>NW_004444097.1:583231-590223 GCF_000243295.1 Trichechus manatus latirostris | reverse complement strand
TAGAAGGTTCTATACCTACGCTGTTTATTCCCTCTTTTATTGTTCTGATGTTGTTGTCATTTACAGATTAACCTCTCTGGTTCCCTGTTGTAATTATTTTGGTTTTAGATAGTCCTTGAGAGTTCATTTCCTAGGTTACTATCTGGCTGGTACGATCTTGCATCCTAGATTCAGGTTGTGTTCAATGTTTTGGTTAGGAGCCAAACACATTAACTGTTTGCACTACCCAGGGGTGGTTTTTAAATTTACTGAATAAATAAGTGAAGTAAAATGAGGTAAAAATTAGATTGCAATCGAAAAAGCACACAATGCATTGAGATTTTCAAATAAATTGCCAGGGGAACTTAAACGAAAGATTTCTCATAAAACAAATTCTATCAGGAAAATTTCGTCATTTTTGGTTGAGGTGAAAACTAAACCAGTCCCTGAAGTATAAAGTAGAAATGAGAAAAAAATCATATCACATGTGACAGGTAGGATCTAAGGGTTAACATCTGTGGCCAACATCTAGTTATTCATCCAATGATCATTTACTACTTGGAGGAATCCAGAGAGGATAATGCATATTTCCTGCCCCCAGGGATCTTAGAATTTAACAGAGCGGATAAGAGTTGTATATTCTTATACTGCAGGATACACCTGAGCTCAGAGGAGACTCGGAGCATGCCAGTCATAAAAAATTATTCAATTTCCTCCTCAAAGAGCTCAAAGAGTCCAAAGGAAGGCATAAGTAAGAGTAGGAGAAAGTGGGCACCAGTCTTAATCAATCAGGCACCACTAAGACAGCAAGTTCTTTGTGATTTTTGTAACAAGAGTAAGATATAAGGTGAATACAAATCCATCCAGGAGTCATTGAGAGAGAAAAATTCTAAATTGGAGGTACTTCTAACTTCTGGGCACAGAAACTGTACTGGAGCTGTACAGAATCCCTCAATTTTCTCCTTCTTTCTCTCTCTTAGTGGCATCCTGCCCATGCTGGGCTGCCTCTCTGCTTCTCGACACAGATGAAATACCACAGTGCAGGGCATGGATCTGACTCCTTGAAGAACTATTGATGAGTTAATGATGCAGGAGAATTAGCACCCTTTGAGGACCAATGAGAAACAAAAGACAAGAAAATGCAGGCAGATAAAGACCTCTTCTTTTTCTCTTCCATAAACTTCTCCAAGGTTCAGCTCTTTCCAGGGGAAACCCTGTGTACTGTGTGAATCTGACTGCTAAGCAATATCCTTTGTCTCTCAAGGGCTGCCAATAGGCAGTAGAGTAACACTCGTATTGCTCCACAAATCTCCTTGCCTCACTTCCCTTCTGCTCTCACCCTCACTGCCCTGGGCTTGCATCTCTCAAATAAGTTGTAGCACCTTAATCCTTGCCTTAAGCTCTGATTTCTAGAGGACCCAGAATAGGGAATTGTCTTATTCTTCTTTGTTTCTCAAGAATAGCAATTTGTTCAATAAGTGATTCAATGAATTCAATGATTCAATGAAAAATATATTTTATAGACAGTTTAATCCAGAGAAAGCATGTTGTACTTTAGCAGATTACCTGAGCTATATCATACAGCCCTGGAGCAAGGACCAGCTTCTGTTTCTTAAACAACAGTAACTAATACTTAAATGAGGAGCCCTGCGGGCGCAGTGGTGAAGAGCTCAGCTGTTAACCGTAAGGTCGGCAGTTTGAACCCACCAGTCACTCTGCAGGAGAAATATGTGGCAGTCTGCTTCCGTAAATATTACAGACTTGGAAACCCTATGGGGCAGTTCTACTCTGTCCTATAGGGTCACTATGAGTGACAGCAAAGGGTAATACTTAAACAGTTCTTACTTCGAGCATTATTCTAAGAATTTTACATAGGGTAACATACTTAATCTTCACAACATCCCACGAGGTAGTGTGATGGTCACTGTCCTTTTGCCATGTGAACACGCATGGCAAGTGACCTGCTTTGTCCCTTCAACTCATTGTGTAGAGGTGGCCAGTATCCACCTTTATGCATCACACCATTTCCTATCTCTCTTCATGTCACTTTTCCTTTTCTTCTTCATCCGCAGCATCCTAGACTTTGACCTCCAATATCAGCACTTTGTCTTACTTTGCTTTCTAGAGGACCAGAAAAGACACACACTAAACCCAGGACTCCATTTCAAAACTCTGTACAGTCTTTTAATTTCAGTAAGAAAGTTAGCTGAATCTTACTAGAAAACTGTCCAATCAGAGTCAAGTAAACCTTTTGTGCAAAGGGATTGTCAGTGTGGCCAGTAGGACAGAATGATGGAACTTCACCAAACTTGCTTGTTTATACCTGTGGCAGAATTCAGCCTGCTGTATTGGCAAGAAATTACACCTGAGACTTATTTTATATATAATATAACCCCTGGTAGAAAGTCCATGGGGGAGGAAAACTATAGCTTTCACCTATCTCCAACTAGTAGAGGGTTTTTTTTTCTCTCTCCAAAAGAAGGAAATAATTGCCATCTATTGAAAAAATTTACCTAAACTAATTTGTTCACAAAGAGCACATGTACTGCTTTGTTTTGTTTCTTCTTTTATTTAATACGCCTACCTTGGATTATGAAAAAATATATATGAAATATATATATGAGACACATATAAATATATATCCAGGAGCCATGCAATTTTTTTTAGATAATCAGTTGGTTTTTGGTCATAGTAAATGTTATCCCTGTTATATAAATTGAAAATCTGTGGAGCTGAATCAGAAAACCTTTAGTAATATACGTAAAAAAATAAAATAAAATAGAGCTAGAAGTTAGTCTCAATATTCACTGACATTTGATTGCTACAGGGCCATTGAAGGCCCACCCTGCTTATTAACTAAACTTTGGTGACTCAGAGGTTGGGCTCGACATAACAAAAATTATCATGAAATTGTCCTAAAGGAGCTTCAGAGTATAGTGGGAAAGGAATTGACTAGGCACCTATCATATGCAGGTCACTAAAATAGCCTTGTAAAGTACATGGTATTTGAGATTTACTTTATCTGTAAAAAATGGAACCAAAAGTTTCAATGACCTACAACTAGAAATCAGTGCCGAGCCAGTATTCATAGCGGGTCTCACTGATTCTAAAACCAGCCATGTTTCTGTTACCACCAGGCTGCCTTTCTCCTGATGCTGGGTCAGGAAATGTCCGGTGTTGTCACTTACTATGTGACCTTGGACTTGTCACCATAAACCTAAAGCAAGAACAGACCTTGAAAATCTAGCTTCGCTCCTCCACTTCATAGAGGAAGAAACAGAGGTTTACATAAACATGAAGAAACATAGAACTGACAGCATTTGACAGGCTTTGTTGTAGCCGTTGTTGTTGCTGCTGTTGTTGTCATTGTTGTTGGAGGTTTTGTTTCCTACTGAGATATAAAGAGAAGAATTCCACCAATGTGCTTAGTGCCTCCGGATAAACTTTTTTATACCTTTGCTGAAATATCCTTGAAATACCTGTAAGGAAATCAATCAATTTAGAACTACTATTTGTCATTATTACTTTAAATACACCTCAGGTAAGAAAGAAATCTGCTAAATCTTGCCAAAACAATACCCAGAAGGTTCTTCTCTGAAGATTTTTAAATGAATGCAAAAGTCAACAGAGATAGCGAGTATCTTTAGTTGGAGTAAGATTGCTGCATTATTTATTAGCTCATTATGATCCTACATATTTTAATGAGCTCATTTCTCCTGAGGCCCATTCACCAGAGGGTATAGGAGAGAAGAGGAGAAGGTCATGGGAAAAACAATAAAGAATATGTTCATGCTGATTGCAACATGAAAGTCCAGTTCAGACAGCTTCTTTTTCACTCCCTTGGGAAAATAAAAAGCAGAGAACACAAAAACACTCACTCCTCCCTACCCAGCTCCATTACCTTTGTATCATGGATAGAAAATATTTTCATAATTCTTTTCTTCAGCTAGTTAACACTGTTGAACATATTTCAGCATCCTTGTTAAAATCCTGAAATAAAATCTTTTTTTAAAATACGAACTTCATGCATATTTGAAGAAAACCTCTAACCCTGGCCTCTTCGCTGACTCACATTCCAGCTGCCTCCAAGATAGTCTCTCCAATTTATCACCAGTCTCTTCATCAGGTTTGGACATATTTTAAACCTAATCCTCCAAATCCATTACCAGCGCCAGCCATCTTCTGCTTCAAATCAGCTTCCATGGTTATTTGAATGGCACCACCATTTTTCTAGTAATTTAGGTTCCAAACCTTAGCATTTTCCATATACCTTCTCACATTCAGTTACCAAGTCTTATAGCTTCTACTCGAACATGTGTCTTCAACTCTTTCCAAGACTCTCATTGCAGCCTCAGTGCCACTTGCCTGGCCACCCTTATAATTGGCCTTCTAACTTGTCTCTCTGTCTCACCTCCACTCTTATCAATTAGCAGTGGGTTGGCCAGATTAATTTTCCTACAGCACAAAAATCGTCAAGCCTGGGACAGAGGCAAATACCACAAATGGCACACAGTGCAAGTGTAAAGCGGATTACTTGTGGACACTTGCAATCAGAGAATCAGTAAAATAATTCACTTGATCCCAATTTCTCACCACCCCACAGAGAGGGGAACTTGCTCCAAGTAGAACTGTGCACATTGTCTATTGAACTGCAGAAGAAAGGCACTGCTCTCTCTAGCAGAAGTTTAGGGTGGGGGAAACAGGAGCCACAGCTAGTCATCTAAAAATGAGATTAAGAGGTTTCAGGTCCACATGGTAGGAGGAAATGGTGTTTCTCCTCAGAGAAATATCCAGGTCTGAATCTTAAGTCACCTGGGAGACTCTGCATATCAACTTCAGCATCAGCTGTAGACCTTGTCACCCTTTCAGCTGAGATACTTATTCTTAGTCTACTTGAGGGTGGTAACCTGGACTATCCAGCAGACAAAGCAGATTTGTCTTGTTTCATATCAAACTCATTTCAAATCAAAGCTCCTCACTGACTTCCCATTGCCTAGAAAGTGAAATATATATCTCTAGCCTGGTAAGCAAAATATATTTCCAGCAGAGTGTTTTCCCACCCTTGCCCTAATCTAGATCCAGAAGATTAATTAACCATGATTAATAATCATGCCCATTGGCATTCTCTCTTCATACACTATTTCTGTAAAAACAGAGGAAAAGAATGAAAAGCCCACATAGAAGAAAGGTGTATTGGTTTTCTAGGTTTTCCATCCACATGGCAGGAGAGATAGCCACCCTGTAAAGTTTATATATCTTCTAGTCAAGAGATCAGCCCAGTCTGGTTGGTGGTCTCCATCTCAGCTCCAAATTCCTGAAATAGAATGTTTGGTCAAGTATTTACTTATCATTCAATCATCTGTGATTCAGGGGTCATTGGAAATATGAACATGATTGCCAATGGTTCAACTCAATATATCAGTAAAAAAGTCAAGGAACCAGGGCAGTAGAGACATCTCAAAGGAATGTGCGACTGAATCGCAAAGACAAATAGCTCCCAGCAAGCAGTCATGGTCATCATTACCCAAGAGTTAATAAAGGGAAAAATAAATTGGAGATGAGGGCTTAATCTATTCTCTGGGCCTTATCATTGATGCAGCAAAGTGTGATGCCCACCCTATTAGACCCCAATGCACTAAACATATTAACCAATCTGAAAGGAACATTTTTATTTACCAACAGAACGTGGTGTTAAAAATGCACTTGGGTATTGTTTCTGCTTATTTGCCTCAAACTTTGCCTCAGGCTCATTGAGCCCTTCTCAGCAAAAAGTACATCTCAGAAATAGTTCAAGGCAAAATTCTCATCCTTAGGAAACGAATTCACAGCTCTTAAAAATGAAAAACCTTAGAAGAAATGTATGCTTGAAAATCTCTCTCCACTTTCTTTTATAACACTATTGCCCCAAGATATACTAGCAACGAACACCACAGGAATCTAGTATCACTTATGCTGTAGAATTCCTTGTTCTCAAGTGTATTTATGTTAAATTGAACATACTGAAAGAGCTAGAAATTGTTTCTTGTAACAGTAAGAGCAACTGTATTATGAAAAATAAGACTGTCTGAAACTGTATTCCATGTCTTCCTGAGTGGTCAGTAGTATAGAAATTGTGTGCTTCCTTTATCATGTATATATTTTTCATTTTTAAATTTAATTTCCTTTAAAAAAAAAAAATAGGGTGTAAGCTTCAAGCAAAATGGCTCTCTAGGCAGAAGCACCACACCGTCCCCCCACAGCAAAGATCCAAAAAACTAAGCCAAACAGTGAAAACAGCAATCCTGAAACCCTAAGACATCAAATGAAGAGATAAAGAACTCAGCCAAGCACCAAATGGAATGAGAAAACTGACAGAGAACGGAGAATGAGGAGAGATTCATACAGAGGTCCCCTACCAGCTAACGCAGTGTGGATCCACCATCTTGGACTCCTATTGGAGACAAGCAAACAGGGGGTACTAGAAAGCAGCCTCATGGTGCGCCCAGCAGGAGACAAAACAACCAGTATTTTGCAGTGTGCGCTTTCCCACCCCCACCCCTCTTTGCCCTGGCTCGGCCTTCTCTGCTTCCCACAGCCACAGTCTCTTGACCGGAAACGCCAGCTGCTTGGATTCCACACACCCGAGCAGGCGGCTCTCTGAGTGCCATTTGTTGGCTGCTGGTGTTGCTTTTCTTTTTTTTTTTCTGCTTCTTTTGATTTCTTACTTGCCTCTCACCACCTCTCCCTCCTTTCGCTTGAGTGCCTGGCTCCATGGGTCATCTTTGCTTCTTCCTGAGGGGCTGCGGAGCTCCATTCAAATGTGGAGCTGCTTCCTGGTCTGGGCTACTGTGCTGGTGAGATGCCAGGGCTTTTCATCATTTGTTTGTTTTGAATTGTTTGTTTGTTTTCTTTTCCTTTTCTTGAGTTGGAAGCCCTTTCTGGCCAGGCGGAGCTGCGTGGCAAGGAGACTCCCCTTCTGCTTCCACAGACGTGCAGAGGGATCCCTGAGGGCATTTCTTTTTTCGTTGGTTTTT
>NW_004444097.1:536482-576117 GCF_000243295.1 Trichechus manatus latirostris | reverse complement strand
TCACTGAACTGTGCATGTAGAAATTTTTGAAATGGTGTATCTTTGGCTATGTGAATTTTCACCAAAAAAAAAAGGTTGAGAAGTTAGAGGGTTGATATGTTGTGGGGTTGTTAACTAATGTCATAAAACAACATGTGTACTACTGTTTCAAGAGAAACTATTTGTTCTGTAAGCCTTCACCTGAAGTACAATTAAAAATAAAATAATATATAAAAAATATAGGGTGTAATGATATTAACATATACTTTGGAATCAGGATGCAAACTCAAATTCTCTACCACTTAATTACGTGATTGACTTAGCACACATACTTCAGAAAGCAGAACTTAGAGCAAGGATTAAAGTGTTCACACTTTATTTGAGAGGTGCAAGCCCATGGTGGTGAGGATGAAGTGGAAAGGAGAAGTGACAAAAGTGTGATGTGACACATTACCAAGTTGGCTACTACTTACAACAAACTGGGAAGAGATAAAGCAGATTAATGGGAGGTACACCACCTTAGCACATAGGGCTTCTCCAGAATACAAAGTAAAAACAAAAATTAGAGTAGTCTACTGAAGGTGGGGCAAAGGGGCTGGGAATTCATAGTCAGCTACCTCCGTCTCTTATTTCCCGATGGTCGATTTTTATCCCATGACTGTGTCATATGACTTCTTAGCAGTCTCGCAGGAAGCCAGATTACATGTTCTATGATACATGTTTCATCCTATATTAGTTTTCTATTGCTGCATAACAAATTACCACAAACTTAGCTGCTTAAAACAACACAAACTTATTGTCTCACAGTTTCTCTGGGAAATGGAGTCCAGTACATTTTAGCTGAGTCCTCTGCTCAGGGCCCCACAGGCTGAAATGGTGTCAGCTGACTGCATCCTCATCTGGAGGCTCAGCTAGGGAAAGATCTGCTTCCAAGCTCTCTTGGAGTTGTTAACAAAATTTATTTCCTTGTCAACTTTTTGAGCTTTTTTTTTTTAGTCCCAGCTTTATAGGGGGAGTGTCTACTATTAGGGTACCCGTCTTGGAGAAATATCACTTTTTGTCTTCTGGTTCCTGGACCCTGCAAGACTGCAAAAAACAAACCAGGTTTGATAAATGTTCTTTGGCCAAAACAAGGCTTAATGTTCCATTTACCTTTCTGAGTTCCCACTCTCTTTGATATTGGTTTTGTAATTTCTCACAATCTTGTTATCCCTTTAATACTTTTTAGAATACTTTTTATTTAATCCAGCATTTTTATTTGTTTTAAGTGGAGGGGTCAGTTCAAATACCTAACTATTCATATTATCAGAAATGGAATTCTATTCCCTTTTATGAAAAGCTAGTTTGCACTGGATTCTCTGTTACTTGCACACAGAAAAGTCTTGATAATTCACATAGGGACTGTCTAAGTGTAGAGGGCATTGTATTATTTCATTTTGCTCTCTCACCTTATCACTCCTTGAAATAAACCACCTCAGAACTTAAGGTACACATGTTTAGGTCACTCTGTGGGCATTACAAAAAAAAAAAAATTGCCGTCGAGTCCATTCCAACTCATAGTGACCCTATAGGACAGAATAGAACTGTCCCATAGGGTTTCCAAAGAGCAGCTGGTGGGTTCAAACTGCCAAACTTTTGGTTAGATGTAGTTCATAACCACAGCACCACCAGGGTGTTACAAGTTCATATTTATTCATGGGTTCCATAGGGTCGCTGAGTTGGAATCAACTCGACTGCAATGGGTTTGGTTTTTTTTTTTAATCTTCCCATGTAGACCATAAGGGCCCTCAAAACTATGGACCAGACTCATCCATTTATTATTCCATCAACAAATATTTATTGAGTACATCTTATACAGACACTAAGGATACAATGGTGAACAAAAGCAGCCAAGATCCCTACCCTACTTACAGGAGCAGATTAACCAGTAAGCACAGTGCACACCAGTTTACAGTAAGTAAGGTATGCTGGTGTTCCATTGTGTTTACTTACTAATCTGTGTGCAATTTCACATTGTGCACTACAGATTAGTAAATAAACACAATTAAGCCCCTGCATGCCTTCCTTATTGGATAATCCATCCCTGTTTACGTAGCTCACATTAAAGCAGGTAAGACAGACATAAATAAAATGATCACAGAAGAAAAGATATGCCACAAAGGCAAGAGATACAGTGCAATGAAAATGTGTAATAAGGAAAATTTTCCTAGCAAGCAGGAAAGTCTTCTGAGGCAGCAATTAAACAACTGTTTGTGAATATAAATTACTCTAAGCTGGTTAATTGGCTGATAAAGCAAGCGCATTATTTTAACTCCTGTCCATGCCAGTGAAATCCGTATGGGGTGCTTTTTAACCACAGGATCTTTCCCTAACTCTAAGCATTCATCTCACACAAAATGTCAGTTGCATTTCTCTAGAACTGATGCTTTCAAATTCTCTCTCAAACGTTTTCCCCAAACTATCATTGTTATAAGGCAAACTAAGACCATAATCATTAAATACGAAAACTATAAATTAAAGCTGTCATCCCATTTATCCATGGTATCCCAGTGTCTGCTACTTTAGAGGAAATACAATTGTCTGTGGAATATTGGCCAGTTGAGCTTAAGAAATTGGTTCAATTTGTGAACTCAAGGAACCTCTGCTTCATTGACATGAAACACTAATATGTGGTGGGCATTAATTTTTGGACATGTTTTTGAGTGAAGTCTTTAAGATTTACAGAGTCAAGTCATTTTTGTAATTATTTCTGGTATTTTCACATTACATTCACCATTTTCAGAACTCAAAGCAGCTCTGACTCATTAAATCATTCCCAGACCTCTCATAATTCACGATAGCAGGACATTAACTGAACCAGAACCGTTCTGTGCTGCCATCTGCAAAGCACGCTCTGGAAAGCAGAAAACTTTTCATATTTTAACCAAATTCAAGGTTTTTTTTTAAGTCACAATGCATCTACTTACTCATCACCTTACCAAACTCTTTCTAATTCTGTAAAGGATGCGTTTTAAGGTAAAGAAACATTAAAAATATCACAAGTTTGTGTTTTCTTCATATTACACCAATAGGCTTAAAAACGTCATTTGCCTAAATCAAGACTTAATTCCCAACGATGACAATTCCATTTAGCAAATGCTCATATTATGTTAGACACACCGCATGCAGTACAATCCAAAATAAACAACTAGGCAGTATTGTCAGCTGTCTAAAATTTAAGCAAGTAAGTCAGAGAAACAGTCTGTGTTCACACATCACGTTATATTTAATCGCATTAATTTCAAATGAGCATTGATGATTTTGATAGCTAAGCACTGGTGATGTTTATTTTTTCAATTTCTTCATTAATGTCATATTTGTATAGTATTAGACAATAATTTGCCAAGGTGCTAGGACACACTTTATTGAAAATAATGTAAATATTGTTATCAATCATAAAACCACTTGTATTATAAACTGTTCTTCACACAATTCTGAGAAACTTTTCAAGCTATTGTTTAGCAACTACTTAAGGATAAATTTCATAGAAGTTTTTAGCTAATGGTGAAGACAATTTGAGTGTCCTGACAAGTACTTTATGTTAGTTCTACTTCATATCACTTAAAAGAAAAGGTCTATAAATCAATCATAGAAGAACAAAGACATTTTTCAAAGAGAAATGTAATGAATAGGCTGTTCATTCTTTATTTGCCTTTACTTTAGAAAAATAGGATGAGTGAACAAAATAAACCTCCAGTAATCACTTGTAATTGCTAACACAAAATGACATCTTTGTGGGACACGATAATACTTTGTGATGTTCTGTACGTGCTTTCATGTCTCCATCTTATCCATACAAGGCACAGAAATCAATAAGTCCGACTTGAAAGTAAAAAATTTAAATTATCCCCCCCCTCACCTTTAATCTCCCCTCCTGAGGCTTCATTTATCTCTGCTTTTCCTCCATTATTTTTTTCGAAAAGACCAGGAAGGTGGAAAAGGGGACCAAAGGTCTTGGTAGAGGTCAGCACTAGACTGGAGTCGTGTCCAAAACTCCCAAATGTATTATTAGAAAAGAAATTGAATTCCAATCACCAACAAAGATGACTTACAGATTATTTTAAACCTTTTTTTATTTTTATTTTTTTACTGCATTCAACTGTCTCTATTGCCACAATTGAGTGGGCTACACTGAATCTTTTGCTTGACTTATATTTAGCACAAAACGGTTACATGACACTAATACAAGGGTCGGTGAAATTGCAGAAGTACTGATCTAGGGCATCATCTTCCCTTCCTTTCCTCAAAAGGATTAGAAATGTAGTCAGGAACACCTGTAAGTATTTGTAGCTTCATCCCTGAAAGGTCTGAGCGCATGAATTCTCCCTTATCATCTTCTCTACAACCAGGGCAATGGGTTGGCCTTCATGAGTCCCACTTAAAAATACAATAACCCTATCAGAAGTTGCTTCTTGTGTCTTTACCAAACAAATTTTAAGTTTTAAATTTTTTATTTTATTTTTTAATTTAATTATACTGAGCTCGGTTCATGGCCCAAGTTAACTGTAAACTATTCCCTGCAAAGATAGGGCTCTGGAGGGCCCTGTGGGAGAAGCAACTTAAGAAGATGCAGATCCTGAGACAGTAGCAGGAATGCTGTTTGGAGAAGTTGACTGGACCCAGACCAAGTTTCTCTCACTTGCTAATTGGATATGGGTGATGGCACTTGATCATCTCACTGTGCCAAAATATGTTGGCATGGACCAGGATTGTGTTTGTTTAAACTGAATACAGTAAAGCTGGTTTTGAACGTGGGCCAAACTTACAACTGCCTACATTTGGGAATTATTTGATTCCTCCTTGGGGAGGAATAGAAAAGAGGGTGTGTGTGTATGGGTAAGGGATTGTTTCCTGGAAGATGGTCTGTTCCACTCCAGTTGGAGGATTTTTATTTTCAAATTAAACTGTCTGAGAATGAATGAATAAATGAACAGCAGACATAGTGGATAATGATCTTAACCTATCATATTGTGTCAATAGTAATCAGACGTTTATTAACTATCAAGTACCAGGCACTTCTCTGGTTACTAGGGATACAAAACTTACAAAAACTCCTGTCTTTGTGAAGCTTACAATCTAGTGTGGATGATAAACAATAAATAAGAAAAAAATAAGTTAAATATTTACTATATTCCAAACCCAAACCCATCGCTGTCGAGTCAATTCTGACTCATAGACACCTATAGGACAGAGTAGAATTGCCCCATAGGCTTCCCAAGGAGCACCTGGTGGATTTGAACTGCCAACCTTCTGGTTAGCAGCTGTGGTTCTTAACCACTACACCACCAGGGTTTCCATTTACTGTATTAGAGAGTGATAAATGCTAAAGAGGAAGAATAAGGAGAGGCTCAAATATGAAATCTCAATGGGGGTGCTGACATTTTAGATAAGACGGTTGGGGAAAACATCAATGAAAATGTGGCTTTTAAGTCAAGATCTGAAGAAATTGAGGGACCTAGTAATACACATTTCTTGGGAAACAGAACCCTAGGCAGAGGTTTCAGCAAGTGCAAAGGTCCTAAGATAGCAGTATGCGTGGTATGTACAAGGAAGAGTAAAAAGGTGAGTGTAGCTGTTTGGAAGGAGCAATACAATAAAAGTCGAAGATTTTATGATGATTGGTAAGGCCTTATGTGATCTGGCTCCTTGGATGAAGCAGGAAGTCACTGGAGGATTTTAAGCAAGAAGGAGATGATCTGACTTACATTTTAATATGATCAAACTGCTATGTTGAAAAAAACTGCAGTTGACAAAGACATAGTGACCAGTTAAGATGCTACTGCAATCATGCAGGCAAAAAAAGGTGACAGTAACTTAAGCTTGAGTGGTGGCAATGGAAGTGATAAGAAGTGGCCAAGTCTGGATATCTTTTGAGAATATAAGCAAAGGATTTTCTAGGAAACCAGATGTAGGTTGTAAGAGTAAAAGAGGCAAACAATGATTGCAACAGAGGGATAGAGGGAGATGTAGTCTGATGAGGTTCAAAGATGAGTGTTTTTATGATGGAAAAAGAGAGTTGGAAGAGGATATGAAAAGTAAGTATAACACCTTCCTGACCTCTAACCTTCTAGGTAGGATGGATGTAAAAGACGGAAAACACCCCATACAGGCGGTCTGCAGAAGAGCTGCAGTCAAGAGAAGATCAGGTTTCAGTTAGAGCAAGAAGATGAGTAGAACATTCACAGAAGACTTCTCTGGGTAAGGGCATTTTGACCTTCAGTTTGTGAGGACAAATTGAAAGAGTTTCAAGAAGTGGTGAAGAAGGGAAATGGGTCAGAAAATGCAGTAGAATTAAAGAATGGGGTATGAGGGATGGTTTGAGAATCCTGGGCTTTTTGTGATGAAAAAGGATAAGGGGTGTAGTAAGATTTTTTTACGCTGGTCTCAAGGCAGATAGTGGTGGAGAAGCTGTGAGTGTGGAGCGGAAAGAGAGGTGGGGAGGGGCTCTCATCTCGCCTTTGGACAGGAGCTGCCCATTTAGTCTCGTGTACCTACTGGAACTAAGAAGCACACTCTTCACAAGTATCATTTTATGTCTTATAGTCCAGTCTATTCTTTGTCTGAAGAGTTGGCTTCAGAAATGGTTTTAGTTCTGTGTTAATAGAGAGTTCGGGGGTTATGTCTTCTGGGGTTCCTCCAGTCTCAGTCAGACCATTAAGTCTGGTCTTTTTACTAGAATTTGAGTTCTGTACCCTACTGTTTTTCCTGCTCCATCAAGGACTCTCTGTTGTGTTCCCTGTCACGACAGTCATTGGTGGTAGCTGGGCACCATCTAGTTCTTCTGGTCTCAGGCTGACTTGGTCTTTGGTTTATGCGGACCCTTTTGTCTCTTGGGCTAATATTTTCCTTGTGTCTTTGGTGTTCCTCATTCTCCTTTGCTCCAGGTGGGTTGGGACCAACTGATGCTGCTCACTAGCTTTTAAGACCCTAGACACCATTCACCAAAGTGGGATGCAGAACATTTCTTAACAAACTTTGTTATGCCAATTGACCTAGATGTCCCCTGAAACCATGGTCCCCAGACCCCCACCTCAGGGGCTCTTCTGACCCCTGGTGAATAAAATTTAGGATGCCTTTGGAAATATTTCCTCATTAAAACAATCCCTATTTATTGAGACTTACGTGTCAGGCTCTGTGATAGCACTTGATATATATTTTCATTTAATCCTCTGACACACCCCATCTCAGTTTGATATTGTCTCTTTTCACAAATGAGGAAATTGAGGATCTGAGTTCTGTGCTCCAAGATACAAAGCTAGGTCAGGATTTGAATGCTGGTCTGAATGATGCCAGTTATTAAACTCATTATCACTATACTCTACTACCTCCTTGCTGAGAGATCTCGTGACTGTTGCTTGATTGAGAGCTGTCAGTTGCTGGGCCAACCCTGACCAAAAGTAAACAACAAGGAACCCGTCCTTAGCAGACTTTTGGGCACCTGTGTGAGGGGAATGCCAGGAAGCATTGTCTCAGGTCCAGGGTCCTGCCCTTTAGGGGACTGCTGGAGTCAAAATCTCCCATTTAAGGGCCTGAGGATACCAGTCTCTCTGATCCAATGGGACAAGATCTGGGACAGAATCTACAGTCTCTATACCCACCCTAGAAAGAGGTTATGTGCAACATTGGAAGGTCTACCCATATCAGTGGAAAAAACGGGGCGACATGGAAAACTAGAACCAGACCATCTGAATAAATGAGACCCCATAGGTGGCAGACAACTCATGTAGCTGCCCTCCCTTTGCTTACCACTTGCCTTCTTTTCACCCTTTCTCATTGGCCCTGAGTGATAGAAATCAGTTGCATACTTTGATTTTGCTAGAGATGTGTTTGATTATGCTAGAGATGAGTATATAGAATCAGAATATTTCCACTAATACACTTGAGATCCATTTCTAAGAGAATAATTCTGGCCCCATGATGCCATTGAAAATCACAAAAAGAACATAAATTATCATTTAACAGACTAACTCTCTAGTAAAGTATTTACAACGTAAGTTGAAAACTATACCCTAAAAAGGTGGAACTCTAAACTACCAGAAATTGAAGCAATTGCTATTGGGTTGTGGGCATCAGGCCCCACATCACCAGAGGAGCACTCAAGAATTTGTTCTACAAAAAAAATTGCTCAGATAACTAACTACATTGAACAAACACTCTTCCTGGTCAGTTCCCTGGGGCACCTAAGAAGTCATTATTAACTCTCCTTGAAATATTTGGTCTGCATACATGATTGCATTCACTTGATAGGATTGCAAATCTTTCTTAAATTGCCCAAAAAGCTTCTGCCTTACACTTAAAGCTAATTAGACTAACAACCAAAACCCACTGCCATCTAGTTGATACCGACTCATACCGACTCCATAGGGTTTCCAAGGCTGTAAATCTCTATGGAAACAGCCTGCCACAGCTTTTTCCCACGGAGCCACTGGTGGTTTCGAACTGTCGACTTTTCAGTTAGCAGTCGATCGCTTTAACTACGGCAAAACCAGGGCTCCTTAATTAGACTAAAGCCCTTCCCAAATTTACTAATTTCTAAATTCAACCTTTTTTTGTTGTTGTTGTTGTTGTTGTTACGGTGACTGTTTATTCCTTCCAACTTCTTTTGATGCTTCCTGCATCATTCAATTTTTTGCCCATAGAATCCTTCAATATTGCAACTCGAGGCTTGAATTTTTTCTTCAGTTCTTTCAGCTTGAAAAATGCTGAGCGTGTTCTTCCCTTTTGGTTTTCTAATTCCAGGTCTTTGCACATTTCATTATAATACTTTGTCTTTTCCAGCCACCCTTTGAAACCTTCTATTCAGCTCTTTTACTTCATCATTTCTTCCGTTCACTTTAGCTGTTCTACGTTCAATAGCAAGTTTTAGAGTCTCTTCTGACATTCATTTTGGTCTTTTTTTTTTTTTTCTTTTCTGTCGTTTGAATGGCCTTTTGCTTTCTTTATGTATAATGTCTGTGATTGTTAAGGTTGTATGTCAGCTTGTCTGGGCCATGATTCTCAGTGGTCAGGCAGCTGTGATGTAGTTTGGCAGTCGTGTAATGACATAATCACCTCCATGATGGGATCTGCTGTGAGTAGCCAATCAGTTGAAAGGGAGTTTCCTAGGAGGTGTGGCCTGCATTCAACATAGGTGGACTTTCTGAAGGTTCATGGGCTTTTGCTCTCTCTGAATCCTGAGCTAGCAGTTTACCTGCCATCTTGCCTGCCGATCTTGGGATTCGTCAGTCTCCACAGCCTGTGAGCCAGATGCCTGCTGCCTGACTGGCTGATCTTGGGTTCACCAGTCCTCACAGCTATATGAGTCAGGAAAGCCTCCAGCGTGACCCACAGACTTGGGACTTTCCAACCTCTACAACCATGTAAGCCATTTCCTTGATATATATATATATATATATATATATGCACTTTACTGGTTTTACCTCTCTGGAAAACCTAGCCTAAGACAATGTCCTTGATTTCATCCCACAACTCTTCTGGTCTTCGGTCATTAGTGTTCAATGCGTCAAATCTATTCTTGAGATGGTCTCTAAATTCAGGTGGGATATACATGTACTTTGGCTCTTGTGGACTTGTTTTAATTTTCTTCAGATTCAACTTGAACTTGTGTATGAGCAATTGATGGTCTTTTCCGCAGCTGGCCCCTGGCCTGTTTTTCTAACTGATGATATTGAGCTTCTCCATCATTTCTTTCCACAGATGTGGTCGATTTGATTTCTGTGTATTCCATCCAGTGAGGTCCACATGTGCAGTCACCATTTATGTTGTTGAAAAAGGGTATTTCCAATGAATAAGTTGGTGGTCTTGCAAAATTCTACCATGCAATGTCCGGTGTCATTTCTATTACCAAGGCCATATTTTCCAAATACTGATCCTTCTTCATTTCCAACTTTTGCATTCGAACCACCATTAATTATCAACGCATCTTGATTGCATGTATGATCAGTTTTAGACTGCAGAAGTTGGTAAAACTCTTCAATTGATTCATCCTTGGCATTAGTGGTTGGTGTGTAAATTTGAACAATATTTGTTGTCTTAGGCTGAGTTCTCTAGAGGAGCAAAATCAGTGAAGCATGTATATATAGAGAGAGAGAGACAGAGAGAGAGAGAGATTTATCTCAAGGAAATGGCTCACATAGTTGTGGGGGATAGCAAGTCCCCAATCTGTAGGTCAGGTGTCAGGCTGGAGGCTTCTCCTGACTCATGTGGTTACAAGGATTGATGAACCCAAAATCAACAGGTCAGGCAGAAGGCTCCTGACTCACAGGGTTGAGGGAGCTGGTGAGTCTCAATATCTGCAGATCAGGCAGCAGGCTGCTAGCTCATGTTCCAAGAACTGGAAGTCAGAGGATGATGAGTCAGATGCAGGATCTAGAAAGAGCTTTGGCAGAACATCCATATACATTGAATGCAAGCCACATCCCCAAGGAAACAGATCAGCTTTCAACTGATTGGCTGCTCACATTAGATCATAAAATGGAGGATGATTACATAATATCTGCCAAACCACTGAGAATCATGGTCTAGCCAAGTTGACATACAACTTTAACCATCACAACCATATTAACTGGTATTCCTTGTAGGAATATAGGTATTATCCTATCACTGACAGCATTGTATTTCAGGATAGATATTGAAATTTTCTTTTTCACAATGAATGCAACACTGTTCCTCTTTAATTTGTCATTCCCAGCAGAGTAGACCATATGATTGATTCAAAATGGCCAATACTAGTCCATTTCAGCTCCTTAATACCTAGGATATCGATCTTCAAGTCCTCCATTTCATTGTTGATGACTTCCTATTCTCCTTGATTCATACTTCATACATTCCAAGTTCTGATTACTAATAGATGTTTACAGCTGTTTCTTCTCATTTTGAGTCATGCCATATCAGCAAAAGAAGATCCTGAAAGCTTTACTCTATACACTTTATTAAGGTTGACTCTACTTTGTGGAGGCAGTTCTTCCCCAGTCATATTTTGAGCGCCTTCCAACCAGAGGGGCTCATCTTCCAGGAGTATATCAGACAATGTTCCACTACTATCCATAAGGTTTTCACTGGCCAATTTGTTTTCAGAACTAGATCGCCAGCTCCTTCTTCCTAGTCTGTCTTAGTCTGGAAGCTCTGCTGAAACCTGTCTACCATGGGTGACCCTGCTGGTATTTGAAATAGTGGTGGCATAGTCTCCAGCATCACAGCAACACACAAGCCACCACAGTATGACAAACTGACAGACAAGTGGTGAAAACACTGTGTAGGCCCAACAAAACACACCTGCTAGACCAAGTCCAGCTGTGAACCACCAGTTTGCAATGCCAGCTTTATTTTTTCTTTTATTTACTTAATAAAAAAAGCCAAAAAATAAAAACAAACAATAAAGAATAGGAAAAAGGAAAGATAACTTCAAAACAAAGCACAGAGGGGAGTACATTTTAGTAACATGACCTACAGGCAGGAAGTTTTCAGGCTATGTGGTTAAAGAAAAGTAAATTTATTAAAGCAGTCTTTGCATTACACGGTTTTAAGATTACATACATTTAATCATCTAAGCTAAAGCAGTTGTTTTCAAATCTGGCTATACTTTACATTCACTTTGGAGACTTTTAAAAAACATCAATGCCTGGACCCTACATTCAGAAATTCTAACTTAGTTGATGTGGGGTGGGACCCACACACTATTTTTTAAAGCATCTCTCCACCCTCCTGCCCCCCATCTCCACCCTGAGATTCTAATTTTAAGCCAAGGTTAAGAACCTGATATAAGGATAAATATTGTCTGATCCCACTTATATGGAATATCTAGAATAGAGAAATGCATAGAGACCAAAGTTTATCAGTGCTTACCAGGGGCAAGTGGGAGAAGGAAAGGTAGAGTCATTGCTTAGGGGACACTGAGTTTCTGTCAACGGTTAACCTAAAAAATTGGAAAGAGATTTAAGCGATGTTTGCAAAACATGATAAATGTATTTAATGTCATTGAATTGCATATGTAAAAAATGTTGAAATAGCAAATAGTTTAATATATATGTGTATATATATATATATCACAACTTTAAAAAATAAGAAATGGAAATAAAGCAATAGTTCTCAAGCTGGTTGGCTAAAAAAAAAAAAATGTATCTTAGACTCACACTAGTAGCTGGAGGTAGAGCCCAGGAATTTGCTTTGTTAATTTGTTCCCCAGGTCATTCTGATGCAAGAGGTCCACGGACCTCTCTCTGAGAAGCACTGTCAATGTTTGGAGTGAGACACAATGCTTCCACTTCAGTTAGCACATTTTTGACTTGCATATCATTTCATGAAGCGTGATAATAGAGAAATGCCAGAAATTTGCTTACCAGCAAGCATCGTGGGGCTGGTATTGCGGCTAAATCTGACTTAAGTGAACTTGGATGAAGGAAGCCGTGTGGTACCAAGGGCGAAGCAAGTGCAACAGAGAGTTAGGCAATTGTTGGTACTCAGTGGTCCTTGCCAATGCAGAAAACACTAGGAAACACAAACATCAGACTATATTTGCCCATCGGGAAGACAGTGGCTGTTTCTGAGAAAGCTGCCAAAATGCAGGTCCCGTACCAGCGGGAGGGAGTGGAGGATGGAAGTGGTCCAAGCAGTGTGTAGGGAACAGAAAGTGGGCCCAGGAAGAGGACGGGAGGGGGCAGACAGACTTAAGAAGCCCAGCCACCTGCTGGTGTTCATGACAAGGCTAGGGTTTTGGCAGGGTTTTCAAGCAAAACTCACAAGTAGGAAATTGAGGGAGAGCCTAGTAGAACAAGTATGTGCCTACTTGCTCCCCCTACCTTGTTATAACATTTCTTGATTCTTTTTCTCCTAGTTTCTCACCAACAAGGTTTCTGGTTGGCTGGATATATTTGGCCAAGTAAATCAACTGTGCTGGTTTATAATTTGCACACACAAGCCACATTTTTTGTTAAGCACCAAATCATTCTTAAAAGGTTTGCTTTCAGCAGATCTCTCAATCAGCATAATCAGTTGAACACCTGTAATGTATACTAAGTTACGGCCAGGGCTTCGAATCAGTTAATTCCAGTTTGAACCCCTGCTGATAATTTGCATTTCCACCCGATATACTGAATCAGAATTTACATTTTAACAAGATTCCCAGGTGATTCTATGTATACGTAAGCATTTTAATAAGATCCTGAGGTGATTCTTACATATACATAAGAATTTTTAACAAGATCCCCAGGTGATTCTTATGTATACAGAAGAATTTTTAATAAGATCCTCAGGTGATTCTTATATATACATAAGAATGAACCAATTTGAAGCTGCAGTTCTGGCCTAGGTGTTACAGTGTGAGACGGAAGAAATAAAGATGCAAGCAAGTCCATCCTGTTCTCCACAAGCCTCTTCCCTTTAACCATAAACACAATTAAAAATGACAAGAGAATATGGTCAAGGAAACATGGGGGGAAATGCAAATGCTTCACTATATTGTACTTTTCTTTATAAAGCTGGTGTTTCTGGGCCATTGCCAAGATGCTAACCACGGTGCTAATCTGAGGATCCTCGCTGATTCCCAGATGCCAAGATTCAGAAAGCACTTGCCTGTGATTTCTGGAGTGGTGAATGACCTAAAACAAAAGTCATTTTCCTAACAGAATAACTGGCAACAAGGGTGAATTCTCTCTCCCGCTTGAGTTGTACTTTTCATGGTGGGCACCGAAAACAGCGCTGTATATGCCCCCATATCTCTGAGTTTTTGATATGAAACAGTTTCCATTTTCACTTACAGCCCACCCTTTCTCTATAGAACTCCACAGAAATCTATAGAATAGTCAAGAGGCAAATCTGAGTGGCTATCAGAGTGGTTATGCCATGAAAAGATCACTCCTTCTCTCTGGTAACTCAAGATTGATTATTAGGTCAACCTTGTCTGTCTGATTCTCTTTTCCTGTAACATGAGGTCCTTCCCACAAAGCTTCCACTTCACTCATGTAATAAACATGGTAGGCGTGCTTCCCCAGTTATGCTCAGGTGCCTGGATACAGTTTAGGTACAATCTATACCTACTGTTCCCCACTCACAACACCACAAAGTAAAAGATTAGAAGAGGTGGAAGTGTCTACCATTTAGTTTTGCTGTCAAGTTTACTAACAAGATGCATAAACTTTGCTAATTGCAAATAATCTAGAGAAAGTTAAAAGGCAGAGAACATATGAGGGGAGTCAAATAGATGAGCTAGTTTCATATTTATGCAAGAGGTTAGTAATTGTTTGTTAAGAGAATGTATGGCCTTCTCAGTTGGTCCCTGAGTGGAGCAAATAGTTTGCACTGGATTACTAACTAAGAGGTTGGCAGTTTGAACTCACCCAGTGGTGCCACAGAAGAAAGGTGATCTGCTTCCATAAAGATTACAGTCAAGAAAGTGCTATAAAGCTCAGTTCTACTCTGTAACACGTGGGGAAGCTATGAGTTGGAATCGATTTGACAGCAATGGGTTTGGACGTTGTGTTTGTTTTAGATAGCCTCCTCAGTTCCCTTAAATTTTCTCACTCCTTCTAGATCCAGCAGGAGAGTCATTAGCTTTATCTATCTGGTTCTTGAAAGACTTCTTTCTTGCCTTTGTCATAGTTACTGTGTTTCATAGTCAGTTTCATACCTGATTTTTCACATCAGCAGTGAGGTGCTGTGCCCCTTCGAAATAAGGTGATCTCTTTCAAATCACTCTCTCAAGTAGTTCTCATACTCTAATGTGCATCAGAATCACCTGGAGGACTTGTTAACACACAAGTGATGGGCCCTGTCCCCCCAGTTTCTGATTGAGTATGTGTGGGGTGCATCCTCAAATTAAGACCCAATGTTATGTGCTGGATTGGCATTGAAAACTGGGAGGGCCTCAGATGGCCTAGACACAAGTTTCCCTCACACTCTGCTTCTGAAAATAAAGTCCCTAGCCAAACAACTCTCTTTATCAAGCAGGACAGGTGCAGTTCCTGCTTATTCCTGAGTAGTAAGTTTTAGTCTCCTGCCAGCCCATGGAATTTTTCAAATGAGTCAATCACTTTCTTCTGCAGGGATCAGGAAGCACCCCACCCTCTTGATACTACAAAGCCTGCCACAGCTTCTGCAACTCTCATGAAGACCTACCTGGCATGTGGTGTCCTCTTCCCCTGGGATGTGAGTATAAGTGACTAATAAACTGCTGTCGAGTTCATCTGCCCAGTTTCAGGTACCCTGTGCTTGGTCATTCCCATAACTCTAGGGCAGGAATCCCTCTCTTACTTACAGGGTAAAGAGGAGACACTGAAAACAGTAGGTCTGGGGTGGGACCCCAGAATCTGCATTTCTAACATATTCCCAGTGATGCTCAGGTCCAGGCACCATGCCTTGAGAATTACTGCCAACATGCAGTTCCTTCGGGGTTCTGAGCTGAGTGGCATGCCACAATGAGCATGGGAATAAGTCAGGAAGCCACCACAAGGCAAATGCTTTGGTTGTGTGTGTGAGCCTGTGTGTGTATTTCCCCTTTAGAATGGGTCTCACCTTGAACTCCCACTCAAGAAGGGCATGGTTTCTGCTTTTCCTATGGACTTTGTATATCCTGGCTTTGGAGATGAGAATTAGATCAGGATGTTTCTGTAGATATTTCAGATAGCCACTTACTCATCATGCATCTTCATCTGTTGAACCTAGTTGCTTGAAAAATCTTTAAAACAAATCTTTAGAGCCGTATCCAACCTGCTTTACAAAAAATAAGGTGGTGGATTGCAGAAGCAGTCACACTAAAGTAGCTTTAGGTCCCCCTTCCATGGAATTCCATGCAGGATCAAAATGCCTAATTGCACTACACCGTAATTACAGTCACTGCTGAGCTCTCCTCATACCTGTTAACCTCACTATTCTAGGCCCAAGATGGAGTCAGTTATGCTAAGCTCCATGTCAGCGAACTGAAACCTACTAAGTTTCTAGTTCCTGTAAATGCTTTACCTTCCCAGAAGCCAAAACCTAAGTCAACCAATCTATGTGCTTGCTGCCTGAGCTATAGTATATGACCTGGCTACGAAAGTACCCAATATGCCATACAAAGAAAGTAACTTAGAACTAACCAATCACTTTTTACCCAGTACAGCTTCCTCGTTCCTGTGTGTCTGTTGTCTATAAAACCCTTTCTCTTTATTCTGCTCTTTGGAGCTCTAGCCTAACTTTCAGACTAAATGCTGCTGTTGTAGAGAAAAACTTGAACACTGTTTTAAGTTAAAACAGAGAGGTTTATTAAGAGTTTAAAACAATTGCAATTGGGGAACACTGAAAATGGAACAGGTAGTCCAGGGTGGTTTCATTATACAAGTATTCTTATGGTGTAAAAAGAGGAACCAAACTATACGGAAGGCAATTACAGGAAAATCAATGAATATTGTAATAATCACACTCTGACTGGTTACTGATTATTAATAGTATAGTTGGTGATTACAGATAGTTTCACAGGATGCTTACATCATGGTCACAAGATGCTTATGCATATTTTCTTTGTCTATCTTGCAAAAATACCATGTTGGCAACAGCACCCAGATAGCACTCTTCCTGAGTACGTGTATTTTGAGGGGTGCAGAAGATCACTTTGTCAAGACCCCTCAGGGCATACGGCTTCAGATCTCGGTTTTGACCACTGGGGAAAAACGTGTTTTTCTCAAAAATAACAGCTGTGAGTCTAGAAATCCAGATTACAATTTGATAGCACGATCATCATATTATGCCTCTGTCTCACTGACTTCACTGAAAGTTGTCTTTTCCTATGAGACACTACCCAATTAATGAATTGCTAAATAAAGCCAATGAGTTCAAACAAAAATTAATGCTTTGTTGAAAATTTCTTTTAAAATACCTAAGGGGTTCTACAAAGAGTTATAAAAAGACTACTTGTAAAAACATACTTTGGGTTCAAACTTGGCCTCCATTAGCCCATCCTTTTTTTTTATAACATGTTTAAAAATCCCTCTTAGTCTCCAGGTAATTATAACTCTCCACTGAAATAAACATTAAAGCAAAAGCAATATAGAAACCTTTATTTTCCAAGCAGCAGACATTTGTTTGTCTCTAGCCCAATTATACCAAGGCTTAATGATGTAAATATAGTTAGCCAGTGGGCTGGGGGTCAGGTACAAAGGAGGAACAATTCCAAACTTCTCTATTGTTGAAAAAAAAAAAATTCTAACCAACCTGGGGCATAGCCTTACTCAGTGCTCAATCTACCAGACTTTAAACTTTTTCCTCATCCCCCCATGAGGAGAAGGTAGCGGTTTAGAGCTAAGAAACATTGGCATGATATGGTCAGGTATTTGTAAAGCTTCATGTAGACTGGAAAAGATGAGGCCAGGAATATGAAAGAATATTGTGCAATCCCTTTACTTGCAGCAACCATCTTGGAAATGCTGTAGATGCTTTTGCTTATGCTGGTTTAAGGTGTTCTAAAAGATGATATTTCTTTCAGCATCCTCTCTAAAGCTGCAACTGATTCAAAAATTAGCAATTTTTCAACATTCAACAAATAATTTTAGAGCACCTTACTATGTGACAATTGAAACACTGAATGCACATGTTAACACTTGTTCACACTTATTACACGTTTTGTTTAAATTTTCTCTGTTCGCCTTTAGCATCCTGGGCTAGTGGATAGACATTAGCCAAACTCCCCACAAGCTGTCACCTGGGGCCAATCAATCAGCCTCAGGCCTTGAGTTTCCACATCTAAAGAAAGAAACAGTAGTTCTCAAGCTTTAGTATGCATCAGAATCACCTGGAGAGCTTGTTAAACCAGATCGTTTCTGATTCAGTTGGTCGAGGGTGGGGCCCTGGAATTTACGTTTTTAACAAGTTCCCAGGTTATGATAATGTTGCTGGTGGAGGGAAGGGGGCCACACTTAGGCTAGAGTTATTGTCTAGAAGTTTTTCATCTTTCTCGGCTGCCCTGTTCCTGGTCCTTTGGCTAGAGAAAGCAGGCTTTTGTTGGGGCTTTGTGTGTGGCTGTTGTGTCTCCAAGTTGCTGGCTTCTTCAGCTCCAAGTCTGGGATATATGAGGCAAAAAGAAACCTTAGGGAACACATCACCATGTTGTTCCTTGAGTCCCAAGATCCCCTGGCCAGTGCTCCTTTTTCTCTCCACCTTTTAGAGTCTTAAATGTTTTTCTTTATTGGAGCCCTGGTGGCATAGTGGTTAAGAGCTTGGCTGCTAACCAAAAGGTTAGCAGTTGAAATCCACCAGCCACTCCTTGGAAACCCTATGGGGGGGCAGTTCTACTCTGCCCTATAGGGTCGCTATGAGTCGGAATCAACTAGACAACAGTGGGTTTTGGTTTGGTTTTCTTTATTACAATGTCAAGGATTTTTAGTTGTGCTTAGCAGGAGGACTAGGGAAACGTATGTCTTCTCAGAAATGGAAGTCTCTGGGACCACACTTTGAGAACCACTACATTAGATGATCTCTCAAATATCTTCCAGTTCTAACACTATGGTTATGACTTAAAAAGAAAAGAAAAAAAAAGTGTCTCCATGAATTTACAAAACACATGGCAGAGCAGACACTGAGCAACATAGAGAAGAGATGGGGCTGGCTCTCTGGGCCTCTTGTATCCTTTCTTTGCCCTTTTGTTCTAACTAGCATCAACAGGGCTAAGGTCTGAGCATCTTCAGCTGACTCTCAGCTGCCAAGATTCACCTAGCACACCACCACAGACATATTCCGGGCTTCACTATTTGCTAATCTAGAACCCATTCTTTGGCGCTTCCCTCTTTGCCAGCGTTAGTCTGTCAAACTTTCCTGTGAGTGGTATGGGTGGGAACTAAATGACCATCTGCCTCCCAGATAATATTTTTATAGGAAGATAATTTTTTCTTAACTCAGAGGAAAAGTTGGTAGTGACATCAGATCCTTTTAATCGTCCTAGTCAAAGTTGGCTTTGCTTCTTGCCTGGTTCTCCACAATAGTTCCCCAACTGTTCTTCCTCCATATACTGTCATCCCCTTCCAAACTCCTCTCTACACAGAAGCCTGAGTAATCTTTTTTAGATGAGATTATCATGGCTTGCTTGGAACCCTACTTGGTGTGACCAATGTGGCCCTGCATGGCCTGACCCGACATACCTCTCAGCCTCTTTCCAGACCACTCTTCCTGTGCTTTCTGGGCTCAGTCACAATGACTTTCTTTGGTTTCCTCAATGACCTTCTTTGGCTCAATAGTCCCTCCGACCACTGGGCTTTAGCTCTTGCTGCTCATTCTCTCTGAAAAGCCCTCCCTATTCAGCTGGTTAGGTCCATGGGTGGCACAAATGGTTTGTACTCAGCTGTTAACCAAAAGATTAGGGGTTCAACCCCACCCAGTGGCACCACAGGAGAAAGGCCTGGCAATTTGCTTCCGTAAAGATTACAGCCAAGAAAACCCTATGGAGCTCAGTTCTATTTGTTGCCCAGTTAGGGTCCGTGCCCTGGAGTAGTCAAGCCAATAAAATGTATCCCAAGTCAGAAAGAGTGAGAAAGTTTATTTAGGAGGTGTCCACCAATGGGTATCCAACAGTAACGCAGGCTGTCTTAATGGAGTCCCGAAAGGCATTTTTATATTAGAGCTTATATTTGAATTTTACAAAGGTTAGAAGTGTCTTTGTAGCCTAAGGATGGCATGGCTGGTTGAGTTATTCATTACAAGGTAATTACAAGAGACTCTTTATCAGACTAAAGAGATACATGCCGGACATTTCCTTATCAGGCTATAAAGATATACATGTCAGACATCTGAGCTCTAATCTTCCTTTGGGGGGTCATAAGCCACAGGGGGCCAAACAGAGCAAAAAAAAGTCATTAACAAAGGTATGTAGAAGAGAGAAGGCAAAGAAAAAAAAAACTTATAGGTTCATCATGGCGTTAATTATGCCAAGCTCTCAGTCACCCATTTTGAATAGGAGAAAACACGCTGGGGAGTATTAGGGTCACATATTCTGTAACACATGGGATCGCCATCAAGTCAGAACCAACTCAATGGCAATGGGTTCTGTTTGTTTGTTTATTCAGCTAGTTAATTCCTAGTTGTCCTTCTTCAGATATCAACTCAGGACTTTCCCTAATTGCTTAGACCTGGTCATGTCCTGTTGTTACTCATTTATACCACTGTTTACCTTTCCTTTATAGCACTTAAGATCAAATAATCACAAAATCTTTTTTTTCACATATTATATCACAGATACCTAGCACAATGCCCAGTACTTATGATATGTTCAATAAATAGTTCTTGAATAAAGTGTATTAAAGCAGAGAGAAGTCCCCTAAAATATCACATCTTAATCACCTATGCTGCAAAAAAAAATCATTTCATTTCACTTCAATCAATGGAGCTTGGCACAGAGTGGTTGTTCAAACATGCTAGGGGGGCTCAAAGATTTCCATACTTCATTTCATTTGTTAAAAGAATTAGCATAGTGCTCAGTACTCAACACAGTAGAACTTTGCCACTCACAAGGACTCGGTCTGGAGACTTTAGCTTATCCCTCAATGCATATTATTTATTCCACAAAACAATGGCAGATAAGCCTTTAACTCTTAATGCTTCAATGAAATGACTGTTCAGCCTCCTGGATTTAAGCTGTATTTGCATAGAGAACCAGTCATGAGTTTCCTAGGCATATCTTCAACCACTGAGGTAACTGCTGGTCTTTCACGAAAGTTTTGTCTCTTACTTGATGAACCATTTTAGGCCTAACCAAAGCCCTCCTTGAAATTCCATGAATCACTTTCCTTGTTCACATAGAGTTCATATGGTACACTTGCTCTGGTCAAGGACAAAATAATAGCCAGAAATTGTTTAGGATAAATTGAATGTAAAATGTTGAATTCAACCAAGAACCATTACTTTCCTTGACCTTGTCCATAGTCACAGATATTGTAAACTGAGTAGGCATCCACCCAGGGCTTCAAAGGCATAAGAATCTTGATAACCTGCAGGCCTCAGGTGAAATCACAGTAATGATTTATATACAAACAAGATCTCACTTCATTTATTTAAGAGTAATTTGGGCAAGCTATATGACCTCAATGAACATATACGTGCGGCTATTTTTTAAAAGAAACATATTCTGAGGTATTTCATTTATAAAATTGCGCTAAAGCTTGTCATATATTCACAGAACAAAAAAAAACTCTTTATATAACAGAAAACAAATGCAACATGAATGTACTTTAAGAGTGGGTATTGAAAACTGCACCTCAGTAAGAAAACCTGCCTTGGAGCACAAGCAAATTCAACCAATCAGAATTCTGTAATGCCCTAAATGATCATATGCCCAGCGAAGTTTGTGTGAGCCAACTATCAGAATTTAGTAACTAAGCTACACTTGTAGTTGTTATAGTGCTTTATAAACAACGTTGTTGTTGTTATTAGGTGCCCTCGAGCAGGTTCCAACTCATAACAATCCCATGTACAACAGAACGGAACACTGCCCGGTGCTGCGCCATCCTCACAAATGTTGTTATGCTTGAACGCATTGTTGCAGCCACTGTGTCAATCCATCTCCTTGAGGGTCTTCCTGTCTTTCACTGACCCTCTACTCTACCAAGCATACCTCAATTGAAAAGTGTGTCATCAAAACACAGTTACTAATAAGTGGGAAAGAACATGATAAGACCATGAATTGGATCATGCAAAAAAAAAAGAAGAAAGGGGGGATTTGAGAGAAATTACTTTGTCCTAAGGCAAGGATACAGAAACCCTGGTGGCACAGTGGTTAAAAGCTACAGCTGCTAACCAAAAGGTTGGCAGTTCGAATCCACCAGACACTCCTTGAAAACTCTATGGGGCAGTTCTACTCTGTCCTATAGAGTCCTATGAGTCGGAATTGACTTGATGGCAATGGGTTTGTTTTGTTTTTAAGGCAAGGATGGTTAACGGGTATCATTTTAAGTGCCCACTCTGATGTATTGGTGAGGGCTGCCTAGAGAGCTAGGCTTAAAACAATTATGAGACAGGAGCTGAACTTAGAAGGAAAGACTGAATAACCACAGTCTTGAGAGAAAAAGGTTGTGGAGCAAACGCCATGTCTCACCGACCCTAGCTTAGGGTCTTTCTGGTTTTAGAGTTACTCTGACTTCTTCTCCCTGTCTTCACCAGCGCATGAAGTTGGCTTTATTTGGGATGATATTTTGCACAAAAAAATGATGTGGGTTTTTTTAAACGTTAGCAGAATTTCTGCCTAAGGGCATGGAGGAGAGTCAAGCACCTCTGGGAGACAGCCAGGCTTACTGACTGGCTAAGCGGCTTGCTGCTGCAGACTAGCCTCACAGCAGGGTCAAGTCTAATCCTTGCCTTAGCATTTTCCCAATTACTACAGCGGCCTTTAGGGTCGCTCATCATTAGTTAAAACGTGGTGGTTACGTGTGTAAATAAAGTGGTATGCTTGGTTTGCGCATATGATTAATTCTTTGCTTTTAAACAAAGTCTTTGATACAAGTTGACAATTTTAGCTGGGAAAGTAGATATAGTAGACAAATACACAGGCAATTAATGCTAACTTTGTAAATACTAATTAAAGACCCCTTAGATCTGAACCATGAAGGATCAGTAGGGTTTTGAAAGCAAGTTTGTGGTTAAAAAAGAAAGGATGGAAGGAAGTTAGGTAGAATAGAAAGAAAGATCTAGAGAAAGGGAAAAGAAAAGGAAAAAGGAAAGAGCATTTCAAGCCAAGCAGCACTAGAAAAAATGTTTTTAACTTTAATCTTCAGTCCCTGTGGTTTCTTCCAAAGCTCCCATGACCACTTTACCCAATACTACTAAAAACTTGGTTTATGTTAACTCTCCACTCTTCTGCCTCTTGGCTGTGCGTATTAATGGATGCTATCCTAGGACATACCAGTGAGAAAAAGGAAACTTCATAGAGTTGGAAAATTACTGTTGCAGTCTACAGGTCTCTTTCTAACTTTTCTGGGTCTCTGGAAGCAGATGAAGCCATAAGCAGGATGTATAGGGTAAGGAGCCCTGGTGGCGCAATGATTAAGTAATTGGCTGCTAACCAGAATGTCAATGGTTTGAATCTACCAGGAGCTCCGCAGGAGAAAAGACCTGGCAATCTGCTCCCTTAAAGATTACAGCCTAGGAAACCCTATGGGGCAGTTCTATTCTGTCCTATAGGGTTGCTGTGAGTTGGAATCAACTAGATGGCACACAACAACAACAAAGTGTGTTTCCCAGTGCAACCGGGATGATGAAAAGGAATAGCAGACAATTAACACATTGATGACAGGACAGATACACCTTTGCTGCTTCAGAACCCAAGGCATTTTTGTGTAGTTGGGTCAGGACGTAAATGGCCTCATGTGTTCCAGGCTACAGAGAACTTTCTGAATGATCTGAACTCAGCAGCTGGTTGGGAAGGCTCCCTGCTTACTCACAGAAGCTTGCCCAGAGCAGCTTCTCTGTGAATGACAAAAGTCCCAAACCTGCATTTGTGTATTTTCTGTAGGCACAAGAAAACCCAGTGCTGTGGCCAAGAAGAACGTGATGTGTAAATTGCTTTAGTATGCTTCTCTGACTATAATATATAATTACATTTCACTAAGGAAAATTTTAGTGATAATGCTTTTCTAGGCAAAATATAGAATTCAGTGTAGCCTTTTGTGCTTGGCAGTTATTTTTATTAAACATTTGGCTAAAAGCACATTTTGGCAATGCAAAGCACTGTCTTAAGTCAGGTTCCACAGGAGCAGCACCCAAGGCAGGGATGCTTGTTCAAGTGATTTACTGGGGAAGTGCTCTCAGGAGAAGGGGCAGGTATGAGGGAAGCAAGAGAGGGCACGGGAACAAAGCAAGAATGTGCTCTCAGCTGGAGACTACCTTCAGTCTGATCCCTGGGGAAGCTCTGGGGTATGAATTACATCAGAGTGAGTTAGTGCACCGTGAGGGAAGAGGGCCCTCTTTGTACGCACTTGCCAGCAGTCATCAGCCAAGGTCAAGTCTCAGAAGGGGAGATCTATGATGGTTATCACAGTATCTGGGGGAGCTTGGTGGGTTACCAACAGCACCTACAACAGGCATTTTCATTAGCAGCCCTTCACCTATGACTGCTTCATTAGCCATTTGATTTCTCCTACTTCACCTCCTTCCCTTGAGTTTGGGAGTTGGCAATCTTTTTCTGTAAAAGTAAACATTTGAGACTTTGCAGGCCACATATCACCTCTGTCACAACAACTCCATTCTGCTGTTGTAGTGTGAAAATAGCCATAACCAAACCCACTGCCGTCGAGTCGATTCCGACTCATAACGACCCTGTAGGACAGAGTAGAGCTTCCCCATAGGGTTTCCGAGGCTGTAATCTTTACGGAAGTAGACTGCCACATCTTTCTTTCACAGAGCAGATGGTAGGTTCAAACCGCTGATCTTTTGGTTAGCAGCCAAGGGCTTAACCACTGCATCACCAGGGCTCCTTGAAAATAGCCATAAACAATACATAAATGAATGCGCTCAACAGTATTCCAATAAATCTTTATTTACAAAAACAATCAGAGGGCCACATTTGACCCACAGGCTCCTGATTCCTGCTCTAGTCCATCTCTCTCCTCTCTACTACCTGAATTATTTCCTTGACTATGCACCTTTGCTCTCTCTCACATGTAGTTTCCCATGTAATCGCATGTAATCACTCCCGTTTATTCCCCACCTGTCTCTCCTTCCCTCTGTCTCCCTCTTCTGCACTGCCTCCCAGTCATCTTCTTTTCCTTTCTATTCCTCTGCTTATACTCTTGTTCAACCTTTGAAATACAGTATTATTTGAAGTACCTCATACAGTTGCTTAATAAAACTCCCATTGTTCTTTCTTTTAATGATCTCTTTCTTTCTCTTACTATAACATCTCTCTTCTAGTTCTTCACTTATTTCTGCTTTATCAGTATTTCCATCTCTCTTAAAATTCAGTCCTTTCAGGCTGATCGTCTAAAATAGAGCAAAAATACTGTAATCACCAACCAAACCAAAAACCAAAACCATTGCCACTGAGTCATTTCCAACTCATAGCAACCTTACAGGACAGAGAAGAGCTGCCCCATAGGGTTTCCAAGGAGCGGCTGGTGGATTCGAACTGCAGACCTTTCGGTTAGTAGCTGAGCTCTTAACTACTGCACTACTAGGGCTCCTTGTAATTACCAACCAATAGCAAATTCTATAAACACACCTGCAGGAGTTCAGGTTTTTGTTTTGTCTTCCTTCCATTTAGGTATTTCCTTGGTACTGAGGAATGAAATTTAATTCTCCTAGAATGGAGATTTCTGGGGTGCATGGAGGTTAGGGTGACCCACCCAGGTCATTGCCCTGAGATGTTCTTTCAAACCTTGAGCCTTGAGGAAACTGCTTTCCTAAAGTCATTGTTAAGTCAAACAATAGCCTTATAAATAGCTTAGTAAAGACCATTTTGCCTTAGGCATTGTGCTATTTTGAAGACTTGTCTATATGCAGTCACTTTTCAGAAACAGAGACTCCAAAGGTCAGACTAGAGGTATATGTTAGGTTAAATCAAAATTATTTTAATTGTTCTTCAAGACATTATGTATGAAATCCTTCTTGACCACAAATTTTTTTTTTTTTAATCAATTCGTTTTGTCCCCGTTTCTATGGAAATGTCAATAAAACAGGTTATAAGAATCTTTGGAAGTTATTTCCTCTTTGGACTCCCAAATGTTGGAGATTTGGTTGCACAGTGGTTAAGAGCTCAGCTGCTAACCAAAAAGTCAGTTCGAATCCACCAGCCACTCCTTGGAGACCTTTTGGGGCAGTCCTGCTCTGTCCTATTAGGTCGCTATCATGGATTGAATTGTGCCCCCAAAAAATATCTGTCAACTTAGCTAGGCCATGATTCCCAATATTGTGAGACTGTCCACCATTTTGGTCACCTGATGTGATTTTCTTATGTGTTGTAAATCCTATCTCTATGATGTCAATGAGGTGGGATTAGCAGCAGTTATGTTAACAAGGCAGGACTCAATCTGAGTTTAGGTTGTGTCTTAAACCAATCTCTCTTGAGATATAAAAGAGAGAAGGGATCAGAGAGACATGGGGACCTCATACCACCTAGAAAGCAGCACCGGGAGCAGAGCATGTCCTTTGGACCCAGGGTTCCTGTGTGGAGAATCTCCTACGCCATGAAAAGATTGATGAAAAGAAACTTTCACCAGAGCCAACAGAGAGAGAAAGTTTTCCCCTGGATCTGGCTCCCTGAATTCAGGCTTCTAGCCTCCTAGATTGTGAGAGAATAAATTTCTCTTTGTTAAAGCCATCCACTTGTGGTATTTCTGTTATAGCAGCACCAGATAACTAAGACAGTTGCTATGAGTCAGAAATCTACTGGACGACAATATTTTGTTTTAATTAAAATGTTAACCTGATTTGCAAATTGTATACTAAATAAACTTCAATCAGTTTCTATTATTGGCTTAATATCATTTTTGTTTTAACAGTACTGTGATCATTGTTCTTTTTTTATCATTCCTATTTGGAACAAGAAGGAGCCTGTGTGGCGCAAGCAGTTTGCAGTCAGCTGCACACCGGAAGGTTGGAGGTTGGGACACACCTAGCAGCTCCACAGAAGAAAAGGCCGTTAAATCCATTGCTGTAGAGTCGATTCTGACTCATAGCAACCCTACAGAACAGAGTAGAACTGCCCCGTAGGGTTTCCAAGGCTGTATTCTTTATGGAAACAGACTGCCACATCTTTTTCCCACGGAGTGGGCTTTAAAAACAAAACCAAACCCATTGCCATTGAGTTGATTCTGATTCATAGTGACCCTATAGGACAGAGTAGAACTGCCCCATAGAGTTTCCAAGGAGCGCTTGTTGTATTCAAACTGCCAACCTTTTGGTTAGCAGCCTTAGCACTTAACCACTATGATGCCAGTGTTTCCTGGTGAACTCAAAATGCTGATCTTTCGTTTGGAAAGATCACCACCAAGGTTCCTTTTCATAAAGATTACAGCCAAGAAAACCCTAGTGAGCAGTTCTACTCTGTAACACACGAGGTTGCCGTAAGTTGGGCGTCAACTCAACGGCAGCTAACAGTAACAGTTTGGAACAAGAAGAATATTTATTTTCAACTAGTCTGGTAGTCAAATCTAACCTCATTCCCTCCTCAAGGAGGATCAAAGGTCATTACATAATCAACACTCAGAGATGCAGGAGGTGAAATTTTCTATGGAACAGAAATAAATTTGTTTTCCATGTGGAGGGCTTTTTCATTCTCCTCCTTTTTTAAGGGGGCTTCATTCTCTTAAGGAACCCTAGTTGCACAGTGGTTAAGAGCTCCAGTTGCTAACCAAAAGGTTGGCAGTTCAAATCCACCAACTGCTCTTTGGAAACTCTATGGGGCAGTTCTACCCTGTCCTATAGGGTTGCTATGAGTCAGAATCAACTCAACAGCAATGCGTTTGTATTATTTTTTTGTTTTGTTTTGTTTTCATTCTCTTAGAACCGATTTCTTCTTGTGCCATTTTGAAAACAATAGTCTAAAGCCTCTCTCCATTTGGCAGAAGGTATGGGCCCCAGAGGCAAGAAGGCAGGGAGATACAGCAGAAATATCTAGATTAAAAGTCTTCATAGTTCGCTCTCGTTCCTAATTCACCAAAATAAGAAACCACTTACTACTGTGGTCCAAAGTTCTGTCCACTAATGGGGTTTTCATTTTCCCTGGAAAAGACCCAAAGCATATACCCCTGGGAACTAACTAGAGTGGTTGCAGTCATAGTAGGCAGCTGGACAAAGATTTGAGAATTCAGGATCCCAGTTAAACTTTCTCCTAGATTCACACCTCGCATGAGTACATGCAGAAAGGTCCAGGATATGGGAGGCAAACTCACTGAGAAACATCAAATTATGAAAAAAGCAAGATGTTCTCACTTGTTGGTTCTAGAACTTATTTCAGTGAGGATAAGGATTCATTTTAAGAGCTGAGGCAGCTTCACTCCTGAAGTACAAATTATAAGAGCAGTTGTATATCTGATCCCACATGGGGTAACAGAAATTGGTATTAGTTGGGGACAGAGATTCATTTCTAGAGTGTGACAGGCTCAGCTCAGATAGGGAGGTCCACTTTGGGCCTAACAGCATGAAGAAGTAATAGGAGGCAGAGAACTCACTAGCCTGTGTTTGTTTTCCCTTTTTCCCCTGCATTTCAGTGAGAGTTGGGGACTAGAATTGCTGGGAATGCAAAGCTGTGAATTTTGCTTGTAGGATTTCCTATTATTCATGGTGAGTAACTTGCTTGCCAAAAAGTGGGGAGTGTCTTAATTTGTATTCTCCCAGAAACAGAACGTGAGACAAGGAATCAAGAACAAGTAGTCCATTTGGGAGATGCTTCAAGGAACACTGGCAGGGAAGTAGGCAAATGAGACAGAAAAAGGAAGGCATCCAATAAAAGTTACATTAACAAGCCAGCTACCACTGAGGGCAACTGGAGATTCACACTGTTGGGGATCTCTGGGAATCAATATAGTACAGGCAATTCAGAGATATCCCACTCAAGTCATTGATTAAGGACTGCTTATAAGGCAGCACTAGGAGCCCTGGTGGTACAGTGGTTAAGAGCTTGGCTGCTAACCAAAAGGTTGACAGTTTGAATCCACCAGCCACTCCTTGGAAACCGTATGCAGCGCCTATACTCTGTCCTATAGGGTTGCTATGAGTCGGAATTGACTCAACAGCTATGGGTTTGGTTTGGTTTATGAGGCATTAATTCTGTGGCACTTCTAGCCCACCGGGGCACAAACAGTGGACACCAGCTGCCTTAGAAAGCCCTCAAGCAATGAGATGCACTTGCTGGCTTTTGGACGTAAGACAGGGAATGCACCACAGGGTAAAGCCCGAGGTGATATGGGTGAGATACCACAGCATCTCTTACAGTGCATACCCCTGAACTCAGTTGAGTGTAGGTTTTGAAGAGAAGTAGTAAGAATTCAGGGTCCAAAAGGGTTATAAAACATCTTGGTTTTCTACTTCTAGAAATTCAAATTCTATGACCTACACACCAAATGGAAGAAGAGATTCTTGGCAATGACCTGGAGAAAGAGATCCTACAATATCATACTTAGAAATTTTATTAAAAGAGAAGAATGTTTAAGAGTTGTGCGTGTTTCTCTCTCCCTTTCTCTCTCTCCACCAAAAATGAAAATTATACTGTAGAAGTCTTGTGCAGGAGAGCTATTCCATTTGAGTTTTAGAATCAGGGATGTTAGACTAGAAAGCCCCCATGTGTCTGTCAATTGGTCGCACTGTGGGGAGTTGCATGTTGCTGCGATTCTGGGAGCTATGCCACCGGTATTCAAATACCAACAGGGTCACCCATCGTGGTCAGGTATCAGCTGAGCTTCCAAACTAAAACAGACTAGGAAGAAGGACCTGCTGGTCTACTTCTGAAAAAAAATTAGCCAGTGAAAACCTTATGAATAGCAGTGGAACACTGTCTGATATAGTGCCAAAAGATGAGCCTCCCACGTTCGAAGGCACTCAAAAGACATCTGGGGAAGAGCTGCCTTCTCAGAGTAGAGTCAACGTTAATGACATGGATGGAGTCAAGCTTTTGGGACCTTCATTTGCTGATATGGCATGGCCCCAAATGAGAAGAAACAGCTGCAAACATCTATTAATAATCTGAATGTGGAATGTATGAAGTATAAATCTAGGAAAATTAGAAATAGTTGAAAATGAAATGGAACGCATAAACATCAATATTCTAGGCATTAGTGAGCTAAAATGGACTAGTATTGGCCATTGTGAATCACACAATCATATGGTCTACTATGCCGGGAATGACAAGTTGAAGAGGAATGGTGTCGCATTCACCACCAAAAAGTACATTTTGAGATCCATCCTGAAGTACAGCACTGTCAGTGATAGGATAATATCCATACACCTACAAGGAAGACAAGTTAATACAACTATTATTCAAATTTACACACCAACCACTAAGGCCAAAGATGAAGAAATTGAAGATTTTGCCGACTTCTGAAGTCTGAAATTGATCAAACATGCAATCAAGATGCATTGATAATTACTGGAAATTGGAATGAGAAAGTTGGAAACAAAGAAGTATCGGTAGTTAGAAAATATGGCCTTGGTGATAGAAACAATGCTGGTGATCACATGATAGAATTTTGCAAGACCAACCACTTCTTCATCACAAATACCTTTTTCAACAACATGAACGGCAATTATACATGTGGATCTTGCCAGATAGGATACACAGCTATCAAATTGACTACATCTGTGGAAAGAAATGATGGAAAACCTCAATATCATCAGTCAGAACAAGGCCAGGGGCCGACTGTGGAACAGACCATCAACTGCTCACATGCAAGTTCAAGCTGAAGTTGAAGAAAATTAGGACAAGTCCAGGAGAGCCAAAGTATGACCTTGAGTATATGAATTTAGAAACCATCTCAAGAATAGATTTGACGCATTGAGCACAAATGACCAAAGACCAGACAAGTTGTGGAATGATATCAAAGACATCACACGTGAAGAAAGCAAGAGGTCATTAAAAAGACAAGAAAAGAAAAGACCAAAATGGATGTCTGAAAAGACTCTGAAACTTGCTCTTGAACGTAGGGCAGCTACAGCAAAAGGAAGAAATGATGAAGTAAAAGAGCGAAATAGAAGATTGCAAAGGGCAGCTGGAGAAGATGAAGTATTATAATGAAATGTTCAAAGACCTGGAGATAGAAAACCAAAAGGGAAGAACATACTCAGCATTTCTCAAGCTGAAAGAACTAAAGAAAAAATTCAAGCCTCGAGCTGCAATATTGAAGGACTCTACAGGGAAAATACTTAACGACGCAGGAAGCACAAAAAGAAGATGAAAGAAATACACAGAGTCACTGTACCAAAAAGAATTGGTTGACATTGAACCATTTCAGGAGGTAGCATATGATCAAGAACTGATGGTACTGAAGGAAGAATTCCAAGCTGCACTGAAAATATTGGCAAAAAACAGGCTCCAGGAATTGATGGAATACCAACTGAGATGTTTTAACAATCAGATGCAGCACTGGAAGCACTCACTTGTCTATGCCAAGAAATTTGGAAGACAGCTACCTCGCCAGCTGACAGAGATCCATATTTGTACCCATTCCAAAAAAAGGTAATCCAACAGAATGTAGAAATTATCAAACAATATCATTAATATCACACACGAGTCAAATTTTGCTGAAGATCATTCAAAAGCGGTTGCAGAAGTACGTCCACACAGAACTGCCAGAAATTCAAGCCAGATTCAGAAGAGAACGTGGAAGAAAGGATATCATCGCTGAGGTCAGATGGATCTTGGCTGAAAGCAGAGAATACCAGAAGGATGTTTACCTGTGTTTTATGTGTCATGGTTGTATCCTTTCATCATACTTATTCAATCTGTATGCTGAGCAAATAATCTGAGAAGCTGGACTATATGAAAAACAGGGCATCAGGATTGGAGGAAGACTCATTAACAACCTGCGATATGCAGATGACACAACCGTGCTTGCTAAAAGTGAAGAGGACTTGAAGAACTTACTGATGTTTCTATCACCAAGGCCGTATTTTCTAACTACCGATCCTTCTTCGTTTCCAACTTTCTCATTTCATAGCCTTCAGTATGGATTACACTTCAACCTAAAGAAAACAAAAATCCTCACAACTGGACCAAGAAGGAAAATTATGATTAACAGAGAAAAGATTGAAGTTGTCAAGGATTTCATTTTACTTGGATCCACAATGAATGCCCATAGAAACAGCAGTCAAGAAATCAAAGGATGCATTGCATTGTGCAAATCTGCAGCAAAAGATCTCTTTAAAGTGTTAAAAGACAAAGACGTCACTTTAAGGACTAAGGTGCACCTGTCCCAAGCCATGGTGTTTTCAATCACCTCATATGCATGTAAAAACTGGAAAATGAATAAGGAAGACCATAGAAGAATCGATGCATTTGAACTATGGTGTTGGCGAAGAATATTGAATATACCTTGGACTGCCAAAAGAAAGAACAAATCTGTCCTGGAAGAAGTATAGCCAGAATGCTCATTAGAAGCAAGGATGATGAGACTTTGTCTCACATACTTTGGACACGTTATCAGAAGAGACCAATCCCTGGAGAAAGACATCATGCTCTGTAAAGTAGAGAGTCAGCAAAAAATAGGAAGACTTTCAACGAGATGGATTGACATAGTGGCTACAACAATGGACTGGAGCATAATAAATAAATAAATTGTGAGGATGGCAGAGGACTGGTCGGTGTTTCATTCTGCTGTACATAGGACCAGGGCCACTATGAGTCGGAACCCACTTGACAGCACCTAACAACAATGATAGACTAGACAGTGAGCGTATTTCTTTCCTAGGGCTGCCATAACAAAACATCACAACCTAGGTGGCTTTAAACAACAGAAATTTATTGTCTCACAGTTCTGGAGGCTAGGAGTCTGAAACCAAGGTGTCAGTAGGGCTAATCTTTCTCTCTGGAGGCTCTAGGGGAAGATTCTTCCTTGCCTCCTCCGAGCTCCTGGTGGTGGTTCCTGGCAATCCTTGTCATTTCTTGTCTTCTGGATGCTTCACTTCAATCTGCCTTAATCTTTACCTGGCCATCTTCCCACTGTGGATTTTCTCTTTTTATAAGCACCAGACATATTAGATTAGGGCCTACCCTACTCCAGTATGACCTTTTGTTAACTAATAACATCTTCAAAGACCGTATTTCCAAACAAGGTCATATTCACAGGTACCTAGGGTTAGAACTTCAATATATCTTTTTGGAGGACATGTTCAACTCATAACAACAGGAATCAGTTTCTCTCTCTCTTTCTTGCATTCTCTCTTTTTCCCTATCTGTTTTCTCTGTTTATATGATCCTCCAAATATTCTGCATCTCTGCAAGGTCTCTGGCTGGTAACACAAATTGAGGTTAGATTCTAGGATGTGAGTTTGGTATGAAAACCCTGCTTTTCTTGGAAAATGCATGTGCATGAGACAATTTGTGCTTAGATTGTAAGTATTTAGTTCAGAAGATTTGTGTCCTGACAGCTCCTTGGAACTTTGGAAACACGTGAGACTTGAGATTGAGGTAATTCAACTCTGGAGGTGTCAAAGGAGTGGTGCCATTTCCTATGGGAGATGCCCCAGGCCGTGGCTGCTGAAGGAGAGCTCCTGGGCCCCAACCACACACAATAACACCACAGAGCTGAGACTGAGCCAAATAATACAATCAAGGGGGAAGTTTTCTACATATTTTGTTAGGCCTTCGATTTCCCCCTAAAAACAGCTTATTGACTTTGAAAAGGAAGATAATGTTTAGAATTAAATTAAATAAAGGGCTCAAGATGGAGTAATAGGAACTGGATTAGCCTCTTAACTGAAAACCTGGGTATACTATATGAAACTACAGTTTTCAGTTATTTAACAACAGATACAGCAGATGGTACTTCGAGCCCCATTTTCTCACTTCTTTCTAGTCTCTGCTCTCCAGGGACATGGTAGATGAGGTGATTAGACCTGGTGTTGTTGATACAGGTGCATGGGGGTAAGCCAGGTGGGTAGTGGCAACAGGTGGTTAATAGCAGGAGCCACAAGGTTTCCCTCTTCTCCACTGCCCTTCCCCGAGCCATTCTTCAGGGAAGTCAAAGTCAACAACAAGCATTTTCCTGGGTGCACACATCAAGCAGAGCACTATAATCAATCCTGAGGATTCCATATGCTCCACGTCACTGAGGTTTTGCAACCTAATAATACTTGAGAAATGCTCAGCATTCTACAATATAGGAGGATACTGTTTTCTAGATGAGGTAACTGAGGCTCACAGAGGTCATGCCTTAGCAAAGATGACCCAGACAGCATAGAGGCGGTGTTGAGACTTAAACCAGATTTTATGACTCCAGACTCTATGGTCCTTCAACTCTCCTCTAACCTTTCCAGGTGGGGAGAAGACTGTGAGCACTTCTCTACTGAGGAGAGCTGAATGGCTTACAGATGAGCCAGAATCTTGCTACCTTGGCCTCTGAGTGGCTGAGTGGGCTTGTGTGAAAGGATAGCCTGATTGTTTTCCCTCCCCACAGTGAGCAGAGTGGTTGGGTGGGCTTGTGTTACAGGACGGCCTGGTTGTTTCCCTCCCACCAGTGAGCAGCATGTTACATGATCCACAACGGGAAAATGTCAGGAGGCACTGGTACATGTAATCTGGGGTTGATGTATTAATCTTTTTATTTTCTGCCCTACATTTCAAAAGAGTGGTATTTATACCTTGAACTATTGGGATTCAGAGGATTCAAAAAATCTGATCCCCTCTGCCCACAAGTACTGGTGTTGATGGAATTAGACTTCTCATGGGAGCCCCAGCCCAAGACAGAGGGATTGGTTGGACCATAGAGGCCACAGGAAAGCAGAATTTACACACTGTTAGCACCCTACACATTCTTCCCAGGTACTCATATAACACCCCACATTTCAACAAATCACACAGACTATCACACTGAATTATAACATTCTGTTTCCTTGTTGGTTTCTCCTGCTATACCATAATCTTTTTAAGAGTATGGGGTCATTCACTAATTGTACCCTGATCGTCCAGTGTGGTACCTAAATGACTGCTTCCTAACTAGCCTCTCTGCTGCTACCCTTGCCTTCCTATGACTTTAATCAAGTTTGACTAAGGTTTTTAAAACGGAAAACAAGTCATGTTACCACCACCATCCCCTTCCCTTAAAATTCTCCAATGTTTTGAAGTGTTCTACATCTTGATTATGGTGGTGATCATATGACTGTATACCTTTGTCAAAATTCATAAAACTGTACTCCTCAAATGGGTGAATTTTCTGTATATAAATTATACCTTAATAAGCCTGATTCAAATTTCTTTAATTAAAATCTCCAATGATTTTCCATTGTAGTTAAAATAAAATGCACACTCTTTACCATATCTTACAAGGTTATATAAATCAACATCCCACAGGAAACAGATGCGGTTATTAGTTGCCATCAAGTTGATTCCAACTCATAGTGACCCCGTGTGTGCAGAGTAGAACTGCTCCATAGGATTTTTCAAGACTGTGCCCTTTTGGAAGCAGATCATGAGGCCTGTCTTCCAAGGTGCCTCTGAGTTGGTTTGAACCACCAACCTTTCAGCTAGTAGTTGAGCGTAACCATTCGGTCCACCCAGGGACTCCCAGGAAACAAATTCCCATTGCCGTCAAGTTGATTCTGACTCATAGCAACCATCTAGGACAGAGTAGAACTGCCCCATCAGGTTTCCAAGGAGAAGCTGGTGGATTCAAACCTTTTGGTTAGCAGCCAAGCTCTTAACCACTGCACCACCAGGGCTCCAGGAAACAAATAACACCTTCAAATTAGGAAGAAGTTCTAAATAGGTTGTTGAACTCTCCTCAGAAGTGTGGTCAGCCTGTAGGGAAGCTATAAGGTATAATGGAGTCCTCAAAGCGAGTGACAGTGGGCAGGGCTACCATCCTAGGCCTAAAAGGGTAAGGGAAGGCCTGGTTACTGTTACCTGAAGACATAAAGGCTGCGTGAAGCTGAGATGGTCAGTTAATTACCAGACTCATCCCTGCTGGGGCTTCCCATCTCCTGCTAGGACTCCTCATTGGCTGGACACAAACAGAAGGCAGAGGGCAAGGGAAAGTCTCCCCTGGGCATAGAATAGGGTGGAGATTGCATTTAGAGAGCCAAATGGGAAATATACATTAAATGGTGGTAAAGGCTCTGGCCCCCTTTTACCTCTACAACTTCATCTCCAACTCCCCTCAGCAACCACCCCACCCTGCCTGCTATGATCCAATCACACTGGCCATCCCCTTGTTCACACCTTAGGACCCTTACACTTATCCCTGTGCCTAAAGTCTCTGACCCTAGATTTTCACGAAGTGGTCTCTTTCTGGACATTCAGACCATCTTCCCAATCAAAAGCAAGCCTATCTCCCCACTTTTCCTTAGCACTCACCATCTCTGAAACCATCTTTGTTATTTATTTGCTTACACATTATTTTCTGTCTCTCCACCTAGAATAATGCCCAGCTAGCACAGAAAGTGCTTAAACGTTTGAAAGCAGGAAAGAACAAAGGTGGGGAGGGGGCTCTTCTGCCTTTCACCCTGAGTTTCTATTCATCACTGGATGTGATGAGTATTGAGACTGGGGGAGAGAAGGTGATGTGGGTAGGGGCCTACGTGAGTGGAGCACCCCATGCATGGTGAGAAAGGACTAGCCAGACAGAGCTAGCCAGGATGTTGTGAGATTCACAGGAAAACAAGCTTTCAGCTTGTTCAAAATCAGCAGAAACCAGTCTCTAAATAAAAGAAAGACACAGAGCCGTGCTCAGAGTGAGGCCTAAAGAGTGGGTCAGCAAGGGTCAGACCACAGGCACTCAGTAAATATTTGACCAATATTCTGATTCACTGAAGCTCGACCAGGAAACAGACAACCTCCCTCTCTAAGGGAAAAAATAAGAGATCATGGGAAAAACAGTCAGCTTTTTTAGTATGATAAACATTTAGTCAGGGCCAGCTATGTAGCAAGTTAAAGGACTTTCAACCAAGTTGATTTAAAATAAATATCTATACTTTCCAGAAACCTTTGTCCTTAGATTATTGTTACACATTATTTCTAAAAACAATTGAGGAAATATCTTTTTAATTTAAAAATTATTTTCAAAAATTATTCCTCCAAGCCAGGTCCTGCTTATTTCTTGTCAGCTTTTAGCTATCATTTTCCTTTATCATTTTGTAGGCAAAATGACACTACAAAATTCGTTCCAGTGGTTATTCAATTCTGTTCAGTGCTACTAAATTTTATATATAATAGTTTTCCTCTTTTGCTACAAGGAAAATCTCAGACTTGCAAAAACTGTGAATGTTTTGAATTAGAATAAAGATTTCCTCAAATCATTTTCTTCATATGGAATAGTCTCTCATTCTCAGTGTTCCCTGGCTTTAAAAGAACCGACTCTCCCAAATATTGATTGGGATTTTTCTCCACGTATTTTAGGAGACAGCAACATTGATTACACGAGGCTATTCTTATTTACCACGTTTTCATTTGTGATGATCCAACTGGGTATTCAGTGTTTAGTTATGTGTGTCTAAATTCTTTGAGGAAGACAGTTTGTCAGGCTGTGAATATCTAGAGAGCTGGTAACAATTTTCTTTCAACAAGAAATTGTCAGACTTCTTCTAGCTGGAAACATTGCCAGCCCATATCCTCCTGGGTAACACATGTGGTCAAGGACAAAATGGCATAACAGACTTGGGACCTGACTTGAGTCCAAAATTAGCCCCAATCACAGAAGAGAGTCCATTGGTTAATTTGCGGGGCAAGATGGTGGAGCTCAGTGTGTGACCCTGACTTTTCTTTTTTGCACTGCTATGTCTCCTTCCCATGTGGCTATCCAAAGAGGAACCCTGGACTGTAGGCCCAGAAAATGGCCTTACTATGGCTCCCTCAGTCAGACTGTGCACTCTGGCGCTGATAGCAGCAGCCCTTGATTGAGGGCTGGCAAAACTACATAAGTTAGTTCCACAATTTATAATAAGAGAAGGAGATATTACTTCTGTTTTGCAGAGAAGAAAATTGAGGTTTTCAGAGAGGTTAGATAACTTGTCCACAGATGAACAAACGTCAGAGCCAGACCCCGAGTTCAGATCCCACCCTGAAGCATATGCTCTTTCCATCATCCACACAGTAGAGCTGACTCCTCTCATTAGTTTAAGGAGCCATGAGACCCCACAGAGTGGGTACTTGATTATGATTCCTGTGACTGGATTAAGTTTCCTAATCCAACATCATGGTACCTGAAACTCCCTAGGGGCAAATCTCTGCTGAGGTCCACCTATCACCCCTTTTCCCATTGTTGAGATAAGGAGATTCACTTAAGTAAAAAATGAGAAATTGTGACTCAGCAGCTAGTGTGTTACCCTCAAGCCCTGGAGAACAGGCCTTTTGCTTGGGCAGAGTAGAAATGACTATAGCACACATTCAGGGATGCTAGAAAAGACCACTGCCAAAGAAACTATGTCCCACCCACACACTCCCTTACCACCACAAAATTCCCATCTCACATGTTCCTTGGAGGTCATTCGTTCATTTATACCACACTTTTTTGGTTGTCTTTTCTGTGGTAGGTGCTGCAACTGCTGAGGATATAGCAGTGAGCGAGAAGTTCCTCTCTCAAGGAACTTGCAGCCCGGTGGGGATAACAAACACAGGTCACAATAAGGGTAGATATGGAGGGCCATCTTCCCCACCTTGGTTGGAGAAGTCATCTCTTAAAGAGTGAGGGGAGCTAATGTGGGAGGTGATGACTAGAGACCAGAAGGGTGAACAAAGGCTAAGCGAGAAGAGAGCAGCTGGGGTGGTAGTGTGCATTGGGGACAGTGTCATAAGGCCAATTTGCGGCCTTCATCATTTGCTGCCTCAGCATCCATCAATTCCCCCTAGTTGCCTTTCACCTAGTTTCTGACATGGCCAGTCCTATTTATCACACAGCCTCTCAACAGGCATGGTCTCTGACTGGCCCTCCCGGCCATGCCCCACACAGTTTCCCATGGTTAGAACTCCTGACTGTCTAGGAACCCAGTCTTTCACTAGCTGTAGTTACTCCTTGTCCCTCCCAGCCTGTCCCATATGGTTCCTCGTGATAAAAACTTCTCCATTTTCCTACGTTAATGAAACTTAAACTGACCAGTTAGACTTCAGTGCATGCTACTCCCAAGACCCCACCCTACTTGCCATACCTAAGCCCTCCCCTGCAATTCCAGCTTGTTATCTAGTCCCCGGGTGCAACCCTCTGTGTAGCGCTTGGTCAAGGCACACTGTGGTTTCCTCTCTGGGACCTGTGAGTAATAAATTATATTTGTTTTCTGGCTTTCCCGCCTGTCTCACTCCCTTGTACTGCACCTGAAAGACCATCTGCAGATGCCTTTGGGTAGAACTTAATACAGGGAATTCTAGAAAATTGCAGGGACAAAGACCTGAAAGAGAGCCAAGTGAGTTCAGGCTGGGGGTAGTGAGAGATTGCGTGACAGAAAAGATAAACTGGGGCCAAATTACATAAGCTCTCTATAAGTCATGGAAAAGATTTGGGCAGTATGGGGTAGTAGTAAGGATGGTAGAATCTGGCATCCTAGGCCTGCACTTGAATCAGGGCTATAAAATGGAAACAACAATTATACCTATCTCACAGGAATGTGATGAGGAGTTGCTGAGCTAATCCATAGAGGATCCTTTATACAAGTTAGAATCAACTCGATGCCAACTACCAACAACACAGCCAGTATGTTGACAAAAGACAAGACTGAAATGAAGGCAAGTAGAATTAACGAGGAAGCTGTTGGACATGAAGCAAATCCCGTCTGCATTCTTCATGGCACATAAACCAAAAAAACAAATGCATTGATGTCAAGCTGATTCCGACTCATAGAAATCCTATAGAACAGAGTAGAACTGCCCCATAGGGTTTCCAAGGCTGTAATCTTTTCAGAAGCAGACTGCCACATCTTTCTCCCTCAGAAGAGCTGGTAGGCCAATTGGCATGACACTACTTATAAAGATAATGCTCTACATTCTACCTTGGTGAGTAGTGTCTGGGGTCTTAAAAGCCTGTGAGCGGCCATCTAAGATA
>NW_004444097.1:519741-535513 GCF_000243295.1 Trichechus manatus latirostris | reverse complement strand
GACTAAGTCTCACCATCCTTGCTTCCAAGGATTGCTCTGGCTATATTTCTTCCAAGACGGACTTGTTTGTTCTTCTGATAGTCCCTGGTATATTCAATATTCTTTGCCAACACATAATTCAAAGGCATCAATTCTTCTTCAGTCTTCCTTATTCCTTGTCCAGCTTTCACATGCATATGAGGTGATTGAAAATACCATGGCTTGGGTCAGGCGCATCTTAATCCTCAAAGTGACATCTTTGCTTTTTGACACTTGAAAGAGATCTTTTGCAGCAGATTTGCCCAATGCAATGCGTCATTTGATTTCTTGACTGGTGCTTCCACACTGATTGTGCGTTCAAGTAAAATGAAATTCTTGACAACTTCAATCTTTTCTTCGTTTATCATGATGTTGCTTATTGGTCCAGTTGTGAGGATTTTTGTTTTCTTTATGTTGAGGTGTAATCCATACTGAAGCTGTGGCCTTTGATCTTCATCAGTAAGTGCTTCAAGTCCTCTTCACTTTCAGCAAGGTAGGTTATGTCATCTGCATATCGCAGGTTGTTAATAAGTCTTCCTTCAATCTTGATGCCACCTTCTTCTTCATACAGTCTAACTTCTCAGATTATTTGCTCAGCATATTGACTGAATACGTATGGTGAAAGCATACAACCCTGACACAGTCCTCTTCTGATTTTAAACCATGCAGTATCCCCTTGTTCTGTTCGAAAGACTGCCTCTTGGTCTATGTACATGTTCCTCTTAAGCACAATTAAGAGTTCTGGAATTCCCATTCTTTGCAATGTAATCCACAATTTGTTATGATCCACGCAGTCCAATGCATTTGCATAGTCAATAAAACACAGGTAAACATCTTTCTGGTATTCCTTCGTTCCATGTCCTCTTCTGAATCCAGTTTGAATTTCTGCAAGTTCCCTGTTGATGTACTGCTGCAATCTCTTTTGAATGATCTTTGCCAATATTTTACTTGCATGTGATATTGATATTATTCAATAATTTCCGCACTCTGTTGGATCACCTTTCTTTGGAATGGGCACAAATATGGATCTCTTCCAGTTGGTTGGCCAGGTAGCTGTCTTCCAAATTTCTTGGCATAGACGAGTTAGCACCTCTAGCACTGAATCCGTTTGTAGAAATATCTCAATTGGTATTCAAGTCAATATTCACTAAATACCTACTTCATGACACATAAAATCCATTGCCATTGAGTCGACTCCGATTCATAGTGACCCTATAGGATAGAGTAGAACTTTCCCATAGGGTTTCCGAGGAGCAACTGGTGGATTCAAACTGCTGACCTTTTTGTTAGCAAGTGAGCTATTAACCACTTGGCCACCTGGGCTCCATGACGCATAGTAGGTATTTAATGAATATCGGTTGACTGTAGCTATTAAAAAGTACACCATCCCCATTTACCACTGGTGAAAGTTTTAGCAATTGAACTGCCACCTTGTGCCAGAAGCTGATTATGCTTCACTTACCATCAGTGATGGGGTCCTCCACGCAAACCAGGACCAGTGCTCCATCTCCAAATCCCCGACTCCTCGCCTGCTTTCTCAGACATAGGCACCACTATCACAGGCTACTCCTGATCTTGCCCCCAGCTTCCCCAAGACTTTGTTGGGCCTGCATTGCAGTTCATCTTCTTCGTGCCTTCTCAATCCTGCTTCCTCACCTGTCCTTTCACAGGTGTTGATCCTAAATAAACAGCCTACATCCCAAACTCCATCTAGACATCTGCTTCTGGACTCACTGATAGTAAAGGTTGATTTAGTTGATCTGGGTGGTTAGAAAGATGCTGGTTCTTGCTTCATAGCTCTTCATGCCTCCCTCCTAGCAATGAAAGCTTTTACAAAATAGATGAACTTCTGAGAGAGTAAATAGTGCCCGGTAAAATTTATCAGTGTTAGCTACAGCAAACCAGCTAATATTTTGAGCTCCTTTTTTCACCATAACTGAGATTTAACTGATGTACTTAGAGCAGGAATGAGAATGATTAGAGTGTGACTCTGGTCTGATCTCCATTTGGTTTTATTCCGGCCTATAGAGCCAGTACGAACAGAGGTAGTTCCCATTACTACCCTTGTCTAGTAAACTGCAGCATAATCCTTACAGTCTTGACTGTAATCTGTAAACTGCTACATGATTCACAACCCTGTGTGTGTCTCCTCCAACCCCCTACTACCATCCCTACCACATTTTTCTCTTTAAAATATTAACTAAAAATTATTTATCAAGTTGGAGCCAAACCTCAAATCAAACCCACTGCTATGGAGTTGATTCCAACTCATAGTGACCCAATAAGACAGAGTAGAATTGCCACAGGGTTTCTAACACTGTAAATCCTTATGGAAGCAGACTGCCACATCTTTCTGCCATTGAGTGGCTGGTGGATTCGAACCACTGACCTTTAGTTAGCAGCTGAGTGCTTTAACCACTGCACCACCAGGGCTCCTCTAAAATTGGCTAGAAGAGCATTTTTCCTGTTCTTAATTATAAAATTCATAAGAATTTTTTGTTGTTATAAACAAAGTCACTTTCTATTTATATGACTCTTGAGTGATCTCCCTCAGCCATTACCCAGGACTCCACTTCGTGGCCACAGCACTTAAAAAGGAGGGTCCTCACAGTGATGTAGTGATGTAAAATGTCAGCTTTAATGGGGGAATTATAATCCTTTTCACCTGCTGACTTCCACAAAGCATTCCTATAACCTAAAGCATCTGTCCACAAAATAAAGTCCAGAATGGATAACTCACACACCTCTTAACAGTTAATGTGCTCGGCTGCTAACCAAAAGATTAAAGGTTCTAGTCCACCCAGAAGCACCTCAGAAGAAAGGCTTGGCACTCTGCTTCCAAAAAAATCAGCCATCAAAAACCCTAGGGATCACAGTTCTACTCTGACACACATGGGGTCTCCATGAGTCAGAATCAACAGCAACTGGTTTAATTTTTTTGGTTTTAGAAAGAAAACATCAAAGTAATAAAAAATAAGAAGGAAAGAGAAAGAAAGAAAGAAATAAAAGATCATTTAGTACTGCTTTCCTTTAAGAGGACGTCTCAGGCACCAGAATAGCTTTATAGAAATCACTGCTGAATCAGCCTTAGAGGAAAGGACGTGGTTACTAAGCGCATCGGTTGCGTAGGGAGGGAGTCTGTGCTGAGCCTTTCAAGAGTGGGGGCAGACATCCCTGTTTTTTCTCCTATTGGTATTCTCAGAGGTTTGCTTATTTTACTCACTTATGAAGAAATCAACCATAGGGCTCAGGGAAGAGAAGGAAGGAAATGTGCATTGTTCTCTAGTCCTGGGAGTCCACCAGCATGCAAAGGGCATGTTGAACACAGATCCAAACAAGCAAGAATCAGGAGCCGGGGCAAATGGAGAGAGATTTTCTCCGGTTTCTTGATCTATTTCCCACTTTTAAAATATTCAGCAGCAAGACTCATGGAAGAGTGTCCCTTGCCAGCTAAACCACAGCTCTCTACTATATGGTCTTCCAGGAATTGATTCTAATTTGTTCAGTAAGGCTTAAACCCACATAAGGAAAATAAAGCTAATGTAGGCCCCGTGGAAACTCCAGGGAACAAACTCCATGCGTTTATATACCAACACTGCAGGTGCACAGTTGCATAGCAGCAAGCCCTGAGATCCCAAGCAAAATTTTGGGAAGTCTTGTTTTTTTAACTCTAAAAATAAATAGGCCTCTAACTCCATGTGCTAAAGAGGTTTGTTGAGTAATATTTACACCTGTGGAGAGAACAGAAGGTGGCAACTGAGAGGATAGGAGTTTTTCTCTCTAACTGGCTTTCCATTATTTTTGCAGCACCCCCACCACCACCACAGACCAGAGATCCCGGAGTGTTTTACTCAAGCTATGTAAATAATTCCAGGAAATGGGTAAGTCTAACTTTAAAGAGCTTAGTTAAAATGGGTAAGTGCGACGCTGACTATCTTGAGCCCTCCACCTCAGAGGAAACTACCACAGGTGAGATAATCATTCGCCTTGGGCCCTGCAGCCCTGGGCTCTGCTGGGTGGCCTTGGACAAGTCACATAAACTCTCTGAGCCTTTCTCTCCTTCTGTGAAACCAAAACAGTATCACTCAGGTAGACACTGTTGGGAGGATCAAGTGGGAAGATAGGTAGGAGCATTTTAAAAGGAGTGGGGTTTGGAAACCTTATAGAAGTTGCAAATACTTCTTGTTTAGGTGGTACAAGTGGAGTTGGTAGAAGGTGGAAGGTGGTTTTCAGATGCTCGTTCAATCTCTAAGCTCCAAAACTTGTATCTTCAGCATAGATATAGCTACACCAATATGTTTGGTTTTCCTCTCTTTACTTCTTTCCCACCCTTATAATCCATCCCCTTCTGTTCTGGAATTACAACTCTTTCCTAGTGCCCTGTGTTTCCTTCCTGGTCCTATGTTAATTCTGTGGTATCTGGACCAATTACATGATGTTCTGATCATCATAATACAGTGCATCAGACCCATCTGGCTTTAAGAAGATATAGCCTGTTAGATTCCCTAGGAAGCAGACTTGCAATGCAGATTAGTAGCAGGAGAGTTATTAGTGAGTTATTAATAAGCACCACGTTTACCTTGTTTATTGGATAATCCACCCCCATCATTGGATGCAGGCAGCTCTGGGAAGGGGCATAACCTGCAACCAAGGCTGTTGGGGAAGGGAGGAAAGACAGATTGGGCAGAGGGAGAAGTCTGGATGTGACACAATTTCAATTAAGTCTTCGTCAGCCCTATGGGCTGTTCTGAATCCTATGACGGCCCTTCAAAGTTCTCCCAAGTTGGAGCAAAAGGACTAGGTTTTTACATTCCCATGAAGGTTAATCATTGGCGTGGGCTTACTTCCTAACCTGTAGTGAACAATTTCACAAATGTGGTGAAACCCATGTGATGTTCACTACAGATTAGGAAGTAAGCACAAGTAAGCCTGTGCTTACCTTGCTTACTGGGTCATCGTCCCTATCAGGGATTGTAAATTTGAAAATAGGCCTTGATTCTGTAGGAAGGTGCTGTGGGGTTGGGAGAGAGACAAATGCCCACCATACCTAGAAGTAGAATCTTTGATGTGGTGAAAGAATGTGAAATTGTTCAGCACAGATGATCTGGTAAGCAAGGTAAGCAATGTGTTTACCTTGCCTATTGGATAATCCATCCTTAGTCATTGGATACAGGTAGCTCTGGAAAGGGGCATAACCTTCAGCCAAGGAAATCCCTACAGGAGGCTGAGCGTTGAGGACTGTTTGCATCAGCACTTCAGGAGCTGGAGGAGTAAGTCCTTTTTTCTTGATAAGAGATCTGAGTGGTGCATCTCAACCTCTCTGCTCCAGAAGCCACTAAACCAATAGGATTACATCCACCATTTACTGAGGGACTGACCTGACTCTTTGCTCTGCTGGATGAGGTGACTGATTACCACACTGTGACATCAGATACAGCATTTAAAACAAGAGGCTCAATTTAAGGAGTCAGGAAAGACCAGGCAGCAGTAAGTCTAGGAGGACCCCACTATCTAGAGCAATCTGAAGTTTAGGAACAAAGTCAGGACGATTAACTAGGGCTCAGGAACCAAGACAGGCAAGAATGCAGGTATAGATATGAAGTATAATGGAAGACCCAGAACTAGCACTAGTAAATTCACTCATAGGACAGAGGCAATTTCTGTTCTCAGTGTTGGGGATCACTTGAATGCCATACCCCCAGCTCCTCCAAACAGGAAGATAATCTACCTCTGTTGAAAACATGTAAGGCACATGTAGTAATATAATGAGCAATAGAGATACACTTAACAAAACCTTCTTATGACTTTTTTACAGCCAGGAAAATGGTTGATCTCCATTGGCTAATATGCTTCATATCATCAAGCAATCAAAATTGAATCAGCATTGTGATCACTACCCCCACCCCCAACCCTACACACACACAAGCCTTAGATTCCAGGAAGTTTAGAGTTAATTTAATGTTGATCTTCAACCACCTTGTCACAGAAACCTGGTAGAATTTTCCTTTTCTCTGCCTCTTTTCAACCTTATTTCTCACAATTCCATTTCAAACTCTAATTTTATCTGTAGTGTAACATTTTTATTTTAACTATCTCAAATCCATTAGGAAGTGGGCATGAGGTGTTTTATAACTAGTAACCTACTTCCTACTCCTAGCCACAACCCCGGGCAGAAAACATAAACTGCTCCTGTTTGGAGAGATGCATAAGAATAAGTTTAGAATGTCCACTAAAAGAAGGGGGCTGGAGGGCGTGTTTCTTCTACTCTGTTCCCTTAAACTCATTAAAAAAAAAAAAAAAAGTTGCCACCAACTCTACTCTGACCCATGGCAACGCCATGTGTGTCAGAGTAGAACTGTGCTCCCTAGGGTTTTCAGTGGTTGATTTTTCAGAAGTAGATTTGCCAGGCCTTTATTATGACATGCCTCTTGGTGGACTCAAACCTCCAACCTTTCAGTCAGCAGCCAAGTGTATTAACCACTTGCATCATCCTTAAACTTGTATCTATCTTAAACTCATAGATATAACCAAAAAAATGAAAAATAAAGACCACTTCATCTAAAATCAAAATAGGAAATGGCTACAAGCCCCAATCACACACAGTGAAGGAAATCAACAAAATATAGTGAAACTTAAACCTAAACTAAAGATAGTGAAAGCCAATTCATACTTCTTCGGGTCTTGGGAAGAATACAGATGTCTCTGAAAATAAGTGAGAGGAGCCTGAGGGGCTCATCTTAAGCTGAAGGATGAGGATAGGGAGATACCTAGGTCATCTGAGGTGCAAAACATCTGGTGCAGGGAGGAGAGGTGCAGAGGGAGCTTCTTACACACTGATAAACAGAGGGAAACACAAGTTGAAGAAATACTACTTTCTTTTTCACTTTCTCCAGTTGGGACTCCTATGCTGACAACGGCCTGAAGTGAGGGACAGTTGAAGAGAGAGACCAGAAACTACAATCAGCTTTGAGCCATGGAGCTACCGTGACTTCACATGGATCTCCTGGCTGGTCATCTGCTTACCCACAGAGAGGGAGAGGGAGCAGAGTACCTCAAAATCTAAGGGATGATGAGCTCCCTGGAAAAAGGGTGCAATAAATTTTTCAGGAATGTATTCTGAGCAAATATCTCTGAACTGATGCTGACTGAATGTGGAAAATGTTAACTGGACCTGAACTTTACTCAAGAATGGCATGGATTGGTGGATGTAAACTGAGCTGGGTCAATAGATGAAAAACTAAGAAATGATCCAACACAGAATGTGCCCCTCCATGGTAGTAGATGCTATGAAATATCAAAAAGAAGGAAAGGAACAAAATAAGTGGAAGAAAAATGAAGAGTACACATATGAGGGGAAATTGTTGTTGTTGGTAGTTGCCGTCGAGTCAATTCCAACCCCTGGTGACCCCATGTGTGCAGAGTAGAACTGCTCCATAGGGTTTTCAAGGCTATGACCTTTCAGAAGCAGATCACCATGGCTGTCTTCTGAGGTGTCTCTGGGTGGGTTTGAATCACTAACCTTTCAGCTAGTAGTCAAGCATTTCACAATTTGCACGACCCAGGGACTCCTTTAGGGGAAATTATTACAACAAAATAAGGAAAAATGTTGTATACTTCTCTATGTTCTTGAAGAAATTAAAGAAAATAACTCTTTGAGAGGAGAGGAGTTCAAAGAAGAGTTGCCAGAGATCAAAGAAGCAATAAGACAAGAGAAGGAGATGAAAAGTGAGATGGCAGTATCAGAAAGACAGAGAATTTAATACGAACACTACAAAAGTGAAAAATACTAAAAGCAGCAGAAAAAAAAATTAGACAAATCTGAAATGAAATGACATTGACTTTTTTGAGACAATTACCCAGTAAAATGGAAAAAGAAAATAAAGAAGAGATTAAAGAGATGTGGAAGATGGAAGCAGATATCTAATACACACATAATTCATATTTCTCAATAAGGGAATAGAACTAGTGGATCAAAAATTGTTCAAAACTATAATAAAAGAAAGTTTGGCAGAGAAAAATCAAAGTCCTAAATCTGCAGCAGCAAAGAATACACTGTGTCCCAGAGAAATTTGCACAAAAGATCAATATCCATGCTGAAAAATAAAGTCAATTACAAGAGAATGGGGGGAATTGAGTTGCATTCTCCACAGGGATGATATTGTCCCCAAGGGTGCAAAAATTGGTTCCTGGGGGGTGAAAATGATTTTAGCTATTACAGTATTTCTGGCCCTCCAGAGGTCAATAGTACATAAATAGATATGCAGCATGTACGTAGCCTTAAAGACTCCTTAGGAGGGCAGTAATAAAAATAAGATTGAGAGACACTCAGTTAGCATAACACATTCACAAAAAATTCAATACCAGAAGCAACATTTAGAGAGTCCTGGGGAGAAATAAATCATGCCCCCAATAATTTCAAGCCAACCAACTGTCAGTCATGAATAGAGTTATTGTTATACATGCATTTACAAATAAGCAGAGTCAGAAAATAACAAGCAAAAGCCTTTATGGGAAAAACTGATCGAGAACAAACCCCATCCAACCAAAAGATGAACCAAAATAAAGAACCAGGAATGGGAATCTATGGTACTTGAAGACTGGTGGCAAATACTGAAGCCACTAGAATTTTATCACAATTAATGCTTAAGGGTTGTAAGCTTTGACATAGTGGGTGTCTTTGGAAGGATGGTGTCTTAGGCTTGGTTCTCTAGAGGAGCAAAGTCAGTGAAGTATACCTATAGAGACAGAGAGAGGGAGAGAGAGATTTATATCAAGGAAATGGCTCTTGCAGTAGTAGAGGCTGGAAAGTCCCAGCTCCTTGGGTCAGGCATCAGGCAGAGGATTCTCCTGACTCATGTAGCTACAGGGGCTGATGAACCCAAGATCAGCAGGTCAGATGGCAGGCTGCTGGCTCACAGGCTGTGGAGGCTGACAAATCTCAAGATTGCAGACAATATGGCAAGCTGCTGGCTCAGGTTCCAAAACCAAGAGGTCAGATGATGATGAGCCGGATACAGGATCCAGAGCAAGCAAAAGCCAGCAAGCTTTGCCAGAAAGTCCATATATTTTGGATGCAGGCCACATCTGCAAGGAAACTGCCTTTCAACAGGTTGCTGTTCATAGCAGATCTCATCATGGAGATGATTACTTTATATCAGATATCATCATGGAGATGATTAGATCATTACATAATTGCCAAACTGCATCATAATTGCCAAAGTACTGAGAATCATGGACAAGCCAAGTTGACGTGCAACCTTAACCATCACAGTGCACACCTTGTCAACTTGCCATCTGTACATTTCTCTTGTAAACATCTTTAAATAAAGACAATTATAAAGTCATGTTTGTACCTAACGTGATACAGCTAACACACATATAACCAAAAACTCACTAGCCCTGTTTACATATTATATTTTATAAGTGAAGAATACGGCCAGCTACTGGCTCAAGTCCCAAGAACTGGTGATCAGATGATGACGAGCCACATGCAGGATCCAGAGTGAGCAAAAGCCAGTAAGCTCTGCCAGAAAGTCAATATATATTGGATGCAAGCCACACCCCCAAGGTAACCCCCTTTCAACTGATTGGCTGTTCATAGCAGATCTCATCATGGAGATGATTTCGTTATATCAGATCTCATCATGAAGGTGATTACATCATTACATACCCACCAAATTACATCATAAATGTCAAACCACTGAGAATCATGGCCCAGCCAAGTTGATACCAATCATATCCATCACAGATGTACAAGGGCACAAATTTCCACATCTTTCATAGCAAGGGTCAGTAGACCTAATATTAAAAAATATTTACAGTTATAAATGTAACCACTAGAGGAACTAAAAACCAGATTATAAATTCTCTCAAAATATCAGTAGTAGGGGAGCAACAGAACCAAAATAAAGAAGACATAAGTGATATAGCAAAAGATGGAAAACTACAGAAGCAATAGAAAAACATAAGATAGACTGAAACAAGTGCTATACAATATATGTAAATACAATAAATTCATTAAAAATTCTCAAATTGGATTCAATAAACTAACTATATGCCTTATTACTCAAATAGAAATTCAGAAAGTTTATAAACATGAAATGATTGATATTACAAAGTGGTTCTGATTTGCATTTGTCAGATAGAATTCAAGGCAAATGGCATTAAATAAGTCAAAAGTGTAGTTTATCATTATAACAACATTCAATCTATCATGAAAACATAACTATTGTCAAATTTTGCATTGTAAATATTACAACATAAAAGCACATAAAGATTTAAAATCTAGAAAATTTAAGGAAAATCCTCAAAATTGTTGATGAAGGAGATTTTTAATTTATTTCTCTTAGCCCCAAACAAGTCGAATACCAAAAAAAAAAAAAAAGGAAAATATAAAGAATCTGGAATCTAATCTGTTAGATAAACATTTTTATAACTCCATACCCTGAAAACCACCACTCATCTGTCAGTTTGTCATACTGTGGTGGCTTGTGTGTTGCTGTGATACTGAAAGCTTTGCCTTCGGTATTTTAAATAACAGCAGGGTCACCTTCGGCGGAGAGGTTTCAGCGGAGCTTCCACACTAAGACAGACTAGGAAGAAGGACCTGACAGTCTACTTCTGAAAAAGTTGGCCAGTGAACACCTTATGAACAGCAGCAGAACATTGTCTGATATTGTGCCAGAAGATGAAGTCCCTTAGGTTGGAAGGCACTCAAAAGGTGACTGGGGAAGAGCTGCCTTCTCAAAGTACAGTCAACCTTAATGAGTGGATGGGGTAAAGTTTTTGGGACCTTCATTTGCTGATGTGGCATGACTCAAAATAAGAAGAAACAGCTGCAAACATTCATTAGTAATTGGAACACAGAAGGTACGAAGTATGAATCTAGGAAAATTGGAAGTCATCAAAAATTAAATGGAATACATAAACATTGATATCCTAGACATTAGTGAGTTGAAATGGACTTGTATTGGCCATTTTGAATACGGCAATCATATGGTCTACTATGCCAGGACTAACAAATTGAAGAGGAATCATCATCAGAAAGACATTTCAATATCTATCCTGAAGTACAACGCAGTCAATGACAGGATAATATCAATATGCCTACAAGGAAGACCAATTAATATGACTGTTAAACAAACTTATGCAACAACCACTAAGGCCAAAGATGAAGAAATTGAAGATTTTTACCAACTTCTCCAGTCTGAAATTGATCAAATATGCAATCAAGATGCACTGATAATTACTGGTACTTGGAATGTGGAAGTTGGAAACAAAGGACTGGTAGTTGGAAAATATGGCCTTGCTGACAAAAATGACACCAGAGATTGCATGATAGAATTTTGCAAGATCATTGTGAGCAGCCATCTAAGATATTCCACTGGTCTCACACCTTTTGGAGAAAGGAAGGATGAAGAAAACCAAAGACACAAGGGAAATATTAGTCCAAAGGACTAATGGACCACAACTACCACGGCCTCCACCAGACTGAGTCCAGCCCAACTACATGGTACCTGGCTACTGACTGCTCTGACAGGGATCACAACAGAGGGTCCCAGGCAGAGCTGGAGAAAACTGTAGAACAGAATTCTAACTCACAAAAAAAGCAGACTTACTGGCCTGACAGAGACTGAAGAAACCCCGAGGGTATGGCCCCCAGTCACCCTTTTAGCTCAGTAATGAAGTCAGTCCCCAGGTTCACCCTTCAGCCAAAGATTAGACAGGCTTATAAAACAAAACTAGACTAAATGGGCATACCAGCCCAGGGGCAAGGATTAGAAGGCAGGAGGAGACAGGAAGGCTGGTAATAGGGAACCCAAGGTAGAGAAGGGAGAATGTTGACATGTCGTGGCATTGGTAACCAATGTCACAAAACAATATGTATACTAATTGTTTAATGAGAAGCTAGTTTGTTCTGTAAACCTTCATCTAAAGTACAATAATAACAAAAAAGAAAAAAAGTTATTTTCAATTAAAAAAAGAATTTTGCAATATCATTGCAAATAATTTTTTCAACAACATAAATGGCAACTATACACATGCACCTCACCAGATGGAATACACAGGAATCAAATCGACTACGTCTGTAGAAAGAGACAATGGAAGACCTCAATGTCCTTGGTCAGAACAAGGCCAGGGGCCTACTGTGGAACAGACCATCAACAGCTCATATGGAAGTTCAAGTCGAAGTTGAAGGAAATTAGAAGTCCAGGAGAGCCAAAGTACAACCTTGAATCCCACCTGAATTTACAGACCATCTCAAGAATAGATTTGATGCATTCAACTCTAATGACCAGGGACCAGACAAGTTATGGAATGACATCAAGGACATCAGATATGAAGAAAGCAAGTGATCATTAAAAAGACAAGAAAGAAAGAAAAGACCAAAATGGATGTCAGAAGAGACTCTGAAACTTGCTCTTGAACATAGAGTAGCTAAAGCAAACTGAATAAATGATGAAGTAAAAGAGCTGAACAGAAGATTTCAAAGGGCAGCTAGAGAAAAAAGTATTATAATGAAATGTGCAAAGACCTAGAGATAAAAAACCAAAAGGGAAGAATATGCTCGGCATTTCTCAAGCTGAAAGAACGAAAGAAAAAATTCAAGCAATATTGAAGGATTCTATGGGGAAAATATTGAACGACACAGGAATCATCAAAAGAAGATGGAAGCAATACACAAAGTCACTGTACCAAAAGGAATTGGTTGGCATTCAACCACTTCAGGAGGTAGCATATGATCAAGAACCGATGGTACTGAAGGAAGAGGTCCATGATGCACTGAAAACATAGTCAAAAAAAAAAAAAGTCTCCAAGAATTTACAGAATACCAACTGAGATGTTTCAACAAATGGATGCGCTGGAGGTTCTCACTCCTCTATGCCAAGAAATTTGGAAGACAGCTACCTGGCCAACTGATTGGAAGAGGTCTATATTTGTGTCCGTTCTAAAGAAAGGTGCTCCAACCAAATGCAGAAATTATCAAACAATATCATTAATATCACACACAAGTAAAATTTTGCTGAAGATCATTCAAAAGTTGTTGCAGTAATACATCCACAGGGAACTGCCAGAAATTCAAGACAGATTCAGAAGAGGACGTGGAACAAGGGGTATCATTGTTGATGTCAGATAGATCCTGGCTGAAAGCAGAGTATATCAGAAAGATGTTTGCCTGTGTTTTATTGAATATGCAAAGGCATTCGACTGTGTGGACCATAACAAATTATGGATAACAGTGTGAAGAATAGATTCCAGAACAGTTAATTGTGCTCATGAGCAACCTGTACATAGACCAAGAGGCAGTTGTTCAAACAGAACAAGGAGATACTACGTGGTTTAAAGTCAAGAAAGGTGTGTGTCAGGATTGTATCCTTTCACCATACTTATTCAATCTGTATGCTGGGCAAATAATCCAAGAAGCTGGACTATACGAAGAAATATTTGGCATCAGGATTGGAGGGAGACTCCTTAACAACCTGAGATATGCAGATGACACAACTGTGCTTGCTGAAACTGAAGAGGACTTGAAGCACTTACTGATGAAGATCAAAAACCACAGCCTTCAGTATGGATTACACCTCAACATAAAGAAAACAAAAAATCCTCACAATTGGACCAATAAGCAACGTCATGATAAATAGAGAAAAGATAGAAGTTGTCAAGGATTTCATTTTACTTGGATTCACATTAGCATCCATGAAAGCGGCAGTCAAGAAATCAAATGACACATTGCTTTGGGAAAATCTGCTGCAAAAGACCTTTTTAAAGTGTTAAAAAGCAAAGATGTCACTTCAAGGACTAAGGTGCACCTAACCCAAGCCATGGTGTTTTCAATCGCCTCATATGCATGTGAAAGCTGGACAATGAGTAAGGAAGACTGAAGAAGAATCAATGCCTCTGAATTATTGTGTAGGTAAAGAATATTGAATATACCCTGGACTGCCAGAAGAACAAACAAATCTGTCTTGGAAGAAGTACAGCCAGAATGGTCTTTAGAAGCAAGTATGTTAAGACTTCATCTCACATACTTTGGACATGTTATTAGGAGGGGCCAGTCCCTGGAGAAGGACATCATGCTTGGTAAAGTAGAGGGTCAGTGAAAAAGAGGAAGCCCCTCAACAAGAAGAATTGACACAGTGGCTCCAACAATGGGCTCAAGCATAAGAAAGACTGTGAGGATGGCACAGGACTGGGTGGTGTTTCGTTCTGCTGTACATAGGTTCGCTGAGTCAGAACCGACTCGACAGCACCTAACAACAACAACAACAACCCTGAAAATAGAGAATAGACTTGTTTTCAAATACAGTGAAACCTGTGAGAGCTGAAACTCTACAGGATTGCCTTGTTTTTCCAGGTCTCTCAAGTTTTTCACCTTTGACAGGGTAGACAGGCTTAATACTTTTCTGTTGCTCTCTATTAGTGGAAAATATTTGAGTTTTTCTTCTCTGATAGGTTTCCACCTTACACAGGTTGCGGCTTTCATAGGTTTTAATGTACTGGTAAAAACATTTACAAAACTACCATATATCAGGCACAAAAAAAGCCTCACAACATAAATAATAATAAAAGGAATAACCGTGCTCTCTGCTAATAATGCAATAAAGGTGGAAATGAATAACCAATAAAACCAACCACTTGAAAATGTTATAACTCATTTTTTAACAATTCTGGTCACGATTTCTTTATTGATGCAAAAGGTTCAGAATATCTGGAAAACAATAACGTTGAAAGCACTACATTAATAAAACCCAGGGTAAACGGCTAAAACTGTACATAAAAGAAAATATGAAGTTCTATACATTTACATTACTAAATAAGAATTCAATAATTTAGAACTCAATGATTTAAAAAACATAAAACTTAAGAAAGATAGAAAAGAACAAACTAGTTAAGATAAAAAGCATAAATTGATACATTTATAAAACAGAAGAAAGAGAGTAGAATTAACCAGTAAAACAAAAAGGTGATTCTTGGGTGAAAAACATAGATAAATCAGCAGTTAGCCTAATCACTAACTAAAAAGAAGAAAGTACAAACATAAATAATTAACAACTTGACGAAAGGAGGGAAAAAACCTCATATGCACAGAGTTCGGGCAAAATGGTGCTCTAGGCAGAAGCACCATGCAGTCCCTCCACAGCAAAGATCCGAAAAACTAAGCCGAACAGAGAATACAACAATCCTGAAACCCTTAAACATCAAATGAAGAGATAAAGAACTCAGCCAAGTACCAGATGGAGTGAGAAAACTGACAGAGAACAGAGAGTGAGGAGAGATTCATGCAGAGGTCCCCTACCAGCTAACACAGCACAGATCCACCATCTTGGACTCCTATCGGAGACCAGCAAAGAGGGGTACGAGAAAGCAGCCTCATGGAGCTTCCAGCGGGAGACAAAACAACTGTCTCTCATCTCTCCACTCCAACAGCAAGCTCCCCTAGCATTCTTTTTTTTTTGTATGTTTTTGGCTCCTGCTCCTCTCTCCTCTCTCCCATATCCATCTTAGCTCCATACATAACAATCGCCATGCTGCATCTTGCCTACCTGCACCGTGCCCTTGAGATCACACCACCAAGCAGCAGAGGCATGGCCTACTGGAACCTGCCCTGCACTAATTACTGACCCGCTCTGCTGTCTGTAGTAAGTGCCACAAACAACCCATCCCAGTAACTCCTCTTCAGCTAGACCTGCCCTGCCATACCATATCTGAGTGACTGACACTGCCAGTTGAAGAAGGAGGTGAAAAGTAT
>NW_004444097.1:469692-513363 GCF_000243295.1 Trichechus manatus latirostris | reverse complement strand
GAGGTACAGGAGTCCAGTGACAAGGGCCAGAAAGCAGAAGGGGACAAGGAAGCTGGTGATAGGGAACCCAACGTTGAGTAAGGATATTGTTGATGTGTTGTGAGATTGTTAACCATTGTCAAGGGCAACATTTGTAATAACTGTTAAATGAGCAACTATTTTGTTCTGTAAGCCTTCATCTTAAGTGAGAATAACAGGACAATTCAAAGAGCGTAGTCAATGTCACTGAACTGTGCATGTAGAAATTTTTGAAATGGTCTATCTTTGGCTATGTGTATTTTCATCAAAGAAAAAAAGGTTGAGAAGTTAGAGGGTTGATATGTTGTGGGGTTGTTAACCAATGTCATAAAACAACACGTGTACTTTTGTTTCATGAGAAACTATTTGTTCTGTAAGCCTTCACCTGAAGTACAATAAAAAAAAAGAAAAAGAAATAGAAAAAAAACCTCATATGCATAAGATATTAAAAATAATTTACAAGTACTTTGTAAAAACTCTAAAAGAATTTTGAATTCCTAGATGAAATTAGTAGTCTCTAACAAATTATAAATTATCAAAATTGAAACACTCTTAATTATTTTTCCTGATTATAGATGTTTATCTTCTCTCTCTTCTGGGATCAAAGGACTGCTCCCCCCAAAAAAACAAGGTCAAGAAAGATTGAAGTATTTTTTTTCACATCTTCAAGGAACATATAATTCTGATATTATTTCAATCCTTTCAAAGCATGGAAAATAAATAATGTTGCCAAATTCAAATCAATCTTGCTAATTAATGTCAATTGTAACATTAGCAAACAAAATCCAACAGAACAGTAAAAATAGTACCATGACCAAACAGAGTTTATTGAGAAATGAAAGGACAGTCCAACACTAATTGAAGGCCATGGCCTTCCATCCGATATTCATCACTTCTTCCCTAGACCAGGCTTAAAACTAATTCCCTACCCTCTAGGTTCACTCCTCCTCACTCTCTCTCCATCATTCTCACCACAGTCGCTCCTCCATATTGTTGTCAGAGTGAACATCCTACTATATAAATCTCTATTTTGTTCTTCCCTGCTTACACTCCATCAGAGATTCTCCGTAGCTTTCTAACCATGGGAGATTGTTTTAGGATTGCTACACTTGAGAAATAGATGATTATCTCAGAGGATGGTACGTTCTCATGAGGTGTCCTGAGGATTAGAGACTCGGAATTTTCTAGTTTGAAGGTGACAGAATGCTGAAGACTAAATGACCCATCTAAAAATTCACAGATGGAACAAGCACAGATTTATTTTGCAGTCACTGCACAGGCAGCACACCTGCACACAAAGGTCCCTAATTTGCCGTTCCGGAAGAGGAGCTTCACACTTCCTGCACATTACATTATTTTATATTGCAGATTGTATCACCAGCACACAGAGGACACCATAGTCCCTAGCCCCATTGCTCCCTGGAAGCTGCTAGAGGGTTTATCAGTAAGATTTCACCTGCATCTCTGGGTCCTGGATTTTGAACATACTTGCTTCAACTGAAGCTCTTCTATATCATTTATTTCCCCTGAAATTTTGTTTAAAGACTACTTTCAAACTTATTGGCAGAAAAGCCTTCTTATTTTGTAAAAGAGGAACATGAGGCCAGGGAGGTTAGGTGAATTTGCCCACACTAGTTATTAAAATCCAGAACCATAATGCAAATACCTAATTCCTAAAAAATTTCAGTTCTTTGAGGAGAATAACATTTGTGCTTATTTCTACTTCACTGTAATGGCCAACGTTTGTTTATTTCTAAGGCTCTTGATATGGCATCAGCTACTATTTTATTCAATTATCTGGGACAGGAGGGTTGCATATTTTCTAAGAATCACTCAAAAGCAAGATTTTATAACCTAAAGTTAACTGGACAATGTATGAACTCACATGAGGTTACCAGACGCAGCTCAAGTAACTTGGAAACTGCCTAGCAAATTTCTACTGTAATCTAATCCATCGTCCATGAGTTGCAAAACAAATTAAAATGCAACCAGGAATGATGGAAGTTAACTTCAGGATCTACTAATGTGTTTATTTCAGCACCGTCTGTGCATCTGTTACGTGATTAAATTCCATGTTGGGCAATATTTAAATAGCTGGGCAGCTCTACCATAAAGACCATATGCTTGGAAGTGAATAAGAGTTGTCAACACAAGAGTCATCAACTGCTCTGCAGAAGAATCTACTCAGAGAATTCTTCTGTAAAAGTTTTTGCATTTCGTATTTCCTTAGACTTAAATAAGGTTTCAGGTTTTGGTTTGTTGGTATGTTAGTAGTTTGGGAGATTATGGGACAGGGGGAACGGGGAGAAAGCTGAGAGTTTGGGAAAGGGAGTCTTTTCTAAAGGCCTTATAAACAAGAAATATTGGAACTAAAGTTGTCACATGTAACCACAAACGAGATCAAGATTCAAGATTCTGGGGCTGAATGTAAGCAAAATTCTTACCACTCCATCTGAACCTTGGCAGTGGACAGATAAAAGGCCATTGTGGGAAGAAGCACCATCCGAGACAGAAAGTAAAGAAGGAAATAGGAATCAAAATGTAGACCGACTCTGATCCCCTAAAACTGAAATACCGTGAAGTTGTATTGAAATTTTACTTGAGATTAATTATGTACAAGAGTTTAAAATTGCTGGGTTACAAATAAGAGATATATATATATGAAGTGTGTTAGAAAATGATGTCGTTCCATCAGAAAGCACTGAGTAGCAAATATGACTCAATGAACAAAATTTTTAAACATACACTTAGATCTTACAATTTTATGCTGAAAGAATATTAGGTGTCATGTTCAAATCCCTAACTTTACAAAAGAAGGAAACTGAGGTTCAGAGATTTTCCTCAGTCAGAAATCCTTGACTTAGTATCAAAATGGAATTCCTAACCCCAACTTGAGTGCTGTCTTCTTTCCATCCACCCGAAATCATTTTTCGTATATACTAACTACACATCTTTTTAGAAACATACCATAAAAATACTAGTATTCAGGATTTGAAGTGAAGAATAACGTAAGGGTCTTATAAGCCTACTTCTTGAATGGTTTTCTTTTTTTTTTTTTTTTCCACTTAAAAACATTAACTACTATAGTTAATAGTTCAAAAACGCGAGCAGTAAAAGACATCCATCATTATTTTAACATTAGAAAACTATTTAGAATTTTTGTACTCAGTTGTATTTGATGTTCTACATGTAGCTATTTGGACTTTCTAAAGTTTAGTTAAAATAATAAGCCACTTGAAATATGATTACCTTTTCTTCCTTATCCAACAATTTAAAATGGTTGTATTTCATAAGAGTAGCCAGTGGAGTGATTTTTTGACTGGTTCTCATTCACTAACATCAGATCTGTCCTCTTGTTTAACATGAGCAATAGCACAAACATAACACCCACTGGAGATTTAAAGAAATAAAAACAGACTTTTTTAAGTACAAAAGGACTCCAGAAAAAAAGATCCTTAACTCTAATTATTTTCTTCTTTGGAATACTTTGTTGTCTGAAAACGCCAATTTGATTCTCTGTTGAGTATCTTCTCCCTTCTTCCCTCAGTTCTCCACATACACCCCACAGTCATAGAGGTCATTTGCTGGTAGCTAACCTTATGCCCTGGAATTGTATCAGTTGGGATGCTTTAAGCTACAACGAACTGAAATCCTTACTCAAACTAGCTTACACAATAGGGAACTGTGCTATCAAACATGTCCAGAGATAGAGTAGGTTCCTGATACCTGGTCAGGAACTCAATGATGTCATCAAGGACCCAGGCTCTTTCCATCTCACCACTCTGCCTTTCTAGGTATATCTTCGTCTTAAGTCTGATTTCCTTCACGCTTCTAAGATATCATCGATTGCTACCGGCCATTGTGTGTCTGCCTGTTAATGTTGGATGAGGGGAAGCAGGGAACGAATTTAAGTACCTTCCAACTGGGTAAACAGGTCTTATGCTCACTCCTGGACCAATTAAAGTCCCCTGGGAAATGTCATGAATTGATTGGCTTAAATTCTAATTATTCAAGATCCCCCTTCAGAGCTGGAGACGGGGTGGATACTTGAACAGATCCACCAGAGTGAGGGTATCCACCTGGAGTGGGTATGGATTTTGCTTGAGTACTAAGTATCTGCCTCAGTAATACTTCAAATCTGTGCACAGTCAGAAGTTCAAGCTTCCCTTGTTGTTGTTGTTAGCTGCCATACTGTTAGCCCCCAAATCATGGTGACGCCATGCACAGCAGAATGAAACACTGCGAGGTCCTGTGTCATCCCCATAAATGGTTGAGGATCAGACTGTTGTGATCCATAGGGTTTTTATTGACTGATGTGGGCTTTATTCCGAGTCCATCTTAGTCTGGAAACTCCTTTGAAGCCTGCTCAGCATCACAGCAGCAGGAAAGCCTTCACTGAACGATGAGTGGTGGCTGTGCAGGAGGTGCATTGGCCAAGAATCGAACCTGGGTCTCCCACATAAAAGGTGAGAATTCTACAGCTGAATCACCAATGCCCCCATTCAAGCTGCCCTAGGTGCACCTTAAATTCTCCACCTTTACCTCACCATTTCTCAACATTTCCTCCATCAAACGTTCAAAGTGATATAGGAGCTGGGGTGAGGGAAAATTTGGCACTAAGTTGGTACCCATTTGCATGCAATTTCTGCCCCAGGTTGGCAGAGCACCTGCTTCAGCTTTGTGGGTGGTACACATTGCAATCCCTGCTGCATCCAGTTCTTGGGTTTATGTATTTAGTGCTGCACATTGCAACACTGATGTTTGTGCACGACAGTAAACAGATTAGACTTTCTGGGCATAGATTTTTTAAAAGCTTCCTTGGTAATTCTAATGTGCAGCCAGGGTTGAGAATCACTAATGTAGTAAACATTCTGATTGCCTGGATTTTTTTTGGTTAATGTCCTTGAGTTGTCTAGTTACAGCCCCAGACGTTGAATTCTGTTTCTTTGCAATTCACCCAGTTGACTTAAAGCATAATCCATTTAAATAAAATATCATCTGCAGTATGATAACTCAACTATAATTCAAGGTAAGAACACAGTTATCTTCCTTTTAGACAATGCTGCTCAGTGGATGAATGTCTCAACCAAAATATTATACAGGTATGAGGGTTTTTGTGTTGCTTTCTACATATTTCTGGGTGTAGTGTATAACATACATTGGTAACGTTTCATTTTTATATTGTAATGGGATCTCCATTGGCTTATATTGAAATTGGTTTTCTGCTGTAATCTCACATTTTAACAGCCTCCATAGATCTGCTCAGAAACTAATGCAAAATTGTTACAAAGGATTTTTGGCATCATAATTTATATTTTTTAATTATGCAGATTCCTCCTCTCCTCTGCCCTCTCAGCCAACTAGAGGAGATGGTGAAGTACGCTTACAACTGAAATGGAAAGTAAATACTTGACAAGTTCAATCGTCATTTTACAAAGGCTAGAAACTTTTTTGCCTCTCAAGTGCAGAGTTTTCAGTTATCCTCAGATTTGTAACAGCATTTTGAAACTCTTTTCAAATGACAGGGGAAAGTGATTTTATCACCTGTTTTCTATGAATACCTATTAGATTGAAATGAATATCATAGGCACCAAAAAAAAAAAAACTGAACCAAACATGTTGCCATCGAGTCGATGCCGACTCATAATGATCCTATAGGACAGAGAAGAACCACCCCATATAATTCCCAAGGCTGTAATCTATACAGAAGCAGACTGCCACTTCTTTCTCCCATGGAGCAGCTGGTGAGTTCCAACTGCTGACCTTTCTGTTAGCAGCCAAGAGCTTAACCATTGCACCACCAGGGCTCCTTCCATAAAGATTACAGACTAAGAAACACTGTGGAACAGTTCTACTCTGTCCTATAGGGTCTTTGAGTTGGAATCGACTCAGTGGCAACATGTTTGGTTTGGTTTAGTTTTTGGTTTTTGGTTGTGTGTGTGTGTGTGTGTGTGTGTGCACACCTGATACTAATTTTAATCTAATATGTATTCAAAGAAAATAGGTGATAAAATCACTCTCCCCCATCATTTGAAACGGGCATCAAAATCCTATTAAAAATCTGAGGATGCTATTTTCTGTTTTTTTGATTCGTGCCAGTAATGCCAGGGTGAGATGGTATCTCATTGTGGTGTTGATTTGCATTTCTCTAATGGCTAGTGATCATGAGCCACTTGAATGTCTTCTTTGGTGAAGTGTCTGTTCATTTCCTTTGCCCATTTTTTAATTGGATTATTTGTCTTCTTGTGGTAGAAGTGTTGGATTTCCCTGTAGATTTCCCTTTGTTGGATTTTTAATAGCCAAAAATTTTTTCCCAATCTGTAGACTCTCTTTTTATTCTTTTGGTGAAGTCTTTTGATGAGCATAAGTGTTTAATTTTTAGAAGATCCAAGTTATCTAGCTTATCTTCTGGAGTTTGTATATTATTAGTTATGGTTTGTATCCTGTTAATGCCATGTATTTGGGTCTCTAGCACTGATCTTATTTTTTCTTCTATGATCTTTATAGTTTTTGGTTTTATGTTTAGGTCTTTGATCCATTTTGAATTAGTTTTTGTGTATGGTGTGAGGTATGGGTCCTGTTTCATTTTTTTGCAGATGGACATCCAATTTTGCCAGCACCACTTGTTAAAAAGACTATCTTTTCCCCATTTGACGGACTTTTGGCCCTTGTCAAAGATCAGGTGACTGTAGGTGGGTGGATTTACAAATGGGTTCCCGATTCTGTTCCATTGGTCAATGTATCTGTCGTTGTACCAGTACCAGGCTGTTTTGACAAATGTTGGAGAGGCTGCAGGGAGACTGGAACTCTTATGCACTGCTGATGGGAATGCAAAATAGTACAACCATTTTGGCAAACGATATGGTGCTTCCTTAGAAAGCCATAAATAGAAATATGGTATGATCCAGCAATCCCACTCCTAGGAATATATCCTAAAGAAATAGCTGTCATATGAATATGCATAAGCACACCCATGTTCATTGCAGCATTTTTCACAATAGCAAAATATAGAAACAACGTAGACACCCATCACCAAAAGAATGGATAAACAAACTATGGTACACACATACAATGGAATATATGCAACAATGAAGAACAGTGATGAATCTGTGAAGCATCTCACAACATGAATGAATCTGGAGAGCAATATGCTGAGTGAAATAAGTCCATCACAAAAGGACAAATATTGCATGAGACCACTACTATAAAAAATCATGAAAAGGTTTACACACAAAAAGAAACAATCTGTGATAGTTATAAGGGAGGGGAGGGGTGGGGGTGGAAAAACACTAAATAGACAATAGGTAAGTGGCAACTTTGGAGAAGGGTGAGACAGTACACAATACTGGAGAAGCCAGCACAACTGGTTCAGGGTAAGGTCATAGAAGCTCCATGGACAAATCCAAACTCCCTTAGGGACCAAATTACAGGGCTGAGGGCTGTGGAGACCATGATCTCAGGAAACATCTAGCTGAATTGGCATAACATAGTTTATAAAGAAAATGTTCTACATTCTACTTTGGTGAGTAGCATCTGGGGTCTTAAAAGCCTGTGAGCAGCCATCTAAGATACTCCATGTCAGGATCGAGGGAAAATGAAGAAAACTAAAGACACAAGTGAAAGATTAGTCCAAAGGACTAATAGACCACAACTACCACAGCCTCCACCATACTGAGTCCAGTATAACTAGATGGTGCCTGGCTACCACCGACTGCTCTGAAAGGGATCACAATAGAGAGTGCCAGACAAAGCTAGAGAAAAATAGAGAACAAAATTCTAATTCAAAAAAAAGACCAGACTAAGTGGCTTGACAGAGACTGGAGAACCCCTGAGAGTATGTCCCCTGGACACACTTTTAGCTCAGTAATGAAGTCATGCAAGAGGTTTACATTTTAGCCAAAGATTAGACAGACCCATAATACAAAACAAGACTAAAAGGGCACACAAGTCCAGGGCCAAGGACTAGAAGGCAGGAGGGGACAGGAAAGCTGATAATAGGGAACCCAAAGTCAAGAAGGGAGAGTACTGACATGTCATGGAGTTGGTAACTGATGTCATAAAGCAATATATGAACTAATAGTTTAATAAGAAGCTAGTTTGTTCTGTAAACCTTCTTCTAAAGTACAATTAAAAAAACAAAAATCTGAGGAAGCCAGATGGTGCCAGCTACCACCATTGACTGCTCTGACAGGGATCACAATAAAGGGTCCCAGACAGAGCTGGAGTAAAATGTAGAACAAAATTCTAACTCACCCAAAAAAAAGACCAGACTTACTAGTCTAACAGAGACTGGAGAAGCCCCAAGAGCATGGCCCTCGGACACCCTTTTAACTCAGTACTCAAGTCACTCCTGAGGTTCACCCTTCAGCCAAAGATTAGACAGGCCCATAAAACAAAACAAGACTAAATGGGCACACCAGCCCAGGGGCAGGGATGAGAAGGCAGGAGGGGAGAGGAAAGCTGGTAATGGGGAAGGGGAGAGTGTTGACATGTCGTGGGGTTGGTAACCAATGTCACAAAATAATACGTGTATTAATTGTTTAATGAGAAAGTAATTTGCTCTGTAAACCTTCATCTAAAGCACAATTTTTTTTTTATAAAAGGAGATAAATTGAAAAAAACAAATCTGAGGATGACTGAAGACTCTGCACTTGGGAGGAAAAACAGTTTCTTGCTTTTGTAAAATGACTATTGAATGTGTCGTAGGCACCAACAGTACTCAAAGGCCCTTCAGCATCAAGTCGGTGACCCTCTCCATGTGAGACTCAGCACATTCAGGCTGGTTCCCGATCAGCCCGCACACTCTTTTTCTCAAATGCCCCCACCAACCTCCCTCTTCCCCTACCAACCCACCCCCCATGGAACAGGGAAGCTAAACTCACCTTTTCTGTAGTGAAATTAGTTTTATCTGTTATCTTAGAGGCCATAAAATTCAGAAGGGAGGTGGGTGCCTGCTCCTTCTGGTGATAATTGCCTCTGTGAAGTATTTCCAGACAGTTGAATCTCACTCCCCATAGATCACACAGCATCTCTGGGGCTCTGTAGAGCTTCAAAGCAAGGTCTACCACTTGCGAGATATGAGACTTTAGACAACTTTACCTCTATAAATCTCCATTTCTTAGTAAATTGGAAACTTTACCCCATAGTGTCCTTGGGATGACTAAATTAGATAATCCATGTACTATGCTAATTCAGCACAGTGTATGGCACAGGGTAAGTTCTCAGATATTAGCTATTGCTAACACAACACTGGGGAGGCATTGGTGGTTCAGTGGTAGAATTCTCGCCTTCTATGTGGGAGAAACAGGCTCCATTCTTATGCCATCACCCATCTGTTAGTGGACGCTTGTGTGTTGCTATGATGCTGAACACATTTCAGTGGAGCTTCCAGATTAAGACAGACTAGGAAAAAAGGCCTGGCTATCTACTTCCAAAAAATCATTGAAATGAAAGCCCCATGGATCACAATGGTCTGATGTGCAACCAATCATGAGGATGACACAGGACCAGGCAGATTGAACATGGGGTTGCCATGAGTCAGAGGCCTACTCGATAGCAGCTAAGAACAGCACAACACTGCTGTTGATTGTTGTCACCATCTTGGAGGTTATTCCGTGGGCATGTCTTCCATAGTTCTATTTTTTTTTTACATCTATATTCTCCTTTCTATTCCCATTGTGGCACCGTACTTCAGGCCCTTACCAAATCATACCTATACTAACTATTGCAACAGTGTCCAGAATAGTTCCCCATTCCTGCCTCTAGTTGCTTGCCTCTCCTTTCCAGCCAGGGAGGGAAAAACCTCAATTCATCTTCTAGCCATTTTATCATGTCACTCAAATCTCCACAATATGACTCCTCTGACTTCTCCAAACTCTACTCACTTTCTCAAAAATTGTTTCCCTCTCTTTGACACAAATCCTTCAAATGCTCACACATGTCCTGGCTTTCCTGCAAGACCTTCATTAAGAACCTCAAGTTGAAGTGAATGAACACAGGTGTAGACTAACACAAAATGATTCTGTTTCCCAGACGTACCATTTTTTCTTATTACAATTCTTATCACCTTTCAGAACCAGAGTTCTGCAGAACACACTTCAGGAAATGCTGCTCTAAGGAAATAATATAACTAAATAACAGAAGCCAAAGAATCCTATAGTTCATACCCTTATGTATTGGAGCAAAGATGCTCCTCCTTATGGTTCCCACTCCCTGAAGAACAAAAAGTCAACCGCTTAGGAGGAGAGCATGACCAAGCTTAGTTTGAGACCTCTTTAATGATCAAAGCTTCCAGGAATCAGCACTTCTGTCAGTGATCTCTGAGAAGGCTTTGAGAGAGATGATGACATCTATGTGATGTCATCAAGTCATGAACAGCAAAGACATCTGTCATCTGATGCTGCTTCCTCAGCCCCTTCGGAGTAGGTCTCCATCTCCAAAACCCCTCTCCCATTGCCTTCTGAGTGCAAACCTTGCTTGTTGCTTGGGTTCCAGGTGATTCACAAGGACACCTGGAGCTCTCACCTACTTGCTGCCCTCAGATGCACCAAACACAGGTTCTATTCTAGAGTTAGGCGAATGCTAAAACCCAGGGCTCTGAGAAGACTTTGTTACTTGGTGCAGGGACTGATCCCCAAACGGATAAAGCCATACTCCTCTGCCACTTCTATCTAAATCAAAACGTACAGCTCTGTAAGCAGGAGTAGGTGGGTTTGTGCTCACAGAGGTGGCCTTTATCACTCCTGATTAGCAGTCGGAAGCTTGTACATGTGACAACGAAGGCCCCATTAATTGCTAAGCACTTGTTTTCCTCGTCTCAGTTCTCAGTCTAAGAGCACAGTGGTCAGTGTAACTGTAGTTATTGCTTCATGTGCAATATGAGTAGCAGGACCATGCCATGTATCATCCAAACCAGAACACTTTTTAAAGTGAAAAGTGATTATGCTAAGACAACAGACATAAAATGTAATGGTCCTGGGCAAAAGAGGAATTATAATCACTATACTTTCACGTGGTGTCTTTTTCAGAAAATGCTACAGGGATATCATTCCAGGTCCTGTGTCCCCAGAGATGGTGATGACATAAGTCTTTTGCTGCCACTAACTGACAGAAGAGAAGAAACCCCTGTTCCTCTTACTTACCATTAGGCTTTGCTTCTAATGTGGGATCTGGGATGAAAGTCCCCTACCAACTTCAACTCTCATCTCCAATTCTGTTCCTCAGAAGGAAAGATACCAGGTTCTCTGGTTTGATTCCATTTTTGCCCAACTCATTTACTCAAAGGAAGAAAGCAGTTTCCTTTGAAATTAAATCATGAAATCGACTGGCTGTTCAAATTAATAATTCTGAAATTATAGCTTAATTTGTGGTAAATATACAAAAAAGAAGAATCTACCTTTACAGTATTCTAGAAATAAACGGGAAATTCCAGGAACAATGACAGCTGACAAAATGGGAGAAAAAAATGTTAATGTGCGAGACATATAAAAATATGCTAAAAGATATGTGACTTAAGTGTTAAAATTTGGCATGATTATGAATAGAATGGTTAAATATTATAAAGATAACAGAATTTTTCAAATTAATTTATAGGTTTAATACAATGCCCATTAAAACGGCAATAATTTGGGAGATGGGGAAGATATGTCAAAATGGTTCTAAAGTTCATCTGTAAATATCTTCTTTTTTCGACTTTGTTTTATTTTCACAAATGATGTAGGAACTCTAAACTCACAGGGCAAGGGTCATAATGGATACAGGAAGATGTCAAAAACTGAGATCATTAATCAATCATTAGTCAATCAAGAAAATAATCTCACCCAGTTGATAAATGCACAAAGGGTTCAGGTAATCACCAATTCATGGTCACCGCATGTGTTACAGAATAAAACTGCTCCATAGAATAAAACTTCTCCATAGGGTTTTCTTTTTTTTCTCCATGCATCTGTCAATTTGTCCTACTATGGGGGCTTGTGTGTTGCCGTAATGCTGGAAGCTATGCTACCGGTACTCAAATACCAGCAGGGTCATCCATGGTGGACAGGTTTCAGCTGAGCTTCCAGACTAAGATAGACTAGGAAGAAGGACCCAGCGGCAAACTTCTGAAAAGAATTAGCCAGTGAAAACATAATGAATAGCAGTGGAACATTGTCTGATATAGTGCCAGACGATGAGGCCCTCAGGTTGGAAGGCACTCAAAAGACAACTGGGGAAGAGCTGCCTCCTCAAGGTAGAGTCAACCTTAATGATGTGGATGGACTCAAGCTCTCAGGACCTTCATTTGCTGATGTGGCATGACTCAAAATAAGAAGAAAGAGCTGAAAACATCCATTAAAAATCAGAACATGGAATATATGAAGTATGAATCTAGGAAAATTGGAAATTGTCAAAAATGAAATGGAAAGCATAAACATTGATATTCTAGGCATTAGTGAGCTGAAATGGACTGTTTTGGCCATTTTGAATTGGTCACTCATATGGTCTACAATGCTGGAACTGACAACTTGAAGACGAACGGTGGTGCATCCATCATCAAAAAGAACATTTCATGATCTATCCTGAAGTACAACACTGTCAGTGATAGGATAATATCCATATGCTTACAAGAAAGACCAGTTAATATGAGCATTATTCAAATTTACACATCAAACACTAAGGCCAAAGATGAAGAAATTGAAGATTTTTACCAACTTCTACAGTCTGAAATTGATCAAACATGCAATCAGGATGCATTGATAATTACTGGTGATTGAAATGGGAAAGTTGGAAACAAAGAAGGGTTGGTAGTTGTAAAATATGGCCTTGGTGATAGAAACGATGCCAGAGATAGCATGATAGAATTCTGCAAGACCAACCACTTCTTCATTGCAAATACCTTTTTTCAACAACATAAATGCTGACTACACACATGGACCACACTGGATGGAATACAGAAGAATCAAATTGACTACATCTGTGGAAAGAGACCATGGAAAATCTCAATATCATCAATCAGAGCAAGGCTGGGGCCTACTGCAGAACAGACCATCAATTGCTCATATGCAAGTTCAAGTTGAAATTGAAGAAAATTAGAACAAGTCCATGAGAGCCAAAGTACAACTTTGAGTATATCACACCTGAATGTAGAGACCATCTCAAGAATAGATTCAATGTGTTGAACACTAATGACCAAAGACCAGACGAGTTGTGAAATCATATCAAGGACACCATACATTTAGAAAGCTGGAGGTCATTAAAAAGATAAGAAAGAAAGAAAAGACCAAAATGGATGTCTGAAGAGACTCTGAAACTTGCTTTTGAACATCAAGTAGCTAAAGCAAAAGGAAGAAATGATGAAGTAAAAGAGCTGAACAGAAGATTTCGAAGTGTGGCTCAAGAAGACAAAGCAAAGTATTACAATGACATGTACAAAGACCTGGAGATAGAAAACCAAAAAGGAAGAACACACTTGGCATTCTTCAAGCGGAAAGAACTTAAGAAAAAATTCAAGCCTCGTGTTGCAATATTGAAAGACTCTGTGGGGAAAATATTAAATGATTCGGGAAGCATCAAAAGAAGATGGAAAGAATACACAGAGTCATTATACCAAAAAGAATTGGTTGACATTTGACTATTTCTGGAGGTAGCATATGATCAGGAACCAATGGTACTGAAGGAAGAAGTCCAAGCTGCACTGAAGGCATTGGTGAAAAACAAGGCTCCGGGAGTTGACAGAATACTAATTGAGATGTTTCAACAAACAGATGCAGTGCTGGAGGTGTTCACTCATCTATGCCAAGAAATTTGGAAGACAGCTACCTGGCCAACCAACTGGAAGAGATCTATATTTATACCTATTTCCAAGAAAGCTGAACAGACTGAACGCGGAAAATATCAAACAATATCATTAATATCACCTGCAAGTAAAATTTTGCCAGAGATCATTCAAAAGTGGCTGAAGCAGTATATTGACAGGGAACTGCCAGAAATTCAAGCCAGATTCAGAAGAGGACATGGAACAAGCTATATCATTGCTGATGTCAGATGGATCATAGCTGAAAACAGAGAATACCAGAAAGATGTTTACCTATGTTTTATCGACTATGCAAAGGCATTTGACTGTGTGGGTCGTAACAAATTATGGATAACATTGCGAAGAATGGAAATTCCAGAAAACTTAATTGTGCTTATGAGGAACCCGTACATAGATTAAGAGGCAGTCGTTCAAACAGAACAAGGGGATACTGTGTGGTTTAAAGGCAAAAAAGGTGTACGTCAAGGTTGTATCCTTTCACCGTAGCTACTCAACCTGTATGCTGAGCAAATAATCCTAGAAACTGGACTATATGAAGAAGAATAGGGCATTAGAATTGGAGGAAGACTCATTAACAAGCCTGCATTATACAGATAACACAGCCTTGCTTGCTGAAAGTGAAGAGGATTTGAAGCACTTACTGATGAAGATCAAAGACCATATTCTTCAGCATGGATTACACCTCAACATAAAGAAAACAAAAATCCTCACAACTGGACCAATAAGCAACACCATGATAAACGGAGAAAAGATTGAAGTTGTTAAGGATTTCATTTTACTTGGAGCCACTATCAATGCCCATGGAAGCAGCAGCCAAGAAATCAAAAGACACATTGCATTGGACAATTGTGCTACAAAAGACCTTTTCAAATTGTTGAGAAGCAAAGATGTCACCTTAACGACTAAGATGCGCCTGACCCAAGCCATGGTGTTTTCAATCGCCTCATATGCATGTGAAAGCTAGACAATGAATAAGGAAAACCAAAGAAGAACTGATGGCTTTGAATTGTGGTGTTGGTAAACAATATTGAATATACCATGGACAGCCAAAAGAATAAACAAACCTGTCTTGGAAGAAGTACAATCAGAATGCTCCTTAGAAGCAAGGATAGTAAGACTTCTTCTCATGGACATGTTATCAGGAGGGATCAGTCCCTGGAGAAGGACATCATGGTAAAGTAGAGGGTCCGCAAAAAAGAAGACCCTCAAGGAGATGGAGTGACACAGTGGCTGCAGCTATGGGCTCAAGCACAAGAATTGTGAGGATGGCGCAGGACCTGGCAGTGTTTAGTTCTGTTGTGCTGGAGTCACTATGAGTTGGAACCAACTCGATGGCACCTAACAGGCACAGCATACATAGAGGTTTTTTGGCTGCAATTTTTATGGAAGTAGATCATCAGGCCTTTCTTCTGTGGTGCCATTGGGTGGATTCAAACCATCAACCTTTCTGCTGGTAACCAAGTGTAAACTATTTGGACTACTAAGATGTACAAAAGGTAAATAAAAATATGAAGCCTCATTCAGTTAGAACAAACAAGATGCAATTTTTAAGAAATAATATGTGAAAATAAGATGATATTAAAGCTATTCCAATTTGATAATTTGCCGAAATATAATTTTTAAAATAAGAAAAAATATTATTATTTCATAAACTATTTTCTAATTTGATGATATCCAAGGAATGGAAAATTGAGCACTCATGTGGAGCTGGAACAAACACATATCAGTACAACTTTTCTAGAAGTACACTGGGAAAAACATATCAAAAGTATTTCCTCCATCACCTATGACTTTTGAGAAGGTTTGTAAAATATAAAACACATGAAAACAGATCATTATTAATTAATCATGACATACCAGTCTATACTACAGGCATTTATTAAAGTTTGAGAGAGATGAAGAAGGAATGGAAATAGGAAGGCAGGCTACTAAGGTCAGAATCTGAATGGACTGTCCCCTAGATACAGGTTTTTCCTGAGTAAAGAAGAACACTTTATTAGAAGACACTTTGGTTTCCTATCCAGCAGCCATCTCCACTTTTCATCCTCCCTAGCAGAACTTCAGTATTATCCAAGCATCCATCCCATCCCCTGAAATCCTGATAAATGTAACTCAATCCATCCATAACTTTTTTACAGCAATGGCTACTGGTCCTAGAATGGGCACAAGAACTAGTGTCTAAGTTATCTAGTGCTGCTATAACAGAAATACCACAAGTGGATGGTTTTAACAAATAGATATTTATTCTTTCACAGTTTAGGAGGCTAGAAGTCCAAATTCAGGATGCCAGCTATAGGTGAAGGCTATCTCTCTCTGGCAGCTCTGGGGGGAGGCCCTTGTCATCAATCTTCCCCTGGTTTAGGAGCTTCTCAGTGCAGGGACCCTGGGTCCAAAGGACATGCTCCACTCTTGGCTCTTCTTGCTTGGTGGTAATGAGGTCCCTCTCCTCTCTGCTCACTTCTCTTTTATATCTCAAAAGAGATTGACTCAAAATGCATCTTAATCCTGTAGATTGTGTCCTGCCGCATTAACATCATAGAGGTAGTACGTACAACACATAGAAAAATCACATCAGATTACAAATTGGAGAACACCTAATACTGGAAATCATAGCTTAGCCAAGTTGACACACATTTTGGGGGGACACAATTCAATCCATAACACCAAAGGGAAGAAGTGATATTCTGTGTTTGTGGGAAAGAGTTTTCTCACTCTTTCTCCTATTAGTTGTGAACAGGAGATGTGTACCCTGATTGTCATTGGTGATCATTTTGCAACCACAGGGGAAACAGCTCTAGAAGGAATCAGAACAGAAAGATGGAAAGAACCAGGGTCCTTGATGTCATCACTGAGCCTTTGATCTCCACTTCTGGAGCTGCTTTGGCTCTGGGATCCCAATGATGTGAGATAACATGTCTCCTTATTGTTTAAGCCAGCAGGAGTCTACGCTTTCTGTTACTTGTGACCAGAGGCATTCTAACCAATCTACTTCCTCTCCCACACCTCCTAGAAGTATCTCCTTTCAAAACATGTGCAGCCTTTGAAACTGAAACTTTTGTACAGACTTGAGATCATGGCATAGAAAAACATTAGTTGGTACCAGTGGCCAGTGGGGAAAGCACAGGGATGTCAGTCTCGCCTGCCTCTGCTCCTCTTGAGTCATGTGGTAGAACAATATTCCACACACCACGGAGAGCACAAGATAGATGGTGCAGCGGTGGCCTGCCCTCTGTGAATCTACAGACACAAGTCAGAAACTCAGACCAAGTCTGTTTTATGAGACCAACAGGGCATGGTTTTATGCTATATCTCAAACCATATTCCTGATTTAAGGCAAATCTCTTTTATGCTCATTGTTTCTTAGCTATTGGAGTACTACTTGCCTCCTACTAAAGATGGTTATAGTCCCAATATTTTCTTATCTGACAACCAAAATGCTGAAAGATGTGCTACAGTAAATGTCTTATAAAGATAGGAGTACAAATTTTGTCCTCCAAATCACAAGCTCTTTAAGCTCTATTATACTGATTATGACCTTTCATCTGAAACGTTCCTGAGTTTTTTTTTAAATCCATATCCATATGATTAGATGTAAAAAGGGTATTTTCAACACACTTTTTAATAGCACATGTGAGTCCTATAAAACAAATGTTCTGTGGATATGAGGAAGTTTAAATTATTGGTGCCTTTTTCAAAATCTTTATTAAGATTATATTGAGTTTCGGCATTGAGTTGGAAGCTATTTCTATAGCACAAATGCAAAACCTCATCAATTCTGACTGCATGAGAATGCAAATTCTGTCCTTCCAAGTACCTTAATGAATAATTAATATCATGTTCGATGATCTGGCTACCCACACCAATCAGCTGGCCAAAATACATTACATTTGTATTGAAGAAATAGTTCCCTGTGCTCATCGCAAAGATTACTGTTTCTTTTAGGGAAAGCCTATAATAGCATGAAATGAAGCCCTTGCTGCTATCTGCATGAATAATCTTCTTTTTTTGAAACTACTGTGTCACAGCACTAGCTAAGTCTTAAAAGCCTGTTTGTAAAAGAGAATCACTTAATAATAACAGAAATTAAATTGATTTTTATGGAAGAAGGTACACATCTCCTTTTCCTTCTCTTTTGAACCCATATTTCCAATGCTTTGGATACAAAGCATTGCCCTTCCTAGGAAGGGGGTTGTCAAAAACCCAGCCTAGTGCATTTTCCAACCACACTGTAATGTCTACGGGTAGAAAGACGTGAAAATTATACAGTATGTGGCACAGATTATTAGGGCTATGAGTTGTGAAGAGTGAATGGTCACCAGATTTCACTGAAGAATATGGTCTGAAAACCATAAAACTTCAAAATCAAAACAAAGCACTAAGTCCATTTCATTGAACCATCCATCTGATGTTTGAACCTTCATAACAGAAAGTACTAGCAAGTAGAATTTTTTTGTCAGAAACATACTTGGGAGAGGCAAAAGACTCCAGGGCCCTTCTCTTCTTTTGGGGACAGGGTAATACTTGATGATAATAATGACACCATTGAACAAGTAAAGCAATGTGGGAGAGAGAATTTGGGTTGATAGAGATATGCCAATAGAGATAAAAAATAACTCCTACTTGAGCCAACTACATGGTGTTAAAATCTAGCTGCTGGAAAATTATGGTTGCAAAATGCTATTGAAGCAAATATATTGCACTATATACTGTAGTGTTAATGTAACAACCCATACAATTAACTACTTAGATAATGATGCTGAGCTGGTAGTTTTAATTAAAACAAACTTTGTTATAAATGTATCATGAATATCATATTTAAAAAGAAAGGCAGCAATTAATCATGAAGCAAAGTGTCTGTCTTTCTTGTGAGTTCCTAATCTCTACATAAATATGCACAATAGGAGTTTTGCCATGCTGCCAATTGCTGAATGCCACTTGTTAAATTATACTACTCAGTAAGCTGCGTAAGTAAATGTACATATTTTAATTTATAAATACCAAAATTTAATAACCCTTTACTCAGACAGCTCTTGTTAACAAAATGAAAGACAACAGAGAGGAGGCAGAGCCAACATGGTGCCCTAGACGGCCTCACCATGCCGTCCTTCTGCAGCAAAGACCTGAAAAACTAAGTAAAACAGATACAAACATCAATTCTGGAACCCTAAGCATCAAATGAAGGGATAAAGAACTATTTCAAACACCAAATGGAAGAGAAAACTGATGGAAAACAGAGACAAGGAGAGATATGGAGTGAAGATCCTCTGCTAACTTACATGGCACAGAGTCACCATATTGGAAAAGAGCCAGCAACAACCTCAGACAGGGAATACAGAAAGGCAAATTCACAGAGCTTCCAACAGGAGACAGAACACCTGGTAACCAGGTGTTCCCAGCCCTCAACCTTCTAGCCCATACGACAATCCCCTTTCCCGACAGCCCTCGCCATGCCGCCATAGCTAGAGCATCCCCTGTGCTCAGACCTGCCACAACAACAGGTCTGCACTGCCCCTCCCTTCCCTTCCTGCCACTCAAAAAGCTGCAAAATGGTGAGAGGCAAGCCCAAACCATTCCCTGTCCAACACCCCTGCTCATCTGTCAAGGGGCTATAAACACTCCCTCACCACTGGACCAACATCAGAAGAGAGATAGCGCCTGCCTGTCTGCCCTCAGCCACCTCACTAAACCACCGAACAGTGAAGCAGTTTCACCCTTCCTGCTGCTTCCCTACCCACCCAGACAAGATGGTGACAGCTACCATGTCCATAGATGAGCAAGCAGCAAAGTACCCCTAACTTGCCCACCGTGATGTATCAAAACAAAAAGGCAGGACAGAAAACAAAAATACAATCAATATATAAAGTAATATCTTACTGTCTTGGGGACAGGAGGCAATATCTAAACATATAAAAAAGCAGGACAAGATGGCTCCAGCAAGTGACCAAAACAAAGAAGCAGATAACCTTCCAGCAGAAGAAAAGGCAGTGTAACTGATATGGAATTCAAACGACTAATACTTAGGGCTCTCCAAGAGATTAAGGAAAACACAGACAAAACCAAGGAAAAAACAGACAAAATCATGGAAAACACAGACAAAACCAATGAAAACATAGCCAAAATCAAGGAAAATACAGGCAAAGCAATAGGAAAATACAGGCAAAGCAATAGAAAAATTCAGGAAAATAATACAAGAACACAATGTCAAAAAAATAAACAAGTAGAAATCATACAACAGCAACTAGAAATCCAAATGATAAACAACAGATATTCAGAAATGGACTACTCAATAGAAGGTTTTAGGACCAAACTTGAAACAATAGAAGACAGAACCAGTGAGACTGAAGACAAATCCATGGATGTCACTTTGAGGAAAAATCAGGGAAAAGAATGAAGAAAATCTAAGAATTATACGGGACACAATAAAGAGCAAAAATTTGTGCGTGATCAGAGTTCCAGAACAGGGAGAGAAAATAGAAAACACAGAGAACATTGTTGAAGATTTGCTGGCAGAAAACTTCCCAAATATCATGAAAAACAAAAAGCTGACTACCCAAGAACCTCAACAAACTCAGTATAAGATAAACCCCAAAACAAAGTCACCAAGACATACCTTAATCACACTTGCCAAAACCAAACACAAAGAAAGAATTCTGAGAGCAACTCAAGAGAGCAAAAAGTCACTTATAAAGGGGAAACAATAAGACTAAGCTCTGATTATTAGGCAGAAACTACGCAAACAAGAAGGCAATGGGACAACATATATAAAACCTTGGAAGAAACAAACTGCCAACCAAGAATAATATATCCTGCAAAACTCTCTCTCAAATACAATGGCAAAATCAAGACATTTCCAGATAAACAGAAATTAAGAGAATTTGTGAAAAACAAAACCAAAATTCCAAAAAATATTAAAGGGAGTCCTTTGGTTAGAGAACCAACAACATCAGACAAAAACTGAAGTCTAGGACACAGGACAGCATCGGCCAGATTTAAATCTAGGTAAAGAACTCTCACTAAAAAAAAAAAAAAAGCTAAAAAACTTAAAACAGGGGAAACAGAGACATCACTGTGTAAATGTTGACAATGTCAAGACAATAAAAGGGGGAATAAATGCTATAGTTAGAGAACTTTCAAATGGTGAGGAAGTCAAGACAATTATCAAGTAATAAAAGACTGGTTCACACTTAGTAAGATAAGGGTAAATTTCAAGATAACCACAAAGAAAGTTAACAAACCTACTCATCAAAATAAAAAAGAAGAAAAACATAAAGACTTAGTAAACACAAAATCTATGATAATGGAAAAAAAAAAGAAAAGAACATCCACAAGCAAAAGGAACTCAGCACAGGAAAGTAAGAGTAACAAATAAAATTTTAGCATCACCAAAAAAGCACAACAATATAACAGCAATAAACTCATACCTATTGATAATCACACTGAATATAAATGGCTTCAAAGCACCCATAAAGAGACAGAGAGTGGCAGAATGGATAAAAAAGCATGACCCATCAATATGCTGTCTGTAAGAGACTCACCTTAGACCAAAAACATAAATATATTAAAAATCAAAGGATGGAAAAATATATATCAAGCAAACAGTAACCAAAAGTTAGCAGGAGTGGCAATGCTAATCTCAGACAAAATAGGCTTAAAGGCAAAATCAACCATAAAAAACCAGAAGGACATTATATAATGATTAAAGGGATAATCCACCAAGAAGACATAACCCTAATAAATATTTACGCACCCAATGACAGGGCTCCAAAATACATAAAAGAAACTCTAAAAGCACTGAAAAGAGAAATAGACAGTTTCACAATGATAGCAGACTTCAGCACACCACCCTTGGTAAAGGACAGAACATCTAAAAAGAAATCCAACAAAGATACAGAAGATCTAAAGGCCACAATCAACCAACTTGACCTTGTAGGCATCTATAGAAAACTTCACCCAACAGCAGCAAAGTATACATTCTTTTCCAATGCACATGGAATATTCTCCAGAATAGACCCCATTTTAGGCCACAAAGCAACCCTCAATAAAATCCAAAACATAGAAATAACACAAAGCATACTCTCTGATTACAAAGCCATAAAGGTAGAATTCAATAACGGGAAGAACAAGGGGAAAAAAATCAAATACATTGGAACTGAATAACACTTTGCTTACAAACAACTGGATAAGAGCAGAAATCAAAGAAGAATTAAAAAATTCCTAGAATCAAATGAGAATGAAAATATATCATACCAAAACCTTTGAGACACAGGAAAGACAGTTCTAAGAAGGCAATTTATAGCAATAATACACACATCTCAAAAAAGAAGAATGGGCCAAAATCAAAGCATTAGCCCTACAACTCAAACAAATAGAAAGACAGCATCAAAAGAAGCCCACACGCATCAGAAGAAAGGAAATAACAAAGATTAAAGCAGATTGTAACCAATGTCACAAAACAATTTGTGTATAAATTTTTGAATGAGAAACGAATTTGTGCTATAAACTTTCACCTAAAGCACAATAAATTTTACAAAAAACAAAACAAAAGCCAATGGAATTGAATCATATGGGTGGATGCCATTTAAAGCAAACCAAACCAAAACTCAAGCCCGTTGCCATTGAGTTCGTTTCAATTCGTGGTGACCCCGTGATACAAACAGTTTATGTTTGGCCGCTAATTCAATGTTGGCAGTTCAAACCCACCCAGCAATGTTGAGGTAGAAAGATCTGGCGATCTGCTTCCATAAAGATCACAGCCAAGAAAACTCCATGGATCAGTTCTACTCTGTAACATGGGGCTTGCCATGAGCCATTTTAAAAAAGATCTTGAATTTCAAATCTGTTCTTGGCCCATCAAGAAGATCTTTGTGGGCCACAGACTATAGTTTTGTCACTGCTGTAAAGACAGCCTAGTTCTCACTGATCTTAAATTTAAAAATCGGAACTCCCTGAAGACGAAAGGCCATGTCTTCCAGTTACTCCGATCCACAAGTCTTAGCTATTATAGCCTCAGGCTGAGGAAAAACTACTCTAAACCTCTTCCATATGAAGGCATTTTAATTAAGGAAGGCTGCTTTGTCTCTCTGAGTCTTCTCCCCTCCAGGCTGAGCATTCTCTTGTCTTTGGGTTTGGCTTAGAATCCCATCACATCCTGGTCACTCTCCACTGAATGCAAGTCTTGTGCTGAGTTTGAAAGGACGGAGAAAAGGGGGTAGAAAACACCTGGCAGAGAAAATGTCACCTCCAAAGATACAAAAATAGGAAACACACCTGGTAAGCTTGGGGCAGAATAGAGTAGGAGGTGAGGAGAGGCAGTGGGGAAGGTCAGCCTGCCGGGAGTGAAAGACCACTGGGAGGAATCGAGGGAGGTGATGCTGGCAAGCTAGGCTGGAGCCAGACAGTAAACTGCCTGGCTGAGGAGTCTGAAGTTTACCCTGTGATTGGGAAGAAGCCAAGAAGGCTTTTGAGCACAGGAATAAAATGTTCAAAGTAGTATTTTAAGAAGATTAAATCTGACAGCAACATAAGGCTAGCCAAGAGGCAAGACATTCAGTTAGAAGACAACAAAACATTAGTGATTACAGACTTGGGCTCTGGAGCCAAACTGCCTGACATGGAATTCCTGCTCTGCCACTTAACTGTGTAGACATAAGCAAGTTACTCAACCACTCCAAGCCCGTTTCCACATCCATAAAGTGGGTATAGAAATATTACCTGCTTCACAGAGTGGTTGTGAGGAATAAATTAATAAATATGTACAAAGCATCTGGTGTCTGGCACATAGTAAGTGCTGCCCCATAGAGTTTCCAAGGAGAGGCAGGTGGATTCAGACTGCCGACCTTTTGGTTAGCAGCCAAGCCATTAACCATTACGCCACCAGGGCTCCTAATAAATGACAGCTTTTATTATTATTGTCATCATTAATAGGGAACACTGGGTATAACATAAAAGCCTGAACTGGGGTGATGGTAAAGGGACTAGAAAGGAAGGGGCATATTTGAAAATTGGTAAATAAGACCTCTTAGCTTCATCCTTAGCCTTCCTTTGTCTTGCCTCCCATTGCCGGTCAAAGACTTGGTTTTGAGTCCAAGAATATGTGATAGAGTAAAGTCATGAAAAAACTTGTTTGGGAGACAAGTAAAGACTTCAATTTCAGCCAAAAACTCTAACAGTCTCATTAATTTTACAGACTCTAAAAAAGAGTTATGTATATGCAGACTATATCCCTAAACTCTTGACTCACATAGAACTCCAGAATTAGCCCAAGACCCCTATTCAACTCTGCTGGCTGTTCTCAGATTCTAAAGTCTTTCCCGAGCCAAGGGCAAAATGTACTGAACTTAGAAACACAAATACTGATACATCTCTTTGTTCTTTTGTTGTTTGTTTGTTTAAAATGTAGGAGTTCTGAGTTCTAACTCACTAAGTTCTGGGTCCTAGAACTTCACCATCATTCTCCATTCATTAGATCATTTAATTTTCAAATTAACATGTGTGAATTAGGGTTCATATTATTTAAACTAATGTATTAACATCTTACCTATACTATTTCCTTTTTACATATAATAAATATGTATATTTATACGCAATAAGTATATATATATTTATATACAATAAATTATATATACTGAAAGAAGAAGTCCAAGCTGCACTGAAGGCATTGGTGAAAAATAAGTCTCCAGGAATTGACGGAATACCAATTGAGATGTTTCAACAAACGGATGCAGCACTGGAGGTGTTCACTTGTCCATGCCAAGAAATTTGGAAGACAGCTACCTGGCCAACCAACTGGAAGATACATATTTATGCCCATTCCAAAGAGAGGTGATCCAACAGAATGCAGAAATTATCGAACAGTATCAATAATATTACATGCAAGTAAAATTTTGCTGAAGATAATTCAAAAACGGTTGCAGCAGTACATTGACAGGGAACTGCCAGAAATTCAAGCCAGATTCAGAAGAGGGCGTGGAACAGGGATATCACTGCTGATGTCAGATGGATCCTGGCTGAAATCAGAGAATACCAGAAAGACGTTTATCTGTGTTTCATTGACTATGCAAAGGCATTCGACTGTGTGAACCGTAACAAATTATGGATAACACCGCGAAAAATGGGAATTCCAAAACACTTACTTGTGCTCTTGTGGAACCTGTACATAGACCAAGAACAGAACAAGGGCTACTGTGTGTTTTAAAATCAGGAAAGGTGTGCATCAGTGTTGTATCATTTCACCACATTTATTCAGTCTGCATGCTGAACATATAATCCGAGAAGCTGGACTATGTGAAGAAGAACACGACATCAGGAGTGGAGGAAGATTCGTTAACAACCTGCGATATGCAGATGACACAACCTCGCTTGCTGAAAGTGAAGAAGACTTGAATACCTAAGAAGACATTGGAGGCATTGGAGGAAGAGTAGTAGAGTTAGTAGTTATTAGTTTGTGATATTCTGTAGCTGGATAAATTCCAGGAAAGAGGAAAACATTGGTCTTACATTTAGAAATGTCAGTTAAGAAAGAACGACCTCATGGCAGGCCCAAGGGAAGAGAGAAGAAGTTGTGTGTTGACTTAGGAAAAGCATCTAATGAGAATACAAGTCCCCATAATATGTTGGGGGATTTTAAAAATGTTTATTTATACACATATGTTATATTTGAATATTATGTGTTATCAGCATACTGCAGACATTTTATTGTGTTAGTGACTGACATCTGTTCTAAAAAAAAAAAAAAAAAATTCTGAACTGCTACACTGACTTGAAAATGCCACGAAGAGTTGCTCCTAGCAAATTAGTGGTATGATCTCCTCTTTTTCCCTACACTGTATTGATTCACATCTTTAGAATTGTATGTTACAGGTAGCCTTGGTTCCCACACGACATCCCTACCCTGTCCCCTTCTTTAGACTTTTTATGTTCATAGATGTGCCAACCCATGTGCTCACCATACACCATGGGCCTTATAGTGAGTCAGCACAAAATGGGCACAAAGCAACCTCTAATGGATGCTACTCAACAATGAAAAAAGCCTAAGCAATACTTGCAACTACTCCATCTTTTCTCTTTTGCTGTCCTGCAGGTCCTGTTTTTGTCAATGACTAAGCAAAGGGCCTCTACAGGTTAGGTTCTGGAAGCTGGAAACAGTTCAACAATGTCAAATTTTGCCTTAAAGCAGGGGGATAGACTAGTGATATCTAGAGGTAACTTTAATTTCTGAGACCTGTGATTCTCTGACTCTATTGATGATTCTTCAGACCGTTTCTGAGATGTTACAACAGTGTTACATGGGTGTCCAGTGGTGTTGCAGAAAGGCTGCATCATGTCCAGGTTAAATTTGGGTGCTGTACACATTACTTAAGGATCCCTGGGGGTGCAGTGGTTACAGCACTTGGCTGCTAACCAAAAGGTCGGTGACTTGAACCCACTAGCCACTCCGTGGAAGAAACATGTGGCAGTCTGCTTCCCTAAAGATTTACTGCCTTGGAAACCTATGGAGGTGGTTCTACTCTGTCCTATAGGGTCACTATGAGTCAGAATCAACTTGATGGTAACAGGTTGGGGTTTTTTTGTACACAGTACTTGCCCCTCGGTGGTGCAAATGTTAACTGCACTTGTCTGCTAATAGAAAGGTTGAAGGTTCAAGTTCACTCAGAGTGGCCTTGGAAGAAAGACCTAGTGATCTACAACTAAAAAATTGCCATTTGAAAACCCTGTGGAACACAGTTCTACTCTGACACACATGGGGTCACTATGAGTCAGGGTTGACTCAGTAGCAACTGATTAGGTTTGGTTTTTTTACTCAGAACTTGATCAAGTTCACCCAGCTGTAACATGGAGCCTGAAGCTAAATCCAGACTCATCAATAAAATAAGGATAACAATAGAAGATAGCTCATAAGGATGCTTTGAGCACTAAATGAGATAATCCACACAAAGTGCTTAGCACAGTGCCTGGCTCATAGTAAGTTCTCAATAAATGTTAGCCATTATTGTATTAATAATAGATGGTTGAGTTCCTCCAGCTTGATCTCAATGACTATTCACTGCCACAATGCAGCCACCACTTCACATTATTGCAGTGGAGCAGCAGCAGCAACCCTTCCTTTTAGGTGGATGGCGCAGGCAAAGCACTTTAGTAACTGCAAGATCCACTTGGGTAAAGTTAATTGAGTCTTCTGGAAAAGTAAGGACTATACTGTCTTGTACAAGGTGTATACATGTATCTTGATGGTCTGAAAGAAAAGGGCACAAAACAGAGAGTGATAATAAAGGTTAAGTTAAAGGACTGGTACAGACCTCCAAACAGGCAAGAAGAGGGGCTCCTGTTTACATGGCAGAGCACTCCAGGACAAGGGTGGGTAGCGATGCAAGATTTAAATCAATAGTGGATGTCACTGTCAAGCTGCTACTTAGTATTTTTTATAAATCCCATTAGAGAAGTCTCTATGTTTAGAAAAAAGCAAATGTCAGAACCAGCTTAGAAAGGGGAAGAGAAGAAAGCCCCTGATAAGTCAGCTTAACATCAAAAACTCTGGGTGATACTAGAACAGATCATCAAATGATCGATTTATAATCACTCAGAAAATTAAGAGCTAACAAGTGCATTAAAATAAAGCTGAGAGCCACAAATCATACCAAATTAATTTAACAGAAGGGTTGGTTATCTAAACAAGACAACATGGATGAGAGCATCAGAGATAAATCTCATTTAATCTCAATGCAGCTTCAGGGTCTGAACTTCAAGAGATTTGGGGGGACAAACTAGAACTTGATCTGGATCACAGAACTCTAAGGGGATTTGCTCATCTTTAACCTGAGGTAACTTGCTTGGGTCCCCAGGAAAAGGCCTAGAGGCTATTTCCATTCTTTACTGATGTATTTAAACACAAGAATAATAGTAACAGTAAAAGAGGAGCTACTCTGTGCTAGTAGTTACACATACACCATCTATATTATTCCTCCTTCCTTACTTCTTCAACAACATTGCAAAATAGTTATACCTACTCCTCACTTACTAGCTCGTTATCCAACATTTCACATTTACAACAACAGTAAAAAATCTACTATTCAACTATTTTGCACATTAACGATGCACATCTGACAGTAACTAATGCTAAGGTGCCAGGAGAGAGTAATACTAGCTGTTATGCTTAAGGTTATGCGTCAACTTGTCTGGGCCATGATTCTTACTGGTTTGGGAGTTATGTGATGATGTAATTTGGCAGTTATATAATGATGTAATCATCCTCCGAGGGAGTAAGATGTAGTAGTCTGCTTCCATAAAGATTTACAGCTTGGAAACCAGATAGGATAATTCCACTCTGTTCTATAGGGTCACTATGAGTTGGAACCTACTCGACAGAAGTGGGTTTGGTTTTGGTTACTCATCCTCCATTTTGGATCTGATGTGGTCATTCTCCATTTTCGCATAACACTGATTTTCACATAACAACCTGGTCTTTGGAACCTAACCATGTCAATAAGTGAGAAGTGGGTGTATTTTCTTTGCTTGTAAACTGGGAAATGTAAATCTCAGATGTGTGAAATGAGTTGTCCAAGGCCACAATGCTGGTAAGTGGTAGAGCTAAGTTTCACATTCAAGCCTGTGTCTCCAGAATCTGGGCTAATATAAATTGTCAAAACCCAAATTCATAACAAGTAGTCATCAGTTCCTTCCCTGGAAAGGTGAATCAGAATAAACACTGTTTATTCTTCTCACTCCTCAGACGAGAGAAATTTGGTGAGGATGATAGCCAAGGACAATCTTGAAGGATGGAGAAGCTTTTAAAGCACAAACGTGCAGTCTGTATGGAAGGAAGGATGTTGTTATCAGGCAATCAGCCCCAATCTTTGGATGGTGAGAGGAGGGAAGGGTGGGGTACAAGAAAGCTTACATCCTAATTTGTATGTAGATACAGGTCAATTATAGTATTACCTCCTGGTACTCCACTGACTGACCAGCTGGTTACCTCATCTCCCCTTCTAATAGGCTACCCAATCCTTGGATGGCGATGAGAAGAGGGAAGGGTGGGGTGCAGGAAAGCTTACATCCTAATTTGTGTGTAGATACATGTCAATTACAGTATTACCTCCTGGTACCCCAGTGACTTACCAGCTGGTTACCTCTTCTCCCCTTCTAGTAGGCTACCCACATACATAAAAAAAAGTTGGAAGTCTGAGATGATCATCCCTATTTTTCTCATGCTGTGGATGTCCTGGTATAGTAACATCAGTTAATTTATGGAAAGATAATAAAATGCAAAACAGAATAGTCTCCTCCAAAACTAACATTAAAAGGTGCTTTATAGATCTAGCCCTACCCTTTCATTTTACATGTGGGGATTTAAGAACCAAAGGAGTTAAGTCAACACTTGCCCAAGATCACAAAGTAAGTTGGTTTTAGTCGGGAAAAGAACCCTGTACTCCTGACCGGATATCCCAATGTTTTTCCACTACACCTAAGAGATTAAAAATCAAACAATAGTTTAGCTTAATTAGTAAAAAATGTCTGACTTGAGCATTATGCTTTTTTAAGAATTATCTATATGGGAACAAATTGACAATAGCAACTCAAAAAATTAGGTAGGAGCCTTAGCAGGCAGTGAATTTATGTTAATGGGGGGGCAGAAACAACTGAGAAAAGGAGGATGAGAATGGAACCCTGGTGGCATAGTGGTTAAGAGCTCAGTTGCTAACCAAAAGGTTGGCAGTTCGAATCCACCAGTCACTTCTTGGAAACCCTACGAGGCAGTTCTACTCTGTCCTATAGGGTCACTGTAAGTCAGAAAAGACTTGACGGCAACAGGGTATGGTTACACAACTTGAAGAATGTAATCAATGTCACTAAGTGGTACATGTAGAAACTGTTGGATTGTTGTGTTTTGCTATGTATATTTTCAACAACAACAACAAAATAAAAGTATTTTTAAAAAAGAAAAAACCTGACTCTAATTATTTACAATAGGCAAAATGTTGAAACAACCTTAATGTCCATCAATGGATGAATGGATAAACAAAATGTGCTACATACATACAGTGGAATATTATTCAGTCGTAAAAAAGAATGAAGTACTGATACAAGCTACCACATGAATGAACCTTAAAAACATTATGCTAAGTGAAATAAGTCAGACACAAAAGGACAAATACTGTATTATTCCACTTGGAGTAGGTATCTAGAAGAGGCAAATTCACAGAAAGTAGGATAAAGTTTACCAGGGGCTAGAGGACAGGTGAATGTGGAGTTATCACTTAATGAGTATAGAATTGTGTTTGGATGATGAAAAAGTTATGGAAATAGATAGCAGTGATGGTTTCACAACACAGTGAATGTAATTGATGCCACTGCATTGTGCACTTAAAAATGGCCAAAATGAAAAAAATTTTATGTGTATTTCAACACAATAAAAAAAAGTGACTCTACAGAAAATAAGTAAATGGTGTGAAATTTTTCTTTTTTGCTCTCTCTCTTCCTAGCTCTGTTTCCCACACACACACACACCAGTAACAACAACAAATATAAATGAATCAACACAGTTGCTAGTAAAACTAGCAGATATTAACCAAATATGGCAAGAGATTTTGAGCATCTGTCAGCAATACAGTGCTTTGCTAGAAAATAAAAAAGGGAAAGAGGATTCCAGGTATTCCAGAGTGTGTCAAAAGTAGAATAATGAGCAAGAGCCCAGAAACAATTCTTCCTGCATATAGCGAAACCCTCATGGGAAGACTGTGCAGCTTTGTTTCCCAAACTCTAAAAAAGAGGTGGTCAAGCTGGAGAGAATTCAGAACAGATCAACAAAGATGACTAACCTTATTGCATAGAATCTACTTTCCTTCCTGTTCAATGAATTAAGGCTAGAAAATAGATGGTTTCATTGTTATCTTTAAGTGTCTGGTGGATCTTGGTGCCAAAAAAGGAACTGAATGAGAGAGACAAAATTTGAAATGTCAAAAATAAATCTAGGTTATTCGTAACAAATAAGTGTCTTGATCATCTAGATAACAATGCTGTAGAAAGGACTATAGTAGAAGCCTGGATTCCTCTTTAACCTGAAAGTACTTGTACCTGCTTTAAAAGAAACACAAGGAGGTTGTTCTAGGTAGGAGAGAAGAAGAGCATGCAGGGCTACTCAGCTTCTGGGGCATCTATGGAGTCAGGCACAGGAAGAGAATAACGCTGAAGAGACTGATGAGGAAACCCAATCTTGGGAAGCCTATGGGTAACCAAAGCTGATGGTGTCTAGTGAAAACTTTGAGGAACTGGCTAGACAGCTTGGGTCCTGAGAGAGGAGAGATGGAAGAGGAATCACAGAGAGAAAATGCTTAACCTGGGGACTGAGACTTTTGGAGCTGGACTGAGAAGCCCCACTCAACTCCCATTCCTCCTCCCCAGTAGAATGGCCATAAAGCTAAGGTACTCACTAGGTAACATCCAAAGTACACACAGAACAGGCACCCTCTGGGTCCTGCTAAAAACACGTGAGGAGGGGAACTAACATTTCAGCGTCATATGGCAGCCCCAGAGCTTAGTGCTTCAGTGCTTATTCTCACATTCAATTCTCCCTTCAATCCTGCAACATAGTCCATATCTTTACCTTTTTTATATGTGCAGTGCAGACTTTGTCCCTTGACCAAAGTCAAAATCGAGAAGATGGTAGGGTCAAGATTTGAACCCACATCAGTCAAACTCCAGATTCTATATTCTCTGAAATAATAAGCCAGGTGCATTTCAAAGCCCTAAATAATTAGGATGATGTCTTACTACCCAAATACATGTTTTCTGTGTTTGCTTTCCATTTGAGGCCCAAGGGGGGAAAAAAGATAGCAAAGAGAAGACTATCTTACAAGATGAGATACAAGACTTTTCGATACAGATGGAACTTCTAGAAAGTACTCAGATTTTTAAAGTTAGCTCTCTTGGGTGTTCCTTTTTATATGCATGTCACATTTGATAAGGTGTCAGCAGGAAGGAATCATATAATACTTACAGCAGACATCTGAAGAACATAATTGCTCCAGCTGACATGTGTGACTGCTCTTTCATTATCATGTCAAGAGGACAGTTCTGCTTATAAATTGTTTGCAGTGAAAATAAAATAGGAAGCACTTGCTTAAAGTTTATTATAGCCTTTTAGAGTAACATGATTATAATTATAAAGCGTTCTTCCTTGGTGTGAACATTTTATTTGCTCTTCAAAGGAGTTCTTTAGAATCAGAAAAGAAGTTATTTCTGTAGATGATGTTAAGCATAAAAGTTCCATTCATGGAAACTACTTGAATGTTCAACCAGGCTGTCTGGAGGGCATAAGTATACAGGGCCTGCTGTGCACATTTGCACAGATTAAGAGCATCCTAGCATGCTGCCTTGCTGCAATTCCCCTGGGATATCAAGACCCCAAGCTAATCTCCAGGACCAGCATCAATCTGCAGTAGAATTCAAAGTATAAAAGGAAGAGGATTTTTATTAGAGTCAAGACCAAACCTATTCAAACTCCCCAGTGAAATAAGCCAGTCCAGGAAGTATCTCCCCAAAGGAACTTTCACACCTGTTAAAATGTGATGGGTGACCCCGAGAAACCAGTCATTGACTCCTTGGTGTGACTTGATTTCAGATTCTATTTGGCATTCATACAAACTGAAGGACCAGGCAGGGTTCTGGGATCTGCTGCAGCTGTCCATCAATGACATCAGCATGAAGTTTCATGAGCTCTCCCACCTCAAGGCCAACAGCTGGCAGCTGGTGGAGACCCCCCCAGAAGAGAAAGGAAGAGAAGAACCCACCCTCTCTGGTCCCAGAGAAGCCAGCCAAATCCAACCTGGCAGGGAGCCATGACAAGGCCTCAGACACCAGCGACAAGCAGTCTCTTGTGGGCCTCCTGGTGGCCAAGCGGCAGCTTCTGTGCTTCTGTGCAGCAGAAGTCAGCCACAGAGAGCTCAGACAGCATTGAGATTTATGTTCTCGAGGCCAAGACCTGAGTCTGAGACCATGAAAGAGGAAGGAAACCATTTTTACGTCATTAAAAAGCACGCAGAAAAACTAAATGCAAATGGAAAAAATTTTCTCAACCTTTAGTATAATTATTCTGTCTAGAGACCCTGAGCCAGCTTTCAAATTGATGCATACAAGGGCTCACAGTTTGGCTTTTTTGGGCCCCTCCCAGCTTTAGGTTATGGAGACTTCACACATACACACACACAAATCAACAAGAAACATAAACCTTTTTTTTCCTCTTACTGGCTGTGGCGGACTAGATAGACGGACTCCGGCAACTCCCCGGCCCAGCCTCCAGACTGCCATGTTTTCACTTGTTCTATCTAATGAGAACTTAAACTAGCTTGCTTACAAGACGACAACAGTCCAAGGGCAGCCTTGGACACCTCCATATCCTTCCTTCTCCCAGCTACCCTCACTCTGACCTTGGATTTTTCATTCTTGTGTTTCTCTTTTCACCTCAGAGCTCACACAGGGGTCACCATCTGACTAGGGGCTTTCTGGTTCTCAGCCCTTTTACTGGTTGAGGGCCCAGAGGACAGAGAGGTAGCCATGCACCCCCACCTCCTTTGCCAAGTGCTCACACACTCTCTCTCATACACAGATGCAGGTTCCTTCTCAGGGGCCCAGCACCTCCCACTGCCATCCTCCAGCCCTCGGCAGTGGCAGTGGGTGACATGCCTTTCCAAGCAGATGAGGAGGATTTAAAAATAAGTCTTTGGGTGAATAAAGAGATAAACCCACAGTTATCGCAAAAAAGAAAAAAAAAAAAAAACTTAGGGACTGGGAGGGACTTAGAGACTACCTTACCCAATGCTTCATTTTAAAGATGAACTAACTAAGCTCTGAGAGATTACACTCCTTGCCTAGGGTTAAACTGCTGAAAAGTAACAGAACCAGGAAGTAGGCCCAGGTCTCCTAACTCTAGCTCCAATAATCTTTCCTTTAAAGAGAAGGAATTACTGGATACTTGAAGGAGGACAAAGGAGCCCTGGTGGTGCAGGGGTTAAAGTGATCAACTGCTAACTGAAAGGTCAGCGGTTCGAACCCACCAACAGCAGCTTGGGAGAAAGACGTGGCAGTCTGCTTCTGTAGAGATTTACCGTCTCAGAAACCCTAGGAGGTCACTGTGAGTCAGAATCGACTCGACAGCAGTGGGTTTTGCTGTTTTGTTTTGGTGGGGAGATTGAGAGAGGACAAAGGAGGAACACATGAATCAGATGAAATGTGTCTCTGGTGCCCTCACCTTTCCATTCTGCTCCCTCATCAAGGGTGGATTGCACCCTGAATTGTCATGAGCTTTTCCACTTGGGGAGCCCATGTATGCCCCTCCCACTACACAGGGGCTTCACTCAAGGGCCGACAGGTGAGAGAATAACTTTGTTCCAAAGGATTGACAGGCTATGGGGGAATTCATCCCCACTGAGTCGGAGTCCTCAAAGCCAAATCCAGAGCAGAAAAAGGGAGAGAGAAAGGTAGACACCCAAGGTATCAATGTAAGGAACAAGATAGCCAAGTCCAAGGGCATGTTAACTTCCAGGTTTGAACCAGCATGTATGGTTTAAGACCAACCAACTTGAGTATTGTCTTCTTCCCTTTGAACAGAAAGATGTTCCTTTTGTTTACAGGTGAATAGAACTGGGTACCATGTAGATCAAGATGCTATAATCCATAAAAAACCAAACCTGTTGCCACTGAGTCAATTCCGACTCATAGCAACCCTATAGGATGGAGAAGAACCTCCCCATAGGGTTTCCAAGGAGCAGCTGGTGGATTTGAACTGCTGACCTTTCAGTTGGCAGCCGAGTTCTAAACCACTGTGCCACCAGGGCTCCAAGATGCTATAGGTTGAGGCAACTATAGGCAAAATTGAAACAGGTAAGTTTTTCTTCTTAGGGTCCCTTCTTAGCTCCCCCTCTCTCATGCCAGCATGAAGCTGACCTCACCACTGGACACTTCTATCTCTATATTGCTTTCTTGGCAATGGTGTGCACACACACGCGCGCACACACACACACACACATTTTGTCTTCCTGACTACTGTAGGGCAGGTTCAGGTTCGAAACCCTACTGAGATTTTGCATTTCTAACAAGTTCCCGGGAAGTTATACATAAGAATCACCTGAGGATCTTGTTAAACTATAGATTCTGATTTAGTATATCTGGGATGGAAATGCAAATTCTCAGCAGGGAACTTGTTAGAAATGCGAATTCTCAGCAGAGGTTCAAACTGGAACAAACCAGTTGGAAGCCCTGCTGCAATGACCTACTTAAATAACCCTCCTCGGGTCCTAATGCAGGCTGAGCAGGTGCTGGTATTTCATAAAAGTTTGTTGCTTGACTGCTGGGCACACTGAACTCGATTTCTTATTATTGTTTCCTCACACACCTTTTCTTGGCATTCTGTTTTTCATCTCACCTGTCTGGATTTACAACAAAGCATGAGCTATTTGTCTCCAGTACTTCTTTTCCAAAGTTCCATGTCTCTCTCTTCTCTAATTAAATCAGATTTTTCTTAAGCGGAGAAAACTACCAGTTTGTGGGAAAGAAATGCAAAAGAGGCCCCAGGAGCTCCCAAGTCTTCAAGGGATACTGTGCTTTGCCCTCCAGCCATCCTGGTCACTCTGGCTGGCCTGAGGGACCGACCTTCACCACAGACCTTTGTCTTGTGCAGCTTGGGAGGAACTTGTGTGAAATTGTGTGGCATCAGGAGAGAGAACTGACCACTAGGTTGTATGAACAAAAAGGTCATACAAATACAGAGGTAGAGACCATACAGATATAGAGACTCAGAAGATAACACAATTATAGAGAAGCAGGGAACCACTAGTATGTTCTATGTAAGGTCCCTGTGTGGTGCAAATGGTTTGTGCTTGACTTCTAACCTAAAGATTGATGGTTTGAACCAAGTGGTACTATGGAAGAAAAGGTCTGGTGATCTGCTTCTGTAAACACTACAGCCAAGAAAATCCTATGGAGCACTTCTACTCCATAACACCTGCGTCGCCGTGAGTCAGAATTGACTCAGTAACTAAGGACAACAACAATGTGAACGTTGAGAAAGACGGCAAAAACTCCCCCATGCATATCCAATCCCACACTTTCTATGGTCTACACCTAGTGATTGCGCTGAGTGTAGGGAGTTTACAAGGGAGTGTTTACCAGTAAATGATGTGGGGTAAGAGGAAAGTTCCTTCCACATTATCCCACATTGTCCTGTAATCATTTTTTCCTCATCTATTTCAGAAGTGTTCCTGTTACAGACTGTCTGTTTCCAGGACTGGCTCTTGTTCTGGCTCCTATTTTTATTTTCTCCAACTATTTTCAAAATTAAAGGGGTTCTATTTTTACCCAGACCTGCCTTCCTCCTCCTCTTGCCAGATTGCTTATAATATGATCTGTCCAAAAGAAAACAACTCATTGCCATCAAGTTGATTCCAACTCATAGTGACCCTACAGGACAGAGTAGAACTGCCCTGTAGGGTTTCCAAGGAGCAGCTGGTGGATTCGAACGGCCAACCTTTTGGTTAGCAACCAAGCTCTTAACCACTGCACCACCAGGCCTCCATTTAATCTGTCAAGAGGGAACAAAATCTGCTTTCTTCACCTTCAGTAATCACTAAACCTTTCCTTCTTGTCGACTAGCAGGTCAGCAGTCGTTAATGGGGCTTCCTTTGGATGCATCAAACACTAAGTGAGACCACAGGCCACAGCATTGCTGCAGAGTTCCTGCCAACTTTGCTGCTTTTGTTATCTACTTAAACTTATGTGTCCCTTTAGATAAAGAATTTCCCATCCCTGGATGGTCTGTCCTTGAGGAAATAAAACATAATTACACTCAATGGATTTCTCTGTACATCAGATATTTTAATCCTTGAAAAAATTGTAAAGACTTTCAGCTCTACTGCTCTAAAAACTGTGTTAATTTTTTGAAATATTGTTTTGATAGTTTGACAATAGATACAATTTTCCAAAAAAGAACCTGTTGCTGTTGAGTTGATTCTGACTCATGGCAACCCCGTGTGTTACAGAGTAGGGTTTTCTTGGCTGTTATGTTTACGGAAGCAGATCACTAGACCTTTCTTCCACAGTGCTGCTGGGTGAGTTTGAACCACCAACCTTTAGGTTACTAGTTTGGTGCAAATGATGTGCATCATCCAGGGAGCTTAATAGACACAATTAGAGCTGTATTATTAATTGTTAAAGCACAGTGTAAAACAATGCTCTGTACCCAACTGAATAAAGTTCTGACTTTTTGCTCAAAATTAAAAAGCCTTCTTTTTTGAACGTGAGGATGATCGACACCCATGAGTGTACCTTGTCAGCTGTGAATGAATGGCAGTAACTCCTGAGTTCATTAGAATTCAAAATACACAAGAATTTTTGGAGCCCATAAACTTATTCAGAACAAATACTGAAATCAGGAGGAAATAATGCCTTCATCTAGACCAAGGCTCAGAACCAGTTCATCCTTGTTCAAACCCCTGCTAAGAATTTGCTTTTCTAACAAGTTCCCTGGGAATGTTAATACTGCTGGTTGGGACCAATTCTGAGAACCATTAGTAGAGCAGTGGTTCTCAAAATTTATTATACATAAGAATCACCTGGGGACCTTGTTAAAATGTCGATTCTGATTCAGTATATCTGGGGTGGAAATGAAAATTCTCAGCAGGGGTTTGGACCCTAATGAACTGGTTTGAAGCCCTGGTCTAGACTCTACACAAATCGAACTTGTCTTTCTCTAACTACAGTTTTCACTTTCCCTCCAATCGCCTATAGTACTATTCTAGTCAGGCTTAACTGGTTGCAAGACATAGAAACTCACCCAAATTACATCAAGTAATACTACTTTCACTGAAAGAATGTGCAAGCACAGAAGTCCCAGGAGAAACAAAATGCAGACCTCGGGGAGGGCAGATATTGAGGGTAGTTATGAGTCCAAGGTAACTCTAGAGAAAAAAGTTACACAGATGTTCATTAGGGCATATAAAATGGTTTACCATCAACATCATTTATCAATTTTCCACGTGTCCATGTCTCTCCACCAACTAGCATCCTCACCCTCTGTTCTCCTGATATCTCTTTTCCTGAGTGGAGAAGGAAGGAAACATCATGAGACTGAGTTCTAACATTCAGTCTCTCACTAGTTCCTAGTCCAAACTCGCCGAAGAGAGTCTGAGCTATCTCCTTTAATTTGTTATTGGCTTGTTGTTTGCACCAGGCCATTTTATAGGTAGCTAGCTAATTTATAGACTGGCTTCCTTGGGAGCCCATGACCACTTTTGAGCAAATCAATAGTCATGCCACACAGAGACCATCATATTTCCCTGAGTAGGAGACTATTGAACCTCTGAGGGAAAGTTGGGTGTGGCAGCCACGTGGCTGACTTATGCACCTAATCTCTTATATTCTTTTATCTAGACCTTAGCCATGTATGATTTCACGTTGTTCACTAATTTTTTCATGTATTCATGTCTCTCATTCCAAGCTAGTATGTAAGTTCCAGAGCAGGGGCCATTTTTTAGAGTCCTGTGTTCTCCATAACACCTATTACAGGGATGTGTTTGTACATAAGCACTCAATATTAATTTAGTGATTGCCTCAGAGATGTAGTTAAAGCAACCAAACAAACAGAACAACAAAAAAAATGGGTTGTTCTAGTTCATAAAGAAAATGTTCTAATCCGACTTTGGTGAGTAGCTTATGAGTGGCCATCTAAGCTACATCCATTGGTCCTTTCCCACCCAGAGCAAAGGAGAATGAAGAAAACCAAAATACGAGGAAAATATTAGACCAAAGGACTAAAGGACCACATGAACCAGAGACTCCACCAGCCTGAGACCAGAAGAATTAGATGCTACCCTGCTACCACCAACGACCAGCCTAACAGGGATTACAACAGAGAGTCCTGGACCAAGTGGGAGAAAATTGTAGAAAAGAATTCAAATTCATGTAAAAAGACCAGACTTACTGGTCTGACAGAGATTGGAGGAACCCCTGAAACTATGGCCTCCAGTCACTCTGCTAACCCAGAACTGAAACCATTCCCAAAGCACACTTTTCAGACAAAGATTAGACAAGCCTGTAAAACGAAAACTAACACACGTAAGGGACGTGCTTCTTAGTTCAATCAAATACAAGACCAAATGTGTAGCTCCTGTCCAAAGCAAGACAAGAAGGAAGAAGGGACAGGAACTGGACGAATGGACACAGGGAACACAGAGTGGAAAGGGGGAGCATGCTCTCACATTGTGGGGATTGCAGTCAATGTCACAAAACAATATGTGTATAGGTTTCTGAATGAGAAATTAACTGGAGCTGTAAAATTCACCTAAAGCGTAGTTTTAAAAAAGGGTTATTCTTGGGCAATCCCCAGCATTCTCAACTGGATCATGCTGTGAACTGACCCTAGTTATAGGTCTGGCAGTCAAGAGAAGAGTTGGGGCCAGTTTTTAAGGGGGAAGGAGGCTGTTACCTTGCATAGGAGTGGCCTATAATGTCATCCCACACTGACAGGGTATATCTTAGCTCTTAGTCGGGAGAGGGGCCACCTCTGGAAAGCTCTGAGCATTCCAAGGAGTCTGTGGAACCAACATCTGGGAGGCATACAATAAGATGTCCCTCCCATCTGTTAGAATCTCAATTTTTTCTACTGGGGCCCTGATCTCGGTATAACAACCGTGCCTCAGCTGAGTAATTAATCATCTTTAAAGCTCAAAAGTCTATTTAATCCTGAGTTTGGTCTTTTTCTGCTCTCCCAAAAATTGGAGATAAGGGAACTTTTGTAGGCTACCAAAGAATACTTCTGACTTTCACACTTAGTTTTCAATTTTTTAACTGCCTTCAGCTTTTTATTACCCCTATAAAGGGCATCAATGCAACTTAATAACAACCAGCCAATTCCATTTCCCTTGTATGAGTTGTTTCCTCTGTACTCTTCAAATGACTAAATCATTGAATTGGAATATTTTCTCAATTCAACACTAGTGAAACTTTTTGCAATCAGGGCAATACCTTATGCCAGAGACTATCTGTCCCATGTACCACCTGGGATGGGGTTGTCATTGCCAGCCAAGCACTGAGTGATCTGGTCCCAAAATCTCACCTTACCATCGGTTTTCTTCAAGCACACCTGGAACCGCTGTATCAGTTGGGTCTCTGGGAAGCAGACACTGAGACAGAGTTTAAAATGCAAATAGTATATTAAACGATAACACCTGTGATAAGAAAAGGAAGGAAGCAGGATTGGGCATACTGGACAAAGCCTCTCCTGGACCATCAGGGATCTTTGGAGCAATGATCACCCATTAGGGGAACCACAGCTCACAGGCTGCGGTTGACCTGAAGAAGTAAGCAGCAGGAGGCTGCCAGTGAACCAAAGCCATGAAACTGAGCAACAAGTGCTTTGCTTAGGAGGGATCTGTGCATGCATCTCTGTGTCTGCCACAGAAAATATCTAAAATGTCACTAGAGGGCATTTAGAAAAATTCTGCAGACTCAGTGAGGCCTTCAACCCTCACTCACCTCCAAAAGCCTCTAAGTTCCCTTGAGCTGTTTTCTAGTACAACCCCAGATATCTTCCAGGGCTTTGAACCAGTTTGTTCAGGTTCAAACCCCTGCTGAGAATTCGCAGTTCCACCCTAGATAAAGTGAATCAGAATCTACGTTTTAACAAGATCCCCAGGTGATTCTCATGTATAATAAATTTTGAGAACCACTGTTCTACTGGTGGTTCTCAGAATTGGTTCCTAACCAGCAGCATTAGCATTCCCTGGGAACTTGTTAGAAATGCAAATTCTCAGCATGGGTTTGAACAGGAACAAACCAGTTCAAAGCCCTGATATCTCCTTGTCATCTCCATCACAAAGGAGACTGGATATAACCTTTAAAACTATGTGTTAGTTTCTAGCTAGCTTGTTCTAGGAAGAAAGGCCTGGTGATACTTCTGAAAATAAGCCAGTGAAAGCCCTATGAAGCACAATGGTCTGATCCACAACAGATCACGGGGATGAAATAGGACTGGGAAGCATTTAGTTCCATTGTAGATGAGGTTGCCATAAGTCAGGGGCTGACTCAGTGGCAGCTAACAACAACAATGAAAGATCAGAAGGGAAGGACTGACCATCCACTTTCAAAAATTAGCAAATGAAAACATTATGGATCACAACAGAACATTGTTTGACTGACTTGCTCTGGACATGTCATCAAGAGGAGTCAGTCACTATAGCAGAACATCAAGTTTGGTGAAGTAGAAGGCCAACAAGTGCGACATGGGTTAATACAGTAACCACCACTATGGACTCGAACATGCTGGTAATTGTGAGGATGATGCAGTACCAGGCCACATTTTGTTCCATTGTACATAAGGTCGCCATGAATCAGAGACGACAGACGGCAGCTAACAACAACAACAGTGAAAGATCACAGGACCAACAATAGTCTCACCAAAGGGCTTGATCATAAATCTGACAAATACTTTGCATCAGCTACCAATTTGCAGGAAACATGGAGGACAATGGAGCACGTAAACTGTGCCATGAGGATGCAATCAATAAAATCTAGGCTGTGGGCAACCCTACTGGTCAAATGCCCGAGGTTCAACAGATAAATGATAAGGAACATAAGGGATGGAGAGGATACTATAAGTTAAAAAAGACTTAAAAGCAAATAAAAATGGGCGAGAATAAAATAGGTATCTAGGGATGCAAGAAGAGATGCCTATAAAAGCCTGGTGAGTGGTTACTTTGGAAGGAGGGAAGGGATGGAGATTGTTAAGAGGGCACATGGAGGACATTCTGAGGTGGCTGGAAAAGTTCTGTCTCCTAACCTAGGTGATAGCTACAAGAGTGCTGCTTAATAATAACACACAAAGCCATACGTTAGCTTTGTGTGGCTATCATTAATACAAAGGGTTAATAAAAAAAGCAATGTGATCTGAGTTCAAAACTTAAAATAATATGTACAAAAGTTGGAAAAAGTGGCCTTGACAAATGATAGATCCTAAAGAAGGACGAAAATCCCTCAGGATAGCGCAGAATAAGTTCAAAGCAAAAACATAAACAAGAAAAAGTAGACTCGCTTCTCAGGGCAAAAGGATTAATGTTAACCGGTGCCTTTGTTGTTGTATGCCTTCAAGTAAATTAAGACCCATAGTGACCCTATAGGACAGAGTAGAACTGCCCCAGAGGGTTTCCTAGGCTATAATCTTTACAGGAGCAGACTGCCATGTCTTTTCTCCCACAGAACCACTAGTGGGTTTGAACCGCCGACCTTTTGGTTAGCAGCTGAACACTTAACCATTGCACCACTAGGGCTCCTTGACAGGTGCCTATGATAGCAGAAATGAGAGTTCAAAACTTCTATCTTCACTGAAGGAGTAGGATCTTTGATCTTTCTTGATCAGAACTGTTCTCATCTTTTTGGGTCATAGTCCAAGATTGGTATTAAAAATGCTCAGAGATCCTATTTAAGATGCTCCTTAAGAATTCAGATTCAGATCAATTATAACCCAGGTTACAAGAGTGATGCGATCAAAGGAATGCTATCAGCCAGTTCTGAGGAATCTCGGAGAGAAGCATTCACCCACTTAGAGAGACTTGTTTAGAGTCCATGTTATTAGGTACACTGGAAACTATGAAGGTCTTTTGACAACTCCTTAAGCTGTCTATGCCACACACTTTTTATTAATATGTACTCATAATGCTTAGTAAATACATGTAAAGGTTATTTGTCAAAGCATCACAGGCACTTTCCCTAAAACCTGATAGTGAAGCATGTTTATGTTTTAATTGTTTTATTTCTGCAATATTTGATTCAATGCATACTTCACAGTGACATGAATATATAAATTGTAATTCTTCATATATTGAGCAGTCAGTGTTTTAGTCTTTATTTTGTCTATTTTACTTGGAGTATCTTGATGATTTTCCTGTGGCTGGCTCACATCAGCATTCCTCTTTGTAATTATGATAAAAATAACTAGCTCTTTGTTTTCTTACAATGTAGACTGCTGGTCTGGAAGTCAGAAAACCTGGTTTAGTTCTGCCATTAACATGTTCTGTGACCCTGGTCAAAGCACTCTCTAGGAAAGAATTTCATTTTCCCATCTGAAAAACACAGCTGTTGGGTTATATCTGAGGGTGAAAGAGAAAGTTTTCGCTTTAATAGAAGGCTCTGAGGTTTGAAGACTTCTCAGATTTCAAAAGGAATAAGCCTCTAATGGTGCTGTTTGGGGCACCTTTTCAGGGTTTTTGATTAATATTTGGCATAGGAGTCCACATTCAGTTAGCTACTCTGCTTCTGAGTTCAGAGCTCCAAGCCCAGACAAGTCAGACCCAGGCTCCTAACACAGGATGAGTCCATCATAGATCCACCAATAGAAAGTGTTAAGGAATCATGGATATTAGAACTCTCCCTTTTAAACTAACTTATTGAAAGCCTACACGCTCATTTTCACTCATCAATTTGACAAAATTTAAAAGAATGACAATACCCAGGGTTGGTATAGCAGTGGATGAAGGTGGACTATCACCTACTGTTCATGGAAGAGCAAATTGGTAAAACCGTTTTGGGTGTTGATTCGGCAGTATATATCAAAAGCTTACATCATGCTCTTTGACTCAGCAACTCCAATTATAGGAATTTATCCTATAATAAATATATATATATATGTGTGTGTGTGTGTGTGTGTGTGTATACATCCACTCATCCATATACACACACACACATATACTACTACCACCACCAGTTGCCATCAAGTTGACTTCAATTCATGGTGTATATCAGAGTAGAACTGTGATCTATGGGGTTTTCAATGGCTTATTTCTCAGAAGTACAGATATATATGTGATATATATATATATTTTGAT
>NW_004444097.1:460959-469592 GCF_000243295.1 Trichechus manatus latirostris | reverse complement strand
TCAGATGCTTCCTGTGGTCCCTCTTACAACAAAGACCTGAAAAAACAAGTGAATTGATTATATAGGACAATCTAGGAGCTCTGAACATCAAAGATGAAGTTAGGAGGTGGACTGAGAGGCAGAGGGAGGGCAAGACAGTTCAGAAGCAGCAAAGAAGTGCCAGACTTGAGCTAGCCAGCACTCTGCAGGCTGGATCGGCTGGCGCACGTGACTGAGGCAAGCAGTAGCACTGGGCTCGTGTTTTACCACCTCGGGAGAGACCAAGTGGCGGACAGTCTGTACAAGCCTCTGGAGCCAGGGTGAAGTGTCACTGGATCTGCGAAAATTAAGTGCAAACGTCTAACCTACCACACAGGATCAAAATAACCCTTCCCCCGCAGGGACTTTTCTCCTCGCACACACCCCTCCCTACTCCACTGTATACCAGTCCAGAAGTATTCATCAACTGTCACAGCCCCGAAGCCGGAAATAGGAGTAATTGCAGCCAAACAGGTCTCACGGCTTTAGGGGGAAAAAAAAAACCACCAACTCCCCTATGCTGGGTACTCAGGACTAACCATGCCCAAACCAGTCTTGTGGCTTTAAAAAATTGCCACACCCCCTAAGCCAGGGCAGGCACTGCCCCTTTGCCTAGGCACAGGATAAGGGGTCCACAGACTTCGAACGCCCTTTACCCCTGCGTAGACCTGTGTGGGCCAATTCAACAGTGTAAGCCCTCATTAGCATAGAACAACAGGGTATATACCTAAAGCCTATTTTCAACTGCAACAGCCAAGGAGGAGTGGAAGTTTCGTGACATTTGACACCACCCTGCCCTTTAAGCAAGGTCATCACCCACCCACATCATGGGCCAGAGGACTGGCAGATTCACCCATTCCACCTACTCACCCATGACAGGAGTCTGAGAATAAGGGGTGCCTCCCAGTCCTAACAGCCAACAGCACTGGGTGCTCATAATCCAGCTGCAAAGCCCACCCACCTATGTGCTCTAGGGAACAGGGAAACGGCTTCAAACTAGGCACTCGGGCAACCATCAGCCCCCTACCTTGCTCAAAACATAGCCCCCTACTGCAGCCAGATACCTGTGCCTGCTCCAATCACTCCTACATAGCCCTGCCCATTTAGGACAGTAGGTGAGAGCCTGCACCACTCATTTGGTGACCAACAACCTGGACACCTGAGCTGAATCCACAAGAAAAGTAAACGGACTCCTGGGCTCACACATCTAGTAGCAGCTCTAACCACTTGGTGATAGGACATGAAAGCTTCAAAGATGCCGATAACCAAAGTGGCTCACACGTCCAACCTATTTGGGCATTTCAAAACAAAACAAAAAGCTAGGACACAGTAAGCAAACATACAATAAATAAATATAATAACTTATTGATGGCTTGGAGAAAACAGTCACTATTAAATCACATAAAGAAGCAGACCGTGATGGCTCTAGCAAGCAACCAAAACAAAGAACCAGGAAATCTTCTGGAGGAAAAGAAAGTCTTGGAATTATCAGAGGTAGAATTCAAAAGATTAATATACAGAGCTCATTAAGAGATCAGGAAGGAGATCAGGCAAAATTCAGACCATGCCAAGGAACACACAGACAAAGCAATAGAGGAATTCAGGAAAGCTCTACAAGATCAGAACGACAAATTTAACAGGCTACTAGAATCCATAGGGAGAGAGCAATAGAAATTCGAAAGATTAACAATAAAATTTCAGAATTACACAGCTCAATAGAAAGTCATAGGAGCAGAACTGAGGCAATGGAAGTCAGAATTAGTGAGATTGAAGATAAAGCACTTGATATGAATTTATTTGAGGAAAAATCAGATAAAAGAATTTTAACAAATGAAGAAATCCTAAAAATTATGTGGGACACTATCAAGAGGAATAATCTACAACTGATTGGAGTACCAGAACAGGGGGGATAACAGAAAATATAGAGAGAATTGTTGAAGAATTGTTGACAGAAAACTTCCCTGATACTGTGAAAGACAAGAAGATATCTGTCCAAGAAGTTCATCAAATCCCACACATGGTAGGTCTCAAAAGAAAGTCACCAAGACACATTATAATCAAACTTGCCAAACCAAAGATAAAGAGAGAATTTTAAGAGCGGCTAGGGATAAACAAAAAATCACCTACAAAGAAGAGTCAATAAGACTAAGCTCTGACTACTCAGCAGAAACCATGCAGACAAGAAAGCGATGCAATGACATAAGTAAAGCCTTGAAGGAAAAAAATTGCCAGCCAAGAATTATATTTCCAACAAAACTGTCTCTCAAATATGAAGGCGAAATTAGAGCATATCCAGAAAAACAGAAGTTAAGGGAATTTGTTAAAACCAAACCCAAATTACAAGAAATATTAAAAGGAGTCCTCCAGCTAGAGAACCAACAATATCAGATAACAACCAAAGACTAGAACACAGGATCAAACAACCAAGTATCAACCCAGATAGGGAAGTCAAAAAACAGGGAGACAGAGATGTCAATATGTAAATGATGACAACATTAAAATAAAAAAGAGGGACTAAATATTGTAGTCATAGAACTTTCATACGGAGAGGAAGTTAAGGCAAAAATCAAGGAAAAAAATATTGATTTCAACTTAGAAAAAGAGAGATAAATATTAAGATAACCACAAAGAAAACTAACAAAACTACCCATCGAAATAAAAAGAAAAACATAAAGACTCAGCAAATACAAAATCAACATTAATGAAAAAGATGAAAAGAAAATACATAAATAAAAAAGACTCAGCACAGAAAATTCAGTGGAACAAAGAAACTGTTAACACCACAAAAAAATGATATGAAAATGACAGCACTAAACTCATACCTATCAATAATTACACTGAATGTAAATGGACTAAATGCACCAATAAAGAGACAGAGAGTGGCAGAATGGATTAAAAAAATGATCTGTCTATATGCTGCCTACAAGCGACACATCTTAGACTCAAAGACACAAACAAACTAAAACTCAAAGAATGGAAAAAAAATATATCAAGCAAACAACAACCAAAAAAGAGTAGGAGTGGCAATAATAGTTTCTAACAAAATAGATTTTTAAAGAAAATCCATCAAAAAGTGTAAGGAAGGCTACTACATAATGATTAAAGGTCAGTTCATCAGGAGAACTTAATCATAATAAATATATACACATTCAATGACAGGGCTCCAAAATACATAAACTCTAACAGCATTGAAAAGATAGACAGCTCTACAATAACAGTAGGAGACTTCAACATACCACTTTTGACAAAAATCAGAATATTTAGAAAGAAGCTCAATAAAGATACAGAAGATCTAAATGCCACAACCAACCAACTTGACCTCATAGATATATATAGAACACTCTACCCAACAGCAGCCAAGTATACTTTATTTTACAACACACATGGAACATTCTCCAGAATAGACCATATATTAGGCCATAAAGCAAGCCTTAACAGAATCCAAAACATCAAAATATTACAAAGCATTTTTTCTGACCATAAAGCCATAAAAGTAGAAATCAATAACAGAAAAGGCAAGGGGAAAAAAATCAAATACATGGGAACTGAACAACATTTTGTTCAAAAACTACTGATTTATAGAAGAAATCAAGGACAGAATAAAGAAATTCATAGAATCAAATGAGAATGAAAACACATCTTACCAGAACCTTTGGGACAGAGCAAAAGCAGTGCTTAGAGGTCAAGTAATAGCAATGAATGCACACATCCAAAAAGAAGAAAGGGCCAAAATCAAAACATTAACCATACAACTCAAACAAATAGAAGGAGAGTAGCAAAAGAAGCACTGGGGCACCAGAAGATAGGAAATAATAAAGATTAGAGCAGAAATAAATGAAATAGAGACTAGAAAAGCAATTGAAAGAGTCAACAAGACCAAAAGCTGGTTCTTTGTAAAGATCAACAAAACTGATAGACCACTGGCCAAACTGAAAAAGAAAAACAGGAGACGAGGCAAATAACCTGAATAAGAAATAAGATGGGTGATATCACAACAGACCCGACTGAGATTAAAAGGATCATAACAGAGTACTATGAAAAAATGTACTCTAATAAATTTGAAAGCCTAGAGGAAATGGACAAATTTCTAGAAACTCACTACCTACCTAAACTAACACAAACTGAGGTAGAAAAACTAAATAAACCTATAACAAAAGAAGAGATTGAAGGAGTACTTTAAAAACTCCCAACAAAAAAAAGCCCCAGCTTCACTGGAGAATTCTACCAAACTTTCAGAGAAGAGTTAACACCACTACTGCTAAAGGTATTTCAGAGCATAGAAAAAGATGGAATACTCCCAAACTCATTCTATGAAGCCAGCATAACACTGATACCAAAGCCAGGTAAAGACACCACACAAAAAAAAGAAAATTACAGAAAAATATCCCTCATGAAGATAGACGCAAAAAATCATCAACAAAATTCTAGCCAGTAGAATTCAACAACATATCAAAAAAATAATTCATCATGATCAAGTGACATTCATACCAGGTATGCAGGATGGTTCAGCATTAGAAAGACAATCAATGTAATCCATCACATTAATAAAACAAAAGATAAGAACCAAATGATCTTATCAATCGATGCAGGAGAGGCATTTGACAAAGTCCAACACACATTCATGATAAAAACTCTTAGCAGAATAGGAGTAGAAGGGAAACTCTTCAACATAATTAAGAGCACTTATACAAAGCCAACAGCCAACATCATCCTAATGGAGAGAGTCTGAAAGCATTCCCCCTGAGAACCAGAACCAGACAAGTATGCCCTTTATCACCACTCTAAGTCAACATTGTGCTGGAGTCCTAGCCAGAGCAATTAGGCTAGAAAACGAAATAAAGGACATCCAAATTAGTAAGGAAGAAGTAGAAGTATCCCTATTCACAGATGATATGATCTTATACACAGAAAACCCTACAGAATCCACAAGAAAATTACTGGAGCTGATAGAAGATTTCAGCAAAGTATCAGGATACAAGATAGACATACAAAAATCATTTGGATTCCTCTACACCAACAAAGAGAATTTCAAAAACGAAATCATCAAATCAATACCATTTACAATAGCCTCCAAGAAGATAAAATACTTAGGAATAAACTTAACCAAAGACATAAAAGACCTATACAAACAAGTCTACAAGACACTACTGAAAGAAACCTACATAAATGGAAAAACATACCATGCTCAAGGATAGGAAGACAACATTGTGAAAATGTCGATTCTACCCAAAGCAGTCTACAGATACAATGCAATCTTGATCCAAATTCCAATGACACTTTTTAATGAGATGGAGAAACAAATCACCAACTTCATATGGAAAGGAAAGAAGCCCTGGATAAGGAAGGCATTACTGCAGAAGAACAAAGTGAGGGGCCACACACTAGCTGATTTTAAAATCTATTATACCGCTGAGGCAGCAAAACAGCCTGGTATTTGTAAAACAACAGATACATAGACCAATGGAACAGAATAGAGAAGCCAGATACAATTTCATCTATCTATGAGTAGCTGATATTTGACAAAGTCCCAAAGTCCATTAAATGGGGAAAAGAAAGTCTCTTTAACAAATGGTGCTGGCATAACTGGATGTCCATCTCCAAAAATATGAAACCTTATACCATGTACAAAAACCTAACTAAAAATGGATCAAAAACCTAAATACAAAATCTAAAATGATAAACGTCATGGAAGAAAAAATAGGGACAACACTAGAAGCCCTAATACATGGCATAAGCAGAATACAAACCATAACTAACAATGCACAAACACCAGAAGAGAAACTAAATAACTGGAAGCTCCTAAAAATCAAACACCTATGCTCATCAAAAGACTTCACCAAAAGAGTAAAAAGAGAACATATGGACTGGGAAAAAAAATTTGGCTACAACATATCCGATAAGGGTCTAAACTCTAAAATCTACAAGATACTGCAACACCTCCACAACAAAAAGACAAATAATCCAATTAAAAAATGAGCAAAAGATATGAACAGACACTTCACCAAAGAAGACATTCAGGCAACTAACAGATACATGAGGAAACACACACGATCATCAGCCATTAGAGAAATGCAAATCAAAGCTATAATGAGATACCATCTCACCCCAACAAGGCTGGCACTAATCCAAAAAACACAAAATAATAAGTGTTGGAGAGGTTGTGGAGAGACTGGAACACTTATGCACTGCAGGTGGGAATGTAAAACGCCCAGGGCTACCAGCAAGGAGGGGTTCTCCACCAGAGCCAATGCCCTGATCTGTACTTCCGACCTACAAAACGGTAAGACAATAAATTTCTGGTCTTTAAAGCTCCATATTTGTGGTATTTTTGTTACAGCAGCACCAGGAAACTAAGATACAAAAGTACTAAGTATCTTAAGTGCCTAAGATTAAACTAAGATACTAGTTTACGTAGCTAAGATACTAAGGAAGGCACATTCCTGGGAGATGCAAGACTCCTAACAAAAGACTTTATCCCAAAGACTTCGCCTTGGCCTATGCAAAACTTCCTTAAAACTGCGCTGTAATCCAAGGCTTTCCTTCCTTCCTTCTCTCCTTCCCAGGGGTCAGACCTGCATTGCAGCCTGATGGCTCATCTCCTTTGACTCCCTCCCCAGTAACCCTCACAGACATTTCCCCCAATAAATCTCTTGTACATCTAATTCCAGACTGGCATCTGCTTCTCAGAGAACCCAGACTAACGCCAAGCTTGTTGCCTCAGGGAAGTGAAACTGTATATACGTTTTGGGCTCAAGAAAGATTTTTTTTTTAAAGATTCAAAAATAATAGCAATCATAACAAAATCTACTCACTTCACGTGAGTCGCTTTTCTGCATGAGACACAGGAGCATGTGCTCAGACTCACATACAGTGACCCGGGCCCCTCCATCAACAGGCAGGTAATAATGCTTGCTAAAGTTTGAACAGGAGCCCCTGGGTGGTGCAAACGGTTAAGAGCTCAACTACTAGCCAAAAGTTTGTCAGTTCAAATCCATCCAGAGGCACCTTGGAAGACAGGCCTGGTGATCTGCTTCCAAAGGGTCACAGCTTTGAAAATCCTATAGAGCAGTTCTACTCTGTACAAAATGGGGTCACCATGAGTCAGAATTGACTTGGTGGCAACTGACATCAACAACGGTGTTTGAAAAGCACTTTCTAGTTTTCATTCTTATTAGATTTCTGCCATGACCTTGGCAGCTAGGTAGACTTTGCATTATGATCCTTTTTTTTTTTTTTTTTTTGTGCTTTAAGTGAAAGTTTACAATTCAAATTAGTTCCTTGTACAAAAATTTATACACACATTGTTATGTGACCCTAGTTGCTCTCCCTATACTGTGACAGCACACTGCTCCTTGCCACCTAAGATTTCCCATGTCCATTCAACCAGCTCCTGACCCTCTGCCTTCTCATCTCACCTCCAGATAGGAGCTGCCCATTTAGTCTCATGGATCTACTTGAGCTATGAAGCACACTCTTCACAAGTATCATTTTATATTCTATAGTCCAGCCTAATCTTTGCTTGAAGAGTTGGCCTTAGGAGTGGTTTTACTTTTGGTCTAACAGAGTCCAGGGGCCATGCCTTTCAAGGTCCCTCCAGTCTCGGTCAAACCATTAAGTCTGGTCCTTTCCCTAGGATTTGAGTTATGCACCCCACTTTTCTCCCACTCCATCAGGGACTCTCTGCTGTGTTCCCTGTCAGGGTGGTCATTTGTGGTATCCAGGCACACATCTAGTTCTTCTGGTCTCAGGCTGATGAAGTCTCTGTTTTATGTAGTCCTTTCTGTCTCTTAGGCTAATATTTTCCTTGTGTCTTTGGTGTTCTTCATTCTTTGCTCCAGGTGGGTTGGGACCAATTGATACATCTTAGACGGCCGCTCACAAGCTTTTAAGACCCCAGATGCCATTCGCCAAAGTGGGATGCAGAATATTTTCTTAATAAACTTTGTTATGCCAATTGACTTAGATGTCCCCTGAAAGCATGGTCTCCAGACGCCCGCACCTGCTACTCTGTCCTTCAAAGTGTTTGCTTGTATTCAGGAAACTTCTTAGCTTTTGGTTTAATCCAGTTATGCTGGCTTCCCCTGGAGTGTGTGTTGTCCTTCCCTTCACCTAAGATAATTCTTGTCTACTATCTAGTTTGTGCATAACCCTCCGCCTCCCTCCCACCCTTGTAACCATCAAAGAATGTTTTCTTCTGTGTTTAAACCTTTTCTTGAGTTCTTATAATAGTGGTCTTATACAATATTTGTCCTTTTGCACCTGACTAAACTCACTCAGCATAATGCCTTCCTCCATGTTATGTTTCACGGATTAATTGTTATTCTTGCATAGTATTCCATTGTGTGAATATACCATAATTTGTTTATCCATTCATCCGTTGATAGGCACCTATCAACCTTTTTGCTATTGTGAGCAGAGCTGCAATGAACATGGGTGTGCATATACCTATTCGAGTGATGGCTCTTATTTCTCTAGGATATATTCCAAGGAAAGAGATTGCTGGATCGCATGGTAATTCTATTTCTAGCTTTTTAAGGAAGAGTCATACTGATTTCCAAAGTGGTTGTACCATTTTACATTCCCACCAACAGTGTATAAGTGTTCCAGTCTCTCCA
>NW_004444097.1:459359-460859 GCF_000243295.1 Trichechus manatus latirostris | reverse complement strand
TGTGAACGGTGCTGCAATGAACTTGGGTGTGCATATGTCTATTTGTGTGACGGCTCTTATTTCTCTAGGATATATGCCAAGAAGCAGGATTGCTGGATTGTATGGTACTTCTATTTCTAGCTTTTTAAGGAAGCGTCAAATTGATTTCCAAAGTGGTTGCACCATTTTACATTCCCACCAACTGCGTATAAGTGTTCCAGTCTCTCCATAACCTCTCCAACATTTATTATTTTGTGTTTTTTGGATTAATGCTAGCCTTGTTGGGGTGAGATGGTATCGCATTGTAGTTTTGATTTGTATTTCTCTAACAGCTATTGATTGTGCACATTTCCACATGTGTCTGTTAGAGCCTGAATGCCTACTTTGCTGAAGTGCCTGTTCATATATTTTGCCCATTTTTTAATTGGGTTATTTGTGTTTTTGTTGTCAAGGTTTTGCAGTATATTATTGATTTTAGAGATTAGAAACTTATCAAATTTGTCATAGCCAACAATTATTCCCAGTCTGTAGGTTGTCTATTTACTCTTTTGGTGAAGTCTTTTGATGAGTTTAAGTGTTTGACTTTTAGGAGTTCCCAGTTACCTAGTTTCTCTTCTGGTGTTTTTGCATTGTTACTTATGGTTTGTATTCTGTTTATGCCATGTATTAGGGCTCCTGGCATTGTCTCTATTTTTTCTTCCAACATCTTTATTGTTTTAGATTTTGTATTTAGGTCTTTGATCCATTTTGAGTTAGTTTTTGTGCATGGTGTGAGGTATGGGTCTTCTTTCAGTTTTTTACAGATGGATATCCAGTTATGCCAGCACTGTTTGTTAAAGAGACTGTCTTTTCCCCTATTTAATGGACTTTGGGACTTTGTCAAATATCAGCTGCTCATAGGTGGATGAAATTACATCTGGTTTCTCAATTCTGTTCCATTGGTCTATCTATCTGTTGTACCAGTACCAGACTATTTTGACTTTCATGGTGGTATAATAGGTTCTAAAATCAGGTAGTGTGAGGCCTCCCACTTATTCTTCTTATTCAGTAATGCTTTACTTATCCAGGGCCTCTTCCCTTTCTTATGAAGTTGGTGATTTTTTTCTCCATCTGGTTAAAAAGTGTCATTGAAATTTGGATCAGGATTGCATTGTATCTGTAGACTACTTTGGGTAGAATCGACATTTTCACAATGTTAAGTCTTCCTATCCATGAGCATAGTATGTTTTTCCATTTATGTAGGTTTCTTTTGGTTTCTTGCAGTGGTGTCTTGTAGATTTTTTTGTATAGGTCTTTTATGTCTTTGGTTAAGTTTATTCCTAAGTATTTTATCTTCTTGATGGCTATTGTAAATGGTATTGATTTGATGATTTCGTTTTTGAAATTCTCTTTGTTGGTGTAGAGGAATCCAAATGATTTTTGTATGTCTATCTTGTATCCTGATACTTTGCTGAAATCTTCTATCAGCTCCAGTAATTTTCTTGTGGATTCTGTAGGGTTTTCTGTGTATAAGATCATATC
>NW_004444097.1:422704-457379 GCF_000243295.1 Trichechus manatus latirostris | reverse complement strand
TTAATATTTACCCTTATTTTTCTAAGTTTAAACCACTCTTTTATTTCTTTATATTGCCTTAACTTCCTCTCCATATGAAAGATCTATGACTACATTTTTTAGTCCTTCTTTTTTGTTTTAATGTTGTCATGTTTTACATATTGACATCTCTGTTTCTCTGTTTTCAGTGTTTTAGCTTTGATTTATTTTTGTAACTTCCCTATCTGTGTTGATATCTGACTGCTCTGTCCTCTGTCCTGTGTCTTGAGTTGTTATCTGATATTATTGATTTTCTAACCGGAGGACTCCCTTTAGTGTTTCTTGTAATTTTGGTTTGGTTTTTGCAAATTCCCTTAACTTCTATTTATCTGGAAATGCCCTAATTTCATCTTCATATATGAGAAATAGTTTTGCTGTGTATATAATTCTTGGCTGGCAATTTTTTTCCTTCAAAGCTTTTTATATGTCATCCCATTGCCTTCTTGCCTGCATGATTTCTTCTGAGTAGTACGAAATTATTTTTATTGACTCTCCTTTGTAGATAACTTTTAGCTTACCCCAGCCACTCTTAAAATTCTCTCTTTATCTTTGGTTTTGGTCAGTTTGATTATAATATGTCTTTGTGACTTTCTTTTGGGATCCATGTTACGTGGGGTTCAATGAGCATGTTAGAGATCTTGTCATCTTTCATGATATCAGGGAAGTTTTCTGTCAACAAATCTTCAACAATTCTCTCTGTATTTTCTGTTATCCTCCCCCCACCCCCCATTCTGGTATTCCAATCACTCATAGGCTATACCTCTTGATAGTGTCCCACATAATTCTTAGGGTTTCTTCATTTTTTTTTAATTCTTTTATCTAATTTTTCCTCAAATAAGTTGGTGTCAAGTGCTTTGTCTTCAATCTTATTAATTCTGACTTCCATTGCCTCAATTCTGCTCCTATGACTTTCTATTGAGTTGTCTAACTCTGAAATTTTATTGTCAATCTTCTGGATTGCTGATAGCTGATCTCTCTATGGATTCTTGCAGCCTGTTAAATTTGTCATTATGCTGTCCTCTCATCTTCTTAAGTTCCTCTATTGCTTTGTCTGTATGTTCCTTGGCTTGGTCTGAATTTTGCCTCATCTCCTTCCTGATCTCTTAAAGAGTTCTGTGTATTAATCTTTTGTATTCTACCTCCAGCAATTCCAAGAAATTCTCTTCCTCTAGAAAATTTCTTGATTCTTTATTTTGGGAGCTTGCTGAAGCCATCATAGTCTGCCTCTTTATATGAGTTGATATTGACTGTTGTCTCTGAGCCATCGATAAGTTATTATATTTATTTATTTTATGCTTGCTTACTAAGTCCTAGCTTCTTGTTTTGTTTTCTTTTGATATGTCCAAATAGGCTGTTCATGTGAGTTGTTTATTGGCACCTCTGAAGCTCTAACATCTTGTCTCCAGGTGGTTACATCTGTTACCAGGTGTGTGAGTCTGGTAGTCTGTTTACTTTTCTTGTATGGATTCAGCTCAGGTGTCCAGGTAGTCGGTCACCAAGTGTGTGGTGCAGGCTCTCACCTACAGACAGGCATGGGTGATTGGTGCAGGCACAGGTATCTGGCTGCAGTAGGGGGTCACAAGCTGAGCAAGGCAGGGGACTGACGGCTGCCCCTGAGTGTCTAGGAGGAAAGTGTGTCCTTGTTCCCTACAGCACATAGGTAGGTGGGTTTTGCAGCCAGACTATGAGCACCCAGTGCTGTTGGCTGTAAGGACTGGGAGGCACCACTTATTCTTGGACCCCTGTCAGGGGTGGCTAGGTGGCGTGGGTGGAGCCACCAGTCCTCAGGCCCCTGATGTGGGTAGATGAGGATCCCACTTAATTGGCACAGCCGTGTCAAATGTCACAAACCTGCCACCTCACCATATAGCTGATACAGTTTAGGGTTAGGTTTCAAGTATATACACCTTTGTACTGTGGTAATGAGGGCCTACACTGTTGAAACAGGCCCACACAAGTCCATGCGGGGATGAAAGGCATTCAAAGTCTGTGGACCCCTTATGCCTGTGCCTAGGCAAAGGAGCTGTGCCTACTCTGAGTTCCTGGCTTAGGGGAGCTGGCAGATTATTTTTTCCCCCTTTTGTTAATTTGTTCCTTCTCCAAGGCCAAGAGAATGGCTTAGAGCATGTGACAGGTCCTACTTCCAGCCCAGGGGACTGGCAATCACTGAAGCCAGCCTGGGACCCAGTGCAGAGCAGGGAGGGGGCAGGTAAATGGGAGAGAGGATTTCCCAAAGGGGGTGTTTTTTGATCAGTGCAGTAGGTCAGATGTGTATACTTATGTTTTGCCAATTGAGCACCACTTTTCACTGGTTCTGGAGGCCTGAGTAGACTCTCTGCAGCTGGGTCTCTCCCGATGTGGTAAATGCCTCCCAAGCGCCACTACTTGCTTCACTGCCCACGTCAGTTAAACCGGCCAGAAGGGTGCTGGCTCCTGCCAGTTCAGGTCTGGCAACTCTTCGCTGCTTCCAAACAATCCCGCCCTCCCTCTGCCACTTAGTCTGATTCCTCAACTTTGCCTTTTATGTTCAGAGCTCCTAGATTGTCACACATAATCAATTCACTTGTTTTTTCAGGTCTTTGTTGTAAGAGGGACCACAGGAAGAGTCTGACTACTCTGCCCTCTTGGCCCCACCTTTCTGATCCTTTTTAATAGTGGGAAAAACTTCAGCTCTCTGAACCCCAGACCTCTTGACTCCAATCAAGCTCCTTCCTGTTCACTGCGCTGCTCACTTGTACTGGAGAGGCTGGGGAGTCTTGGTGCAAAGGCAGTCCCAGATGAACCAGCACATTCTGCTCCGAGCTCACTCAGCCAGGTCAGGCCAAATGCCCTGCACCGGGCCCAGACTTCTTCTTTGCTGGATGTGTTTGTATTAGAGGCAGCACTAGCCAGAGTGACCTTGAAAGATTCCAAAAGTTCTGAAATGTAATTATTAGACAAGATGGAATTTAGCAAGCAAGTTTTCATTGCTATGTTATCAAGTACTTGTAGTTTAAATCCCTTCTTAAACTTTTCCTCTCTAGGCAGTTAGCTCCAGGTTGGAGGAAAGCTAAGCTGGATTTCCATCTTTGAGCGTGTAGCAAGCAGAACAATACAGTGTTCTAATTGCAAGTGAGGGATAGCAGACTGACTGTGCAAACCTCCTCTGCTTTGTTTCCCCTCCCAGTTGCCCCAGAGTCACAGAGGACACATAAACCTCCTGATTCCTGGACTCCCCTGAGAACCAGGTCTGCAAACATGCACCTCCAGCTCCAGACCACTCCAGGCACTGGTTTGTGAATACTGTCAACACTGTGATGGTCGTTTCAACATTATGGAAATGTCAGTCAAAAACTATAAGGCTTTTTTTTTAATTAATACTTATTGAGCATTTACTACTTGTTAAACACTGAATCCTCACAGCCATTCAAAAGCAAGTGTTAGTATTATCCTCATTTCACAGATGAAAACCCCTTCTTTCTTTACTATTTTCTCTGGGGAAGGAATAAGAAAGAGGAAGGCTAAGGTAAAGCTAGCACCTTGTAGTTCTTCTCCCTCCTAAGCCACAATCCCAACTCTTGGGACTTTTTTTTTTTTTTTCAATGTTTGGTGCAGTAGGTCCTTCTTGGCTCTGCTCCACACTAAAATTACATGCCTGGGTGACTAGGAAAAGTGGCAAGAAGCAAAGGGAATTTCAGTGACAGTCTAGTAGAGCCAAAGGAAAGGTTGAGAAGTTCAAAACTTCTGCCAGTTTCTAAATGACTCAGTGAATGTTGGATTAGTGAAAAGAAAGTCTTTTCAAATGACCACTATGGCCCCTCCAGCTTTTGTTTGGTTTGGTTTGCTCAGATGGTGGTGACATATTACCTATAAGTTGGTTAGTCATAGTAAAATAATTTGTTTTCTTTTAAAGGCCAGTGACAAACTGGAGGAGACACCTGACTTGGTGGCCTAAGTAGTGGAAATTTGGGCTCACAGGGACAGAAGCCAGCTTGGGAATGTACTCTTTACGGGCTATGTTGGGACATGTCTCAACATAAGCATTTCAAACACCAGCTGACTTTCCCTACCCGAGCCTGCCCTTCCTGGGCACTATCATCTCTCCTAAGAGGATCCTTCCTTCCCTTCACTCACCATCCCTCAACAGAATGCCCACTCCTTCAGTGTTGTGTTCCCAACTGATCCGCATACTTTCCCAGCAGAGTCCTCATTTCAAATGTTTGCTGTTCCCATAGATCATAAAATTATACTGCAAATTCCATTATTTTCACATCTAAATTATATCACTCATATGTCCTCTCATATCCAGAAATAACATAAAAATCCTTTTGCTACACTTTTTGTCACAATTTTTATTGGAAAATAGACTAATTATTCATCCATTGCCAAAGGATGTAGCCCTTGGATGACCAAAAATTAGCCTGAATGCCACAGCTTCCTCCCTCCAAGCCTGTGACAGACATTGTTAGTGGATTAAAGAGCTCTTTGTCATTGAAGCCTCATTTTACCTCAGAATTCCAAAGACAATAGAATCTTTAAGGCTAACAGCCATTGCTAATAAATTATATATTTGTTCTAAGCATTGTAAACTTATTTATATTAAATGTCATTGGCCAATAGATGAATATGGTGCTCCTTATCTGTATCTTATCTGTATTTTAAATCTTATTTTGCTGACTAAATGCATTTTAAAAAGACACCTGTGTGGGTAGTTTCTGTATCCAAGGAATATATCCTTAACTGTGCCCTGGTGGTGCAGTGGTTAAGAGGTCAGCTGCTAACCAAAAGGTCAGCTGTTGAATCCACCAGCCGCTCCTTGGAAACCCTACGGGGCAGTTCTGCTCTGTCCTTACAGGATCACTGATTTGGAATCTACTTGATGGCAACAGGTTTCGTGCAGAATTTCAGGAGCTCAAACCAATGGGTAAAACAGAGCTGAGGGCATTCCTGAAACTCAAATGGAACCATCTGGAAAATCTCAATTCCATTACACCCAAGATAAGGCCAATATACGAGTAAAAAATTTAGTTCAAATTAGGACATCGTATGTCTTAAGGAAATAGACTTACTAAGTCACAAATTCATCTCTAATATGTAATAAAATACCAAAGATGAAGGCACTCTACATTCTCCAGGGCTACCTGAGTTCTCTCTGGTGGCCAAAAAGTTCCAGGAAGACTGAAAATGATTATTCTTAGTCCCTACATCTTACCACACTATCAGAAATGCGTGCATACATGAATCATGCCCATAAAAGGATGATTTGAAGACATATTTATTACAACAGAGCTATTTCAGAAAATGTTTGGTGTCTGGAGGATTATTTTAAGGATGATAATTAGCATTCATGCACCACCTCCAGAAGCAGTTCTGTGTTAGCAATGCTGTTTAATTTATGAATTTATAATGTCATATTTTATGAGTTCAAATAAAGATAGAGACGAGACCCAATGTTGGCCATCACTTCTAAATAGCATCACTGAACCATCTGAGGGCAGTTTCCAGGAATAATAATAGTAGCCTGAAACGTTTGGAGCAATTGCTGTAATCTTCCATTAGAGCCCTAATTTCGAATATTGAATTACAGGATACAGAGGGTAGCCTGGTTCTTTAATAAATTTATAGAAGGCATGATTTTTGAAATTTGAATTTAAAAAGTGATGGACTATTTTCCTCTGAACAAAAAAGAAAAAAACAGGCCGCCAATTCTGAATTGTACTCAATGACCACAAACCATCAGGACAATATATTCTTAAAGTTTTCCCTTTCCAAGCTAAAGAAATCATAATGCAAGTACAAAAAGGTAAAGCAATGTCTATTTGTGTTTTTATTCCCAACTTGGAGGTACCTGCAGAATTGGGGTTTGTGAAGACCTTAGCTAGCATTTGGCCCTCATATATTTCAAGGGTATATTATAATAAAACAGTAAACAACCTAGATGTCCACCAATCAGATAATAGCAGAAGAAAATTGTCTTCCTCCTCACAAAAAAAAGAATCATATGATGCCGTTAGTTTTCTTTGAGGAATATATAATAAAATAGAAAAATATCTGGAAGCAGTCACAAAGATTTTGACACTGTATACCTCCAGGGAGGAAGTCTGAAAGTGTAAGGTGGGAAAGAGACTTAATTGTCATGATTATAACATTTAGGGCTTTTATTATAAGCATTTTTTTCATTTAAAAAGTGATTGTATATGCAGTATAATTATAATTTTGTTTTAAAAAATAAACTTATCTCTGTATTTTCTTCTACATGCTTTTCTATATTTTCCAAATACCCTTCAAAAAATGTGCATTACTTTTTCAAAAAAAGGGAAAATATACATTATGTTAAAAGAATATGTCATTATAATCTCTAAAAAACTCATTTTGATAAAGTACAAAACACAGAGTGGCCTGTGGGATTCCCCACACGAGAGCATGAGCTCCTGGTCCTCTCTAAGTTTATACTTTGGAGGAAGGACAAACTATAGAGTGTAAATATCAGGAAAAGATTTAAATAACATTGTCATGCCAGTAACACTTGGCACCAATAATCTGTTGAATACTCAAACCCCAAGTTACATAGAATAATACAATTTTTTGTCATTGAATGTCCAGGAATTGGAATTGCATAGCTGAAAAATATAAATAACAATACCTGTTCTGAAAAATTAGAAGATATGAGCCTAACACTGAGATAACTTTAATTCATTCTTTGAAAGAATAAAGACAAATACCAGAATATAAGTAATAAAACCTTTTTCTTACTAAACTATCTACATATTTATTTACAAATTATTTGAGACTAAGTTACATTGGGTTGTCTGTATCTTCCTTTTTTAGAGCAGTAAAAAGGCAACTCAAGATAGTGACATGGAAAGACGTTCAGGAATATTGTTGAGTGGAGAAAGTAAGTTATACAAGCCTATGCACAGTATGATTCCACTGAATGGATGGGTGAATGGATGGGTATTAAGTAGGTGGATAAATGGATGGATGGATGGAAGGGCAAATAGGCGGCTGGGTGGGCAGATGGATTGATGGGTGGATGGGCAAATGGATGGATGAGTGGGTGGATGGATGGATACATAGATAGATAGATGGATGAATAGATGAAGGGGAAAAAAGGAGGAAAAAGAGATTCACCAACTGCTAAAGTGGTTTTTCTGAGTGGTGGATCTGTGATTACTTTTAGTTCCTTCTTGTTGTTCCTTGACATTTTCTCATTTTTCTACAATAACTATGATTGCTTTTTTTTAAGTTTTTAAGTTAAATTGATGCTTGATAAATTTATATTGATATTTTTAAGATAAATCGGCCCTCCAGAGAAATTAAATGATTTTCCAGGCTGACCCAGCTAGTCAGAGTAGAACTCAGGCTTAAACCTGGGTCTGTGAATCTTAAAAGAGATTTGGTATGTAGTCTTGGGCAAAATTATTTATTCTAGTAACACAAGAAGGTACCTTTTCTGTGTCCTTCCTAATGAATCTGCACACATTAAGTCCCAAAACTAATGGCTTCCATAATAACAAAGATCATTTCTGCTGTCTTTAAAGAGAGGATGTTGTGTCTGTTTTTTTATTGCCTTCTGAAGAACTAAGCTGAACTCCTCTCCAGGAAGTAGGAGCTGGGAACCTTTGTTTAAAACATTGCTATGCAGGAAACGAAATTGGGGGAGATACTGGTTGCTCTAAACTTACTTTTCTCCAAAATAAATATATGTCTGTTTCCATAGAGCATGGCTCTCTGGTTTTCAGAATAATCTGGTACTTTCATCAGGAAGAGTGATTACTACATTAGTAGTTGCTGGAAACAGCATCTATTGTCCTGATTATTCATTGTCAAGAATTCCTCGTAATCAGATCAGTGAAACATTGTTATCCCAGAGCAGTCCCCACAGGGTCTCTCCCACTGTCGTCTGTGAGCTTGTGCAGAGAAGGGTTTGAACACAGGAATTTAAGAGTTTCAAATTGTTTCAGCTGTTCTTGCTGCAAATGCCATCCTCACACCCATGTTCTTCTCCTATCAAACCCCAACAATCCAAGCAAACAATATTGAATGCAATATCTCTGGGCCATGTACTCAGGCTGATATACATGTTTGGCTGGATAAGCAAGCAATATGTCGGCAAAGAATGTTGAATACAACATGGACTGCCGAAAGAACGATCAAATCTGTTTTGGAAGAAGTACAGCCAGAATGCTCATTAGAAGCCAGGATAGAGAGACATTTTCTCACATACTTTCGACGTATTATCAGGAGGTACCAGTCCGTGGAGAAGGACCTCATGCTCAGTAAAGTGGAGGGTCAGCGAAGGAGATGAAGATCCTCAGTGAGATGGACTGACACAGCAGCTGCAACAACGGGCTCAAGCATAACAACGATCTTGATGATGGCGCAGGACCAGGCAGTGTTTCGTTCTGTTGTACTTGGGGTCACTACGAGTCGGAACCAACTCGATGGCACCTAACAACAACATGTCCAGGAAACAAAATCATCTTTGATCCCAAAAAACAAAGGTGGAAAAAGAGGATAGGTAGAGAGGGAAGAAAGGTATTAGGTCATCAGAAGCTGTTGTTCAGAAAAGCTGTTTCCTGAGTAGTCAAAGATTCGCTATCAGAATCTCAGCTGAAACAAAAAGGAGCATTTTAGAACTTAGAACTTGAGTGAAAATGATGCCAAGACTTCTTGGAAACCACATACGAGCAAAGGCCAAGCATAGTCTGGGGCCAGCATTAGGAATTAAGATTTGTCGCCCAAATTCTGTACTTAGTAATTTCTAGGTGCACAACTTGTCCCATCACCAAATCACTATTGATAATCTTTTTTTTTCCATGCATTACATCCTCATGACATAGATTAGCAAGTTTTGTGTACTCTAGAAGCATGACCTGAGACCACATTGTTGTTTTTGTTGAGACTTGCCTTTAGAGTGTGGAAGATGCAGAGGGAAGTGTACTCAGTTCCCCTTAATCCTGACCCTAACCTGAAGCCACAAGGAAGAGCCCTCAGCTAAGAGGTAGCAAAGCAGAAACATGAGTTGGGCCACCAGAGCCTCTCGCAGTGAGGCCAGAGTCAGCCAACCAGCCAGCTTCACCATGTGGGTGGTTCCAGATAATTCCATCAATTGCACCATTTATTTGCTCCAGAGAAAGATTTGGTGGGGCTTTGTTGTACAGCTGGACAAGCCCTGCCGATACAAATATTAACTTGACTAAGTGATGCCAGTCTTCCAGATCACAGTAGCACTGACTTTACCCGTCAGATATGTGAAAGCAGGTTAACCACAACTGGCTTAGCTCCCTGAAAAACACCAAAAATGATAATAGTAATAATAATAGTAGCGAATACTTACTTGGTGCTTATTAGGTACCAGGCACTATTCTAAGTTAATGTACTTTTATGTACGTATTAACCTCCGTTGGCCTCAATTACCCAGTACATAAAATGGAACTGATTAGTAGCTGCTCCTTGGGTTTTTATAAGGACTAAATGAGGTATGGAAACCCTGATGGTGTAGTGGTTAAGAGCTATGGCTGCTAACCAAAAAGGTTGGCAGTTCAAATCCACCAGGCGCTCCTTGGAAACCCTATGGGGCAGTTCTACTCTGTCTGATAGGGTCACTATGAGTCAGAATCGGTTCAATGGCAATGGGTTTGGCTTTTGTTTTTTTTTAAATGGGTATGATATTTGCACATTGTCATATGGCTAGTATGTAGCAGGGAACCAAGATTCAAATTCAAGCAGTCTGATTCTGGAATCTGTGCTTTTAACCACTATGCTATACCCTGTGAATCAGACCAGGATCCCGCTGTGTGCTTAGTTGAACTCATCTCTGAAGGCTTTCTCGCTTCCGTTATGAATGGATTGACACAGTGGCTGCAGCAATGGGCTCAAGCATAACAGTGATTATGAAAATGGTGCAGGACCAGGCAGTGCTTTGTTCTGTTGTACATAGGGTCGCCCTGAGTCAGAGCCGACTCAATGGCACCTAACAACAACAACCACCACTACTGGGTGGAATTTAAAAGAATCTGTTCAAGGCGAGCTTGGGGACACTTCTCTAAATGAGACCTGTGATACTTGGCCCTCTTGTAATGAGGCTCCCTTCTCACAGGAGCAGGTGGGGCTGCTGTCCTTAAGCACAGTACTGCCAAGGTGACTGACGCCTCCAAAATATAAAAGATATAAAACATGTAACAATATATAGGATACACATCTGTTCCGAGAGAAGAAAATATTAAAACATGCAAATCTCCTGCTGGATGTATTTTGGTCAGAAATTCTGCTTGCTTGACATTGAGAAGAATGGGTGGAAATGAATTGAAAAAATAGGGGAGAAACTTATTCCTTGGTATCTCATATATGACCAAGGGAAGTTATGATTGGATATAACACCAGCCTAGAGCAGGTAATCTGCCACTAAGTGTAAGTTTGTCATACTGTGGTGGCTTACGTGTTGCTGTGATACTGGAAGCTATGCTACCGATATTTCAGATACCAGCAGTGTCACCCTTGGTGGACAGGTTTCAGCAGAGCTTCCAGACTAAGACAGACTAGGAAGAAAGGCCTGGAGATCTACTTCTGAAAATTAGCCAATGAAAACCTTATGGATCACAACAGAACATTGTCCAACTCTCTTGCTTTGGACACATTATCAGGAGAATTCCATCACTAAAGGAAGACCGCACGTTTGGTGAGGTACAGGGCCTATGAGTGCATGGGAGACCCTCAGTGAGATGGATTAGCACAATAGCCTCAATAGTGAACTTGAACATGCTGGCAATTATGAGGATGATGCAGGACTGGGCAGAGTTTTGTTCTGTTGTACATAAGGTAACCCTGAGTCAGAGTCAACTAGATAGCAATTAACGATAACAAGAAGGGCATCCAATCAACAGGGTCAGAATAACCCTCTACCTTTCACTGGAACAGCCATCTGGTGGTCTCCACAGGGTTTAGCTATGGGTTTTGGGCAAAGCCCCTAGTGTGGATGCCTATATCCACACCACTCAACCAGGAGGGCTTGACCACGGTCTGAGTCCCACGTTGTACTGAGCGTTATCTGATAGAACAGATAATATCCGAAGATAATGCAACATGGTATTTGGTAGGGAACAACAGGTGAATAAAACTCTTTGGATATTCTCTGTCTCTAGATGTTTTAAAATATCCGTCTCCTTGTAATCAGAACAAGCAAAGTATGGTTAAACCCAACGAGAGAAGTTCCTCCTGGTGGTGACAGATTTTAAGACAGGCTGCCCAAGATGCAAGCAAATTTTAAAACTGTGGTGTCATTTTTAGGCAATTTGCTAAAATGAAACATTGAGACCTCACCATATCTAACTTGCCTCCTCATTTAAATAAACTGTATTCCTGAGAAAATGCTTTATTTGCATCACGGCATATACGTTGGATGCCAGGTTTATCTCAATTCAGGCATGCATTTTAAAGTTGTAAACATATGGTTACCATTTCTGTGGAACGCTTTAGGAAAATTTTATGGATCAAATCCTTATTCCTGACACCCAAGCCAGGTTGAGAGATTTTTTAAACTGTGGCCAACTGGTTTCCCTCCTAAAGGCTCATTTATAACAGGAATTGGCTCTGGAAGTGTTTGTATTCTCTTTGGTGTCGTCTATAATTACTTCCTCAGCTGAAGTGGTGGTAAGCAGGGAGGTCCAGACTGAAAAAGCAGATGAGGAAAGCCTGAATAAATAAATAAAAGTGCCTTGTGGGGAATCTGTTTCATCTCTCTGGTCTTGTAATTTTCTTTTTACCCCCCAACTATAATTGAAAAAAAATTGCCTGAGTCCTTCTACCGATACTAAAAGAAACATCGCTGGTTTTTGTTTCGTGAGTCTCATAGGCCTGAGGTTCAAATAAATAACCACTGCATAAAGGGCAGTGTCCAGCGAGGAGACTGGGAACAGTGATGACTAGATACATCTCCGTGGTTATTTTAGACACGCTTGAGAGAGCCGTTTTACTTTACCTGCGAGAATATGAAAAATAACTTTTTAAGCCTTTCATTACGTGTATATTATATGAACAAGTCCAAGGTAGAGTACTTGAAAGTAAAATTGCTATTCTGAGGATTACTGAGATAATACACAAAACTGGCATGATATGATGTGCTACAAGCTTCCTGATGGGGACGAGTTTTGTATAACCCAGAGGCTCTCTGAGCTGGGTGATCTGGGGCCTGGGGCAGACCTAAAGAGAGATTTGGGTGAAAATACACTAAACGTGAAATCAGTGAAGACTTCTGGGACAGTGGTAGTCTTCCTTCCCTTCCACCTGTCTTGTAGCTTGTTTTTATGGTTGCTCCATTTTGCCTAACAGAGTGCGCCTCGCTTCTCTCGCTGCGTGTGCCCACCCACTGGACCATGTCCACCTACAAGGAGCCAAATACAGTGAGGACACCATAACAGGAAGTGAGAGGGGAGGGACTGTCCAGCAGTAATCTCCCAGAAGACACTGCATTGAGACGTGGCCACACTTACAAAAACTGTGATACAACACCTTTTTTATTCATTCAACTACAATGATTATAAAGGCATGATTAATATTTTTAAATGAGGTAGATTATATATAAATACACACACACACACACATGAGTATATACATATATAAAGAACATGTTAAGATGTTTTTAGTAGAACTGCCCCATAGAATTACCAAGAGGCATCTGGTGGATTCGAACCGCTGACCTTTTGATTAGTAGCTATAGCTCTTAACCACTATGCCACCAGGGTTTCCTTTTAATAAAAAGGCAAGGTTCTGAACAATGAGTATAATACCCTTTTTTTTTTTTAAGGCAAGGGGGTTATTTATTCACACATGTTTCTGAATGTATAGACTCTCTTTGGAAACATACCCAAGAAACTGATAAAGCATTGCATCACTGAAAGAAAGCCGGCTGACGTGGTCAGAGATGGAAAGGAAGCTTAATTTTCAGTGTACCATGTTGTTCTATTGAAATCTTTACTGTGTGCACATACATTAATAAATCAGAAATTAATAAAATGTAAGTAAAAATAAAACAATGATTCACATCATCTAGTCTCAACAGTTTCACCTCCACAGAAACAGTCAGCAGACAAAAAAAGTAACTTCAGAAAAATTCAAGTGTTTTATTTGCATTTCTTGAATACCAAGAAGAATTGTTTCTCTGTTCCACTTCCTTCACCCCAGAGATGTTCCAGAGCCTGTCTCCCCCAAACTCCTTACAAAACCACACTCCCAAGCCTAGACCTCTGCGCCTATTATCCTTTCTCACTTCTCTTTTCTCCAGATTTTGCATGATAAATCCCCAAAGAGCCTGACTGCAGAGGCAGGACCCCCTCTCAGGGAAAGAAAGAGAACAAACAGAATTGGAACAACCTAGAAATGTCTAGACCAATCCAGAAACCTCTTTAGTGGGGCAGCAAAAAGGCAGGCTGAGACACAGCTGAGGTGTTCGTTTTCCATGCTGTTTCATGATATCTACTGACCTATCGGGAGAAGTTGAGCCCTGGAACACTAGAAAGTTGGAGTCGGGGTACCTGGCAACCACCTGCTATTGCTTCCCATAAGCATTGGCCTTGATGGTGGTGAGTTTAAGCAAAGCACCAGGAGAGGCTTGTGTTCAGAAATATGCCCTTAAACTTTATAACTTCGTATCTCAAAAATGATGCAATATAAACACACATACACACTCGTATAAAGAATGGTGATATACAAGCCTCAAGAATAAAGAAGACAGCCTTGCAACTCAAAACTAAGCTTCTCAGATCTGCCATGACTCCTTCTATGTGGAAAACCTCACTGTCAACCTCATATTCTCCCATTGGGAAGCTGGATTGAGACACAGAGTCTCATCTAAGCTCTGTGTCCTTTGTTAAATAAATATGACTCTAAGCTAACTTTAGAACATGTGCAGATGGGTGTGTTGGGGTGGGAGGGTCCTTTTACTGCCAAAGTGAGGCCCAACTGAAACACTTCACATGATTAAGGAAAGAAGGTGGCTGTCATAAAAGAATTTAGTCAGTTATGAAGCATTAAAAAAAAAAAAAAAGTAAAGGCAAACTTTCTCAATATCTATCAGACTCTGTCCAGAGAGGAGGACTGTACTTACCTGGTCCTGGCGGCTTGTCTGTCCCTAGTGTAGATGAGGCTGCCTCATGCAATTAAAACCTGATGCAATGAAACCTTAAAATAGTATAATTAACACCCCTAGTTCTGATTCTCTGCTCACAAAACAATATTCTATTTATAATCTGGTTTCCTATACGATGAGCTACAGAGAGAAAATAAATTGGCCAGAGGACATAAGTATCTGGTTGTCTCCTCAATTCTAGTTTTTATTGCAACTTAATTCATTGGCATTCTGATTTTATACATCAGTCTCTGTAAGCTTGGTTAATGTGAGTCTGCCCCAGAGACTATTTGTACATTTAATAAGCTGGAAAAAGATGAGTTTCTCTATCTGCAAGACTGAAGACTAGACTCTGGACTATAGTGAATTCTAACTTTGGGAGGCCTCTTGGAGGAGAGCCTGCAAGTCATCTTCAAACTTACCATTTGCAAAGGTACATTTTTTTAACCATAGTATTTTTTCTGATTATATAAGTAGTAAAATTTAGAAGATACATAAAAGTTTAAAAGAGATAAAAACCACTCATCTTACCAACTACAGGTAACCACTATTAAGTACTTGATATCTTTCCTCCTAGTATTAAGTCTCTGTGTGGGTATCCCTGTAATCACATGCAAATCATGAACCATACTAAAAATAGCTTTGTCACCTGTTTCACTAAACAGTGTTCTGATCATTTCCCATGTCACTAAGTATGTTTTGAAAATACCTTTAATCAATCCCCCTTTGGATGTTTAAGTTAATTTCAATAATTTATTAAGACAAAATAAGCTCTGATGAGCATAGCACTCTCATACGTAATTCTTTGCTCACATCGCCGAATTCTTACTTAAAGAAAATTACTGGAAGGGAGATACTGACTCAAAAGGCAAGAACATTCTGGGGGCTTTTGTCTGTATTGCCAAATAACCGCATACCCAAAAGCTGCTGAGCTGATTTTCATTAACATCAGCAACTTTCCTTTGGGCACCACAATGACAATTTGGCTAATCTTTCACCAATATTCAATGAAAGATTATCAATTTTAATTGTTTATTAACTCTAAAGGCAAAACTGTACATTTGCTTGGTAATAATTTGCATTCTTGTATACTTTGTGTGAATACTTTTTCCTATACTTGTGGCCATTTTAGTTATTGTTTTGTGACTTTGCTTGCTCCTCCCCTTTGCACGTTGTCCTGTTCACCCTTTTACATATTGATTTGCAAAATCATTTTTTATATTAATCCCATGTTTCATATTGAATTTTCTACCTAGGTTTTCACATGTCTATTAGTCATGCTTATAGATTATTCATTAGTTTGTTTACAGATGTAATTTTTATATTTTTTATTTAGTTAGAGATCTCAACCAGCACCTGCCTGTCCACACCTCTTTCTGGTGAATCAGAAGCTGCTAGCACCCATGGTTTTTACCAAGTGACCCCTTCCTTTCTGGTGACTGATGGGTGATGGGCTATACCTGACTCAAGGATAGCTCTTCATAGGTGGACCTGCAGCCTATACCTGTAGTGCAACCTGAAGTAGTAGCAGTGATGTGATTATTAGTGGAGCCAAATTTCTATCTCTCACCATTTCTAGCAGGGCAGGATCTGAGAGGAATAGATTCCATAAGGAAGAGTTGGCAAGCCAAAGGGACGTGGAAGCAGGGCAGAGTAAACAGGAAGCCGGGGGGTAGAGTGAGGACAGAGGGCAGGCGTGAGGACAGAGGACAGGTGGGAGCACAAACGTAGCGCTACCCTGAGAGAAAGCCCACAGACCCTCCGAGAGAGAGAGAGTCCCCATCTACTTTGGTTCCCGGAAATTTTATATTTCCAAGATGTCTTGATTATCTAGTGCTGCTGTAACAGAAATACTACAAGTGGTAACAAACAGAAATTTATTTTCTCACACTTTAGGAGGCTAGAAGTCCAAATTCAGGGTGCCAGCTTTAGCGGAAGGCTTTCTTTCTCTGTGGGCTCTAAAGGAAGGTCCTTGTCTTTGTATGGCTTGACATCTCTCCTCCCCCATCTCTGCTTGCCTAATCTGCTCCTTTTATCTCTTGTAATAGGTTGACTGAAGATACTCCCTTCATGTAATCCTGCCTCATTACCATAATATAAAACTCATTCCCAAATGGGATTATAACCACAGGCATAGAGATTATGATTTCCAAGACATGTTTTTCAGGGACACAATTCAATCCATAACAGACTAAGCCCCTTTTGCATACAAGAAACCCCCATGATTTGAATCTGAAACACCCCCCCTTCCCTTGCAGCCAAATTTACTGTTCTAGAACAGTGGTTCCCAAGCAGGGTTGACTTTGTCTCCAAGGCACATTTGGCACCTTCTGGAGACAGTTTTGATTGTTAGGACTGGGAGGGTGTTACTAGCATCTAGTGAGTAGAGGCCAAAGATGCTACTAAGTATCCTACAATGTTCAGCCTTCCACAACAAAGACTTACCTGGCCCAAAACATGAACAGTGCTGAGGCTGAGAAATCCTATTATAAAACAAGTCAAACTTGGAAACTGGTTTCCCTCTTTGCATTTGTGCTTAGAAAGTCCTTCCCTAACTCTTTGATAAAACAAATATTGACTTAATATTTTCTTCTATTTCTATTATTTCATTTTATAGTTGATTTTTCTTAGAACTTTCTAGTAGCCAGAAAGCTGTTAGTGGCCAGGAGATCCAGAAACTGACTAAATTTATATGCAACACGTCACACCGTCTTTGTGCCTGTGATTAGCATATTGCTAGGAGAGAATGTGGCAAAGATTCTCACAACTTTCTTCATTTAAGTCCACTCTCCCGTGAAGGTGAACTGCAGAATGTGAAAATCCACATTCCCTCTTGGCAGAGAGGCAAATGCTAATCAATTCCCTCAGCAGTTGTACTGAAAATATAAAGCCTCCTTACTACAAATTTGACGACATACAAGATTTACATTCTCTTGATGAACCAGATGTTCAAAATAGTCCGAGCTGGGGTAGGTTTCAGGAGGTGGAATTGGTGTCCGTACTGGTCACCAGGCTTACTGGCCAGAAGTCTCTTACTCCATGGTGTTTTTAAAGGTGACAAGAGAGGGTGGGACTAGGAGTGTACTTAGATTATGCCATGAGAGGGGGGTGTAACTTAAATAAATCTTTGCGAAGGTTTACCCTTTTGAGGTGCTCATCCGATGCCACACCCTCTGCTTCCTTCTTGTTGCTGACATTATGGGGTCCATAAAGCTTCCTAAGACTCTGAGAGGCAGATGGTTTCTGTCCTCACATCACCATAACAACACATCTTCCACAGTAAGTAACAAGTATGATTAGGAAAGACAGATGGAATGAGGCTGCAAATGCAAAATATGCCCCTCAATTTAGAATTATTTGTCCCTGGGGAGAGGTTATCATCTGGAAATTTAGTTGTCTTCTTATGAACTCTTCGTGGCTCATGACAAACAGCACCCACGTCAGCCTTGCTCCTCCAGAACTCAGATTCTCTTCTTCGGTCCATCTTCTCTGAAGCAAAAGATTAATTCATTCCTTCCTTCAGCAACCTTGTTACCCCAATAATGCAGATTGGAGCCGCCTGCCCCAATAGTCAATTCTGAGACAGAGGTGAGGTGAGCAGCAGGAGTTTTACTATATATCGATATATAGGAGACAGAGAGGACTAGATTCCTCCAAAAAACCAGTCTCCCCCCACTGGAGATCGGCTGAAGGCTTTTATAGGGACAGGATTATGGGTCTTAGAAGTTTATGTTAGTTCCCTCTTAAAGTGGTCACGTCTCAGATGAGTTAATCTTTCACTGGTATTCTTGGGGATTATCTGGTGACATTTTTGGGGATTACCTGGCGACATCCTGGTTTTTCTTGTGACAAGATGGGTGCTTTGTTGGTTTTCATCCTTAGATCATTATCACTTGTTTTCCACCCTCCAAGGAGGAACACTGGTTAATCTCAAACCTTTCGTAGAGACTGGAACCGGAGGGAGAAACAAGATCACGAGACAACATGGAAGTTAGCAATGGGGAGTAAGTAACAGTGAGCTGGGTCTATGCAGCCTCTTCTAAACTGGGAAGTGGAAAAAGAATAGGCATTTTCTGTCCAGTTATGCCAGATTCTATTCCTACTGCAGTCTAAACTGTAACCCAAGCAGTTCCCCCAAAATTCAAAGGGGCAGCATTTTTATGGTCTGCTCTTGACAAAAAATGATCACCATGACTCCATTTCCTTTCTTCTGCTGCTTAGAACTTTGTGTTCTTGTGTTCAATCCTTTTATGCAGTCTTTACTTGGACACCAATATCTTTAAACCTAAGCATACACTCGCTTCCCCAGCACCTATGAGCTAAACTAACATGTATAAACCTGGCTATGTATGAAATATCCATAGGCAGAAACATGGAGGAAAAAAAATGAAGGACTGAAAAAATGAATAGGGCATATAATATTTTTTCATAAAAGAAATAAAGATCAATGATGTAATTGGGAAAAAATATGTCTTTAAAAAAAATAGGAAGTGGAGAGGAGGAATTTCAAAGTGCTTTCTGGCCCTATCTCCAGAAGAAAGTATTCTAATTCCAAAAAATATCCCCTAAAAAATATTAGAATAAGTGAACATTGACTAACAAGCAGTCAGAGGTCCCTGGGAGGCACAAATGGTTTGCACTGGGATACTAACTGAAAGATTGGCAGTTTGAACCTACTCAGGCCCATGGAAGAAATACCTGTCAGTACTCTTCCTTAAAGATTTTTGTTGTGGTTGTGCATGGATTACAATCAAGAAAACCCCATGGAGCTCAGTTCTAGTCTGTAACACATGGGGTCACCATGAGTCAAAATCAACTCTACAGCAACAAGTTTTTATCAAACAGCCATAATTCAATGAAATTATGTTTTAAGAGCATATAGACCAAAGATCAGCAAGTATTTTCTGCAAATGGCCTTTGCAAGATATTTTAGCCTTTGGAAGTCATGCAGTCTCTATTCCAGCTACTCAGCTCTGCCATTGTAGTACAAAAGTAGCCGTAGACAATACCAATGTGAATGAGTAGGGCTATATTCTAATAAAACTTTATTTATAAACATTAAAATTTGAATACAATGTTCACATCTCATGAAATGTTATTTTTATTCTTTTCAATGACTTAAAAATCTAAAAACCATTCTTAGCTCAGGGGTATACAAAACAGACAGCAGGTTGAATTTGCCCTTGGGCCATGGCTTGCCAAGCCCTGAGATACGTAGACTAACGTCTTTCATTCGCTGAAGTGATTCTCAAACACCTCCTAATGTCTCTATGAAAAATAAGGCTTAATATTGTCCAACTTTCCTTGTTCTGTTTACCAGGCAAAATTTTGTCCTTCTATCAGGTTTATATGTGGTACTTCCTTCTGATATATTGGCTCAATCAAAAAACCAAAGAATGTGCATTCTAGGAGCAGAGTTCTTTCTCATGCTGCATTAATTAATTGATTTTCAGATATAAATTAGTCTTACGAGTTTGTCCTTAATTCTCCATGTTAATATAATCATTCAAAGTTTATAATCATTCCAAGTTTCAAATCCTCATATCTAAGGGAGGAGAGGGTGTAATATGGAGTCAGCAGCAGCGATTAAATCCCCAGACAAAGTAGAATTACTCAACACCATTATTATAAATTCTAGCACATTACAGTTAGTTCAAAAGAAGTCTAAATAACGACTGGTTCGGAGTTGAATCAATAACTAGTCTGGTTAGTAATGGTCGAATTTGCCCCTGACTCATGGCAACCCCATACATAATAGGATTAAACTGTTGTTATCCATAGGGTCTTTTTGGCTAATTTTTCAGAAGTAGATCGCTAGGCCTTTCTCCCTAGTCTTAGTCTGGAAGCTCCACTGAAACCTGTTCGGCATCTTAGCAACATATAAGCCTCCAATTAGATGGATGATGGCTGCACTTGAGGTTCATTGGATGGGAATCAAACACGGGTCTTCCACATGGAAGGCAAGAATTTTGCCACAGAACCACCACTTCCCTCTAGTAATGATTATAAAGATAAATTATAACTACAAAACTTCAGGATCCCAAAAATATAAGCAGCTACATGTAATACCTTTACAATTTTTTTGTGCACATGGAGTTAAAATGTGCTAAGAATGAACCCATAGGAGAGAGGAAGAATTCCAACAGGCACATTGCCACAGTAGAGATAAAGTAGGAAAAAAACATCTAATAATCAAGTAGCTAAGGGTATGAAATTACAAAAATGAGTCTTATAAAATTAATGAAAACATGTTGTTATTGTTAGATGCCATCAAGTTGGTTCCAACTTACAGCAGCCCTAGGCTGAACAGAACAAAACACTGCCCAGTCCTGCACCATCCTCACAATCCTTGCTATGTTTGAGCCTATTGTTGCCACTGTGTCAATCCATCTCATTGAAGGTCTCCCTCTTTTTCGCTGATCTTGTACCTTACCAAGCATGATGTCCTTCTCCAGGGACTGGTCCCTCCTGATAACATGTCCAAAGCATGTAAGATGAAGTCTCACCATCCTCACTTCTAAGAAGCATTATGGATGTACTTCTTCCAAGATAGATTTGTTCACTCTTCTGGCAGTCCATGATATATTCAATATTCTTCACCAACACCGTAATTCAAATGCATCAATTCTTCTTTGTTCTTCTTTATTCACTGTCCAGCTTTCACATGCATATCAGGCAACAGATAATACCATGGCTTGGGTTAGACACATCTTAGTCCTCAAAGTGACATCTTTGTTTTTCAACACTTTAGAAAGGTTTTTTGCAAAAGATTTGTCCAATGCATTATGTCGTTTGATTTCTTGACTGGTGCCTCCATGGGCATTGATTGTGGATCCAAGTAAAATGAAATCCTTGACAACTACAATATATTCTCCATTTATCATGACGTTGTTTATTAGTCCAGTAGTGAAGATTTTTGTTTTCTTCATATTGAAGTGTAATCCATACTGAGGACTGCAGTCTTTGATCTTTATCAGTAAATGTTTCAAGTCCTCTTCACTTTCAGCAAACAAGGTTGTGTCATCTGCATACTGCAGGTTGTTAATGAGTCTTCTTCCGATCCTGATGCCCCGTTCTTCTTCATATAGTTCAGCTTCTCAGATTATTTGTTCAGCATACAGATTGAATAATCATGGTGAAAGGATACAACCCTCACGCACACCTTTCCTGACTTTAAACCATGCAGTATCCCCTTGTTCTGTTTGAATGACTGCCTCTTGGTCTATGTACAGGTTCTGCCTGAGGACAATTAAGTGTTCTGGAGTTCCGATTCTTTGCAATGTTATCCATAATTTGTTATGATCTACACAATCAAATGCCTTTGTATAGTCAATAAAACACAGGTAAACATTTTTTTAGTATTCTCTGCTTTCAGCCAAGATCCATCTGACATCAGCAATGATATCCCTCATTCCACGTCCTCTTCTGAATTTGGCTTGAATTTCTGGCAGTTCCCTGTTAAGGTATTGCTGAAACAGTTTTTGAATTATTTTCAGCAAAATTTTACTTGCATATGATATTAATGATGTTGTTCTATAATTTCCACATTTTGATGGATCACCTTTCTTTGGAAGGGGCACAGATATGGGTCTCTTCCAGTCAGTTGGCCAGGTAGCTGTCTACAGAATTCCTTGGCATAGACAAGTGAGAACCTCCAGGGCTGCACCTTTTGTTGAAACATCTCAATTGGCATTCCATCAATTCCTGGAGCCATATTTTCTGCCAATGCCTTCAGTGCAGCTTCGATAGAATCAATACCATTGATTCTTGATCTTGTGCTACCTCCTGAAATGGTTGAAAATTCTTTTTGGTACAGGACTCTGAGTATTCCTCCCATCTTCTTTTGATGCTTCCTGCGTAGTTCAATATTTTTCCCACAAATCCTTCAATATTGCAACTCGAGGCTTGAATATTTTCTTCAGTTCTTTCAGCTTGAGAAATGCCAAGGGCATTTTTTCTTTTTGGTTTTCTGACTCCAGGACTTTGCACATTTCATTATAATACTTTCCTTTGTCTTCTCGAGCTGCCCTTAGAAATCTCCTATTCAGCTCTTCTACTTCATCATTTCTTCCATTAGCTTTAGCTACTCTACATTCAAGAGCAAGTTTTAGAGTCTCTTCTGACATTCATTTTGGTCTTTTCTTTCTTTCTTGTCTTTTTAATGCCTTTCGCTTTCTTCACATATGATTTCCTTGATGTCATCCCACAACTCGTCTGGTCTTCAGTCATTAATGTTGAATGTGTAAATCTGTTTTTGAGATGGTCTCTAAATTCAAGTGGAATATACTCAAACTGCTCCTTGGAAACCCTATGGGGCAGTTCTACTCTGTCTTATTGGGTCGCTATGAGTCGAAACTGACTCAATAGCACCTAACAACAACACAACAACATACTCAACGTATATACTCTGGCTCTCATGGACTTCTTTTAATTTTCTTCAGCTTCTACTTGAACTTGCATATGAGCAATTGATGTTCTGTTCTACAGTCAGCCCCTGGCCTTGTTCTGACTGATGATATTGAGCTTCTTCATCATCTCTTTCCACAGATGTAGTTGATTTGATTCCTGTGTATTCCATCCGGCGAGGTCCACGTGTATAGTCACCGTTCATGTTGTTGAAAAAAGGTATTTGCAGTAAATAAGTCATTGGTCTTGCAAAATTCTACCATGAGATCTCTGGGGTCATTTTTATCACCAAGGCCATATTTTCCAACTACCTTTCTTCTTTTTTTCCATCTTTCACATTCCAATCACCAGTAATTATCAATGCATCTTAATTGCATGTTTGATCAATTTCAAACTGCAGACGTTGGTAAAAACCTTCCATTCTTCATCTTTGGTCTTAGTGGTTGCTGTGTAAATTTGACTAATAGTCATATTAACTGGTCTTCTTCGTAGGCATATGGATATTATCCTTCCACTGACAGCACTATACTTCAGAATAGATCTTGAAATGTTCTTTTTTACTATGAATGTGATGCCATTCCTTTTCAATTTGTCATCCCCTGCAAAGTAGACCATATGATTGTCCAATTCAAAAATGGCCAATACCAGTCCATTTCAGCTCACTAATGCCTAAAAATATCGATCTTTATGTGTTTCATTTCTTTTTTGACAACTTCCAATTTTCCTAGATTCATGTTTGGATTATTAATGTATGTTTGCAGATGTTTCTTTTCATTTTGAGTCGTGCCTTCCAACCTGAGGGGCTCATCTTCTGGCACTATCTCAGACAATGTTCTGCTGCTATTCATAACATTTTCACTGGCCACTTTTTGAGAATTAGACCACCAGGTCCTTCTTCTTAGTCTATCTTAGTCTGGAAGCTCCACAGAAACCTGTCCACCATGGGTGATCCAAGTGATATTTGAAATACTGATGGCATAGCTTCCAAAATCACAGCAGCACACAAGCCACCACAGTACAACAAACTGACAGACAAGTGGTGGAAATGGAAGCATAGTTATCCTCCAAAAGAATTGTGTAATAAATAAGAACCTAGTTTAATATCACCAAATTTTTCCCTTTACAACTTACCAGTCATGGAATAATATGAACCCAGGGTTCCATTACTAATCTTTATTCCTGTCCTCCCATACTATTGAGCCAAACTTGTATGAGTCTCCCTTTTTTAAGATGAATCTCTTTCATGAGGCTTCTGGGACCCTCTAAATTTCCAGTATGTCTGCCACCAGCCCTTTAGACATGGCATGCTAGAATCCTGACACAGGGGGAAAAACTAAATAAAACAAACAGAATTGTGCAACTGATAACATAACTGGTGTTCAAACCTAGGTCACTGAATCCAATCAGCTCTATGAGTGTGGGATAAATTGTTTTACCTCTCTATATCTTGGAGCAATAAAGGGACCCTAGAGCTTATCCAGGCCAGAAGTTTTCCAGCTCTTCTTTAGCAAAAAAAAACTTCATTTAAAATATAGTTTAACACAGAAACCCAAAATGTAAAACTGCTTTTTTGAAAAGGGGTCAAACTAGGAGCACTGCCCACTTTGCCTCTCCATGGCACCTGTGGTGGCCCCAAAACCTCCTCCACAGAACCCTACACTTTGGGGAGGAGAGTTTGAAAAAACACTTTTTTGGGCAACCTCTGAATTTTAAACATGAGGAAGCTATTGAGAAAATAAAAAATGGCCTTCCAGAAGCCAGACAGTGATGTTCCCCACTGAGCGTAACAATGACTATAAATGATGCTCCGACAAGGACATATTGCTACTGTGTTTGGAACAAGACAGAGACAAGACCTCTCTGCACATGCAATAATGACTAAACATCCCCTGTTCGGAATGACACTAGTGACTGCTGTTTCTCTTCCAAAAACAACTCCTAGCCCAGCTTCAATTCACCAGTCTCTTTGATAAATTTTATTAAGATACCCAGTGTCTCAGTTACCTAGTGCTGCTGTAACAGAAATACCACAAGTGGATGGTTTTAATAAAGAGAAGTTTATTTCTTACAGTAAAGTAGGCTAAAAGTCCAGATTCAGGGTGTCAGCTCCAGGGAAAGGCTTTCTCTGTCTCGGCCTTCTCATCAGTGTTCCCCCAGACTAGGAGCTTCTCCGCGCAGGGACCCCGGTCCAAAGGACATGCTCTGCTCCTGGCACTGCTTTCTTGATGGTATGAGGTCCCCCTCTTCATTCTGCTCACTTCTCTCTTATATCTCAAGAGATTGCCTCAGGACACAGTCCAATCTTGTAGATTGAGTCCTGCCTCACTAACACAATTGCCGCCCATCCTCCCTCATTAACATCATAGAGGCATGATTTACTACATATAGGAAAATCACACAATACCGGGTTTCGTGGCCCAGCCAAACTGATACACACATTTTTGGGGGGACATAATTCAATCCATGACACCCAGTCACCAAATTGTCCATGCCCCAGTCATGTTGATTTGCAGTCCCTCACCTGTGGCTCAATGCACCAAGAGTGTCCTTCAGCGCCTCTCTACCTGGCTGAACTGTCCTCCAAGCAGCTCAAGCATTACCTCCATAAGGCTTCTCTGATCCTGAGCTTCCCCAGGCTGAAATAGAGGCACATCTTCTGTCCCCTATTCTACACAGAGAGGTTCGACTCTGTGTGAGGATATGTAGAGGTTCTCAATTCTAGCTGCATGTTAGAGTTAACCTGGGCACCTGAGTGCCCAGACCCCAAATGCAGTAATTCTGATTTAATTAATCTGGGGTGAGGCCTGAAAATCAGTATGATTTTCATGTGCATTGAGGTTGGGGTGTCTCAAAATTAATGTACAGACAAATCACCTGGGGAGCTTTTAAAAATGCTGATTCTGATTCAGCAGGTCTGGATGGGGTCTGGTTGAGGTTCCATATTTCTAATAAGCTCCCAGGTAATGTCAGTGTTACTGGTCCAGGGACCATTCTTTGTGTAACAAGGGACTTGATAAACTCTGACAGTGGTAGGCCCATGCAGAGGCAATAAAGCTGTAAACAGCAGAGCAACAACAAAAGACAATATGAACTTAATCAATGTCACTGAATTGTACATGTAAAAAACGTTGAACTGACAATTACTGTGATATGTATATATATATATATATATATATTTACCACAATAATTTTTTTAAAGGATGTTAGGCAAGTATAAGTAGTGAGAAGGACTCGATGGGGAAACTAATCATTTCAGTCCAAGGTTCAAGAGCATGTGTTGGGTCCCTGGATGAACTTAACCATGCTTGAGGATGACAAATAACACTGGAACATGTGCACTGTGAGATTCTGGACTATTCTCATGTCTTTAAACACCTTGAAGGCACACCTAGCATAGCACTCAACACATAGAATTCACTTGCTAAATAGCTGTTGAATAAAACCTAACCAGAGAAAGGCTTGGTTTTCCTTACTTTACCTAATACTTTGTCTATGTTGTGGCCAGTCTCCTTCCTTTAGGGGGAGATGGTACCAGCCTGCTGCTGGGCTGTCCAGTGTAGAGATTTTTGTAAGTTTCTGGGAGGGGCTGGATCTGGTAGAAAGAAGTATGATACCCTGAGTGATTCCCCAGGCCCCTCACACATGTGCGTCTAAGACACAGAATTATAGGTGTAAACACAGCAGTGTTTGTTCTCACCAGAGTTGCTCTTGTTAGCTGCTGTAAAGCCGGCCCCTGACTCATGGTGACCCAATGCACAATGAGATTTTCATTGGCTGGTTTTTGGAAATAGATCAGCAGGCCTTTCTTCTCAGTCTATCTTAGTCTGGAAGCTCCACTGAAATCTGTTTGGCATCATAGCAACAAACGGCCCTCCAATGACAGATGGGTGGTGGCTGCACATGAGGTACATTGGCAAGGAATTGAATTGGGAAGGAGAGAATTCTACCACTGAATCACCAATGCCCCTCTCACTAGAGAACCAGGTAAAAAGTCAACTACTTCTATTAAGTTGAGGAGGAGGGAGGGACATACTAGAGGGAGCGGCCTCACTTATTCTCCAGACAACAAAATTGTTTGCCAAAGACCAGAGAACAAGTGAGGGGCAAGTCATATTGCCTAGAGGTTAAAAGCACAGGTTTTGTTGTCTGATAGATCTGAGTTTGAACGTCATCTCTACCACTTACTCATCACTTTGCACAAGTTACTTAACTTCACTAAGCTACAGTTTCTTCATCTTTAAAATGGAGGCTATAAGTAACTACTGATGAGGACAATCATATTGTCTATCATGCTGGGACTGATAAATTGAAGAGGAATGGTGTCGCATTCATTGCCAAAAGAACATTTCCAGATCTATCCTGAAGTACAATGCTGTCGGTGATAAGATAATATCCATACACCTACAAGGAAGACCAGTTAATACGACTATTATTCAAATTTATGCACCAACTACTAATGCCAAAGATGAAAACATTGAAGATTTTTACCAACTTCTGCAGTCTGAAATTGATCAAACATACAATCAAGATGTATTGATAATTACTGGTGATTGGAATGTGAAAGTTGGAAAAAAAGAAGGATCAGTAGTTGGAAAATACGGCCTTGGTGGTAGAAATGACGCCAGAGGTCGAATGATAGAATTCTGCAAGACTGACAACTTATTCCTTGCAAATAAAATTTTTCAACAACATAAATGGCGACTATGAATGCAGACCTCACCAGATGAAATACACGGGAATCAAATCTACTACATCTGTTGAAAGAGACAATAGAAAATCTCAGTATCATTAGTCAGAAGAAGGCCAGGGGTCGACTGCACAACAGATCATCAATTGCTCATATGCAAGTTCACGTTGAAGCTGAAGAAAATTAAAACAGGTCCACAAGAGCCAAAGTACTACCTTGAGTATATCCCACCTGAATTTACAGATCATCTCACGAACAGATTTGACGCTTTCAATACTAATGACCAAAGACCAGATGAGTTGTGGGATGACATCAAAAGCATTATACATGAAGAAAGCAAAATGTCATTAAAAAGACAAGAAAGAAAGAAAAGACCAAAATGGATGTCAGAAGAGACTCTGGAACTTGCTCTTGAAGGTAGTGTAGCTAAAGCAAATAGAAGAAATGATGAAGTAAGAGTCGAACAGAAGATTTCAAAGGGCAGCTCGAGAAGACAAAGTAAAGTATTAAAATGAAATGTGCAAAGGTCTGGAGTTAGAAAACCAAAAGGGAAGAACACGTTTGGCAACTCTCAAGCTGAAATAACTGAAGAAAATATTCAAGCCTCGAGTTGCAATATTGAAGGATTCTACGGGCAAAATATTGAACAACACAGGAAGCATCAAAAGAAGAAGGAAGATGTGATGGTTAAGATTGTGTGTCAATTTGGCTGGGCCATGATTCTCAGTGTTGTGGCAGTCGTATAATGTTGTGATCACTTCCCTGTTGAGATTTGATATGTGATCACCCCTATGATGTGATCTGTTGTGAGCAGCCAATTGGTTGAAGGGGAGTTTCCTTGGGCATGTGGCCTGCATTGATTATATGGCAAGGCTTGAGGGCTTTTTGCTCATGCTGGATCTTGCAGCTGGCTCCTGTATGTCTGACCCCTGGTTCTTGGGACTTGAGCTAGCATACCTGCCATCTTGCCTGCCATTCTTGGGATTCATCAATCTTCGCAGCCTCTGAGCAGGAACCCTGCTCTCTTACCTGCCAATCTTGGGTTCGACAGCCCTTGTGGCTATGTGAATCAGGAGAAGCCTCTATCCTGACCCACGGACTTGAGACATTCCAGCCTCTACAACCGCATGAGCCATTTCCTTGATACTACTCTCTCTATATATATGTTTATATGCTTTACTGATTTTGCTTCTCTAGAGAAGCCAGCCTAAGACAGAAGAAATACACAAAGTCACTGTACCAAAAAGAAGTGGTGGACATTAAAACATTTCAGGAGGTAGCACATGACCAAGAACGGACAGTGCTGAAAGAAGACATCCAAGCTGCACTCAAGGCATTGGAGAAAAATAAGGCTCCAGAAATTGACGGAATACCAATTGAGATGTTTCAACAAATGGATGCAGCACTGGAGGTTCTTACTCGCCTATGCCAAGAAATTCGGAAAAGAGCTAACTGGTCAACCACTGGAAGAGATCTATATTTGTGCCCATTCCAAAGAAAGGTGATCCAAAAGAATGAGGAAATTATCGAACAACATCATTAATATCACATGCAAGTAAAACTTTGCTGAAGATAATTCAAAAACAGTTGCAGTAGTACATCGACAGGGAACTGCCAGAAATTCAAGCCAGATTCAGAAGAGGACATTGAGTGATGGAGATCATTGCTGATGTCAGATGGATCTTGGCTGAAAGCAGAGAATACCAGAAAGATGTTAACTTGTGTTTTACTGACTATGCAAAGGCATTTGACTGTGTGGATCATAACAATATGGACAACATTGCAAAGAATGAGTATTCCAGAACATTTAATTATGCTCATGCAAAAACTATACATAGACCAAGAGGCAGTCATTCGAACAGAACAAGGGGATACTGCATGGTTTAAAATCAGCAAAGGTGTGAGTCCAGGTTGTATCCTTTGATCATACTTATTCAATCTGTATACGCTGAGCAAATAATTGGATAAACTAGGCTATATGAGGAAGAACACGGCATCAGGATTGGAGGAACACTCATTAACAACCTGTGATATGCAGATGACACAACTTTGCTGCTGAAAAAAAGAGGACTTAAAGCACTTACTTATGAAGATCAAAGACTATAGCCTTCAGTATGGATTACACCTCAACATAAAGACAACAAAAATCATCACAACTAGACCAATAAGCAACATCATGATAAACGAAGAAAATATTGAAGTTGTTGAGGATTTCATTTTACTTGGATCCACAATCAACGCCCATGGAAACGGCGGCCAAGAAATCAGAGGACATATTGCACTGGGCAAATCTGTTGCAAAAGATCTCTTTAAAGTGTTAAAAAGCAAAGATATCACTCTGAGGACTAAGGTGCACCTGACCCAAGCCGTAGTATTTTCCATCACCTCATATGCATGCGAAAGCTGGACAATGAATAAGGAAGACCGAAGAAGAATTGATGTCTTTGAATTATGGTGTTGGCAAAGAATATTGACTATACCACAGATTGCCAGAAGAGCAACAAGTCTGTCTTGGAAGAAGTACAGCCAGAGTGCTCCTTGGAAGACAGGGTGGTGAGCCTTTTCTCAAGTACCTTGGACATGTTATAAGGAGGGACCAGTCCCTGGAGAAGAACATCATGCTTGGTAAGGTAGAGGGTCAGCGAAAAAGAAGACCCTTGATGAGATGGATTGACACAGTAGCTTCAACAATGGGCTTAAACATGGCAAAGATTGTGAGGATGGTACAGGACTGGGCAGTGTTTCTTTCTGTTGAACATAGGGTTGCTGTAATTTGGAACCGACTCCACAGCACCTAACAACAACAACATAAGGATTGCTGTAAGGATTAAAGAAAACAATTGTGAGAAGCACTTAGTATAGTGTTTAGGACAATCTGGATATTCAATAATAATAGCTCTGCAACAGCACCATTGGAAAACACCTTCAACTTTAGTTATGGCCACATAACTAATTCTATAAACAAGGGTTGTGACGTCTACCATCTGTATTTCAGATTTCTTTTCTTCCCTTGCTAGGATATCCAAAGACTGAGAAAGTATCTGCCCCATTTTTTGTTTCTTTCCTTTTCCTTTTCAGAAAACGGGACTTGTTGTTTTCATTCTAATTATCCTAATCATATTCTGTTTCTCCTCCGCTATTGTACGTGAAGTGTATAGGTGATAATTAGATTCACTGAATAGTCGAGGTATGGCTTTTTTTTCCACCTCCAACTAATGCCAGTTGATTGGGTATGGCTACCTTGACTATTGTTTTAAGAAGGATTTTGATGCTAAATCCAAGCTTAGTGAAAAAAAGAGCTTTAATTAGCAGTATCTTCCATGGCTGATTGTCATGCCTGACTTTAATCCATAAATGGCAGAATGGTGAATAATAATACCTAGGTAGGATCACAATGGAATGAGAGGTAGAATGGACAGCAGTGCTGGATTGTAGGCTGAGAGATTGATGAGCACTTTTACAGGGACCCTGAGACAGCTTTTTTTTTAAATAATTTTATTGTGGTAAAATATATATAGCAAAAAAATTGCCATTGTAACCATTTTTAAGTGTACAATTAAGTGACATTAATTACATTTACATGTTGTATGGTTTAGGAAATAGTATTGCAGCCATTATTCCCTGTCCTAGAATGTGACCCAGCTGGAGGTGAACTCACAAGGACCCATAAGGACTCACATAAACTAATAAAACAGAGCACAAAAGACCCACATATTTTCCACTCTTATCTTTTCCTATTAGCATTTAGTGAATAGTAAGATTTGTTGGACCAATGAAGACCCTCCTGACTGTTGTTACTGAAACCTGTACCAATGATTGTTAAGAAAAACGATTCAAAATGTAGAACCACAGTGACTTAACAGTTTCTAGCCAATCTGTGAAAAGGTGAAGCTTTCAATGGTTTTGCCCATTTGCAATGTTAATATATACTGATGACTCTATAATATTTCCTTGGATTCGGGCAGACATAGCTCTGGCAGCACACTTGTCCGTTTCCTACTTTTGCCTCTTTGAACATATGCTGAATAAAATCTTGCTTTTTCTTTATTAAACTTTGTGGTGTTTTTATCCTAGAACATGTACAACCATCACCACTATTTCCAAAAGCTTTTCATCACCCCAAACAGAAACTCAGTACCCCTTAAGCAATAACTCCCTATCACTCCCAGCCCCTGGGAACCACTACTAAACTTTTATCTCTATGCATTTGTCTATTCTAGATATTTCATGTAAGTGAGATCATACAATATTTGTCCTTTTGTATCTAACTTACTTTACAGCATAATTGTTTCTAGGTCCATCCATGTGGCAGCATATATCAGAACTTCATTTTTTTGTACGGCTAAATAATATTCCATTTTATGTATAGACCACATTTTGTTTATCCATTCATCTGTTGATGGACACTCGGGTTGTTTCCACCTTTTGCTATTGTGAATAGTGCTACAATGAACGCTGGTGTACAGATACCTGTTTAAGTCCCTGTTTTCAAGTCTTTTGGTTACATACCTAGAAGTGAAATTGCTGAGTCATGTGGGAACTTTATGTTTAACTTTCTGAGGACCCGCCAAACTGTTTCCACAAGGGCTATACCATTGTGCATTCCCACTAGCAATGCACCAGTGTTCCACTGAGCCATCTTTTAATACAGTTGTTGTGTGTCTGTGCCAGTTGCCCCTCCACTTCCACTCCCCACCCCACCTCATCCCGCTTTCTATCTGGAGGCTGGTTTGTGTGCAACCTATCAACAGAGCTTTCATACCCTCTAGCTCTGGTTGGGTTTGGACAATGGGGAGCCTCTATGGGAGATAAGCGTGAGAAAATAGGGAGAGCAAGGTCATTATTTCCCTGGCTCTCTCCCTGCAGGGTCACCTCAGGATAGCTGTGTACCTAGACTAGAAGTCATTGTTCCTCTCAAAGCAGTTGGCTCTATGTGAAGCTCTCTCTTTCTTCGTTCCAGAAACCAACACCTCTTCTCATCCCTTTGGAACTAGAAGCGATAACAAGTCCAGTGCTACCAGCTCTGGAGTAGTGCACTATCTCTTGTGGTTCCCCTCACCTACACTTTTATAAATAGTCCCTTTATAAATGAATCCTCTTCAAATTATATTATTTTGAGAAGATCACCTGTTTCCTATCGGCACCTATTGGCACCCTGATACACTGTGTCTTTTGGTTGCCTCCATGTTGGAAGTGATGTAACATCCAGTTATGTCATGTGATAGAATATGTCTTTGTACATATAGGAAGAAGGGTATGCACATGGAAGCAAGGGATGAGAGGTACTGGAGATAGGGATACAGATGTCCACTATGCCTATTTCACCATCTATCTTAAACGCCTACCTATGATCCAGTCTTTTCTTTGCTAGACAGAGGTAGGTTCAACCATTACCAATCTGTGGCATGGTGGTACAAGATATACTGGGTTATTTGATTTCCCTTGATGGGAAATTCAACATCAACAATTTGTCATTTGGATGCCAATGAGATGGAGAGGTACAGACATGCCAAGAGTGGCTGAGTCATGTTAACAGCAGAGAACTAGAGTGAAGAGGACAATGTAGTCCTGCCCTCCTGGCACCTGCCTTTCTCACCAAGGGTGTCCTTCCTCAGGCCAAGTTGTACACTTCTTCCCAGGTATCTTAGTTCTCCAGTGCTACTACAGCAGAAATACCACAAGTGGGTAGCTTTAACAAACAGAAATTTATTTTCTCATACTTTAGGAGGCTAGAAGTCTGAATTCAGGATGCTGGCTCTAGGGGACGGCTTTCTCTGTCAGCTCTGGAGGAAGGCCCTTGTCTATTTTGAGCTTCTCCTCCTGGGCGATCTTCATATAGTTTGGCATCTCTCTTCCCCCATCTCTACTTGCTAGCTTTCATTTAATCTCTTTTATATTTAGAAGAGATTGACTCAAGATACACCCTACACTAATCCTGTCTCATTAACATAAAAAAGACAACCCATTCCCAAACGGGATTAGAACCACAGGCATAGAGGTTAGGATTTACAACATAATATTTCTGGGGAAGACAATTCAATCCATAACACTAGGTTTCTATATTTAGGAAAATAAATGCATCTCTGGTTTTCATTTTAAAAAAGAAAAAAAGACACTCCTGTTTATCATCCCTTCAGTGACATAAGAACCCCACACATCATGATTTCAGATGGAGACAGAAAAGAAGTCAGCCTGCCAATGTGGCCTCCACCCTCGATGTAAAGGTGTTTGTCCTTTAGTCTCATCCAGTGATCTTGTGGACCCTGAATCACACACTAGACAATCACATCTGAAAACCCCCATCTGGACTAAGGTGATCCCACTTCTTGGTATGAGGGAGACCACTCAGAACCATTACGCCTCCTTATGTCCAGACATAAGGCCTCCATAGCAAGCAGGCAAAGTAAAGAACTAAGGCTCTGACTCTCTCCTATACAAAAGAAGACATCCAAAGAGAAAAAGTAATGTAGGATACCTCTGAGAAGGCAGGTTGTGAGAGAGCAATCAAAACACTATTTAGGTGAACAAAAGGGAGAGGAATTAGGGCCAAGGAGGTCTGCAGGCCTCTGCCCCTGGAACTGGAAGAACAGTAACGCTCACCCTAATTCCATTTCAATAAGATTCCTTTTTAAGTTTCTCCAACTCTTCAATTCACTATCTTCAATAGCCTTTTCATCTCTTAGGGTCTAGATCAAGTGTTCTCCCTTCTATGCAGGCTTCCATGACCTCAACACTTCCCACTCCCAGACAAAACTAATTGCTCCTTTCTCTACACTCTTAAAGCGGCTCTCTCTTTAGCACTTTTTTAGTTGTAGGATGTGTACATGTTTGCCTCCCCAAAAGGTGTCTGAGTTTGCTAATAGCAGGGATCTGGTATCAATGATTTCTGAATAAGAATAATCCCTGGATCATAGTAGAAGAGTATTAAATGTCTACTGACAATGACAGGCTTTTGCTGTCACTAGGCGGTTGGACAGCCCTCTTCCCTCACCTCACCCCTGACTTTTTCCAGGAATGTCATTGGGGGAAAGTAAGGGGAGCAGCAATGCATGTAGGGCTGACTTTCACCAGGTCTTAGCATTATGGATTGAATCGCATCCCCAAAAAAGATATGCTGGGAGTTCCAGCAAAATGGCACTCTAGGCAGAAGCACCACGCCATCCCCCCACAGCAAAGATCTGAAAAACTAAGCCAAACAGAGAATACAACAATCCTGAAACCCTAAAACATCAAATGAAGAGATGAAGAACTCAGTCAAGCACCAAATGGAGTGAGAAAACTGACAGAGAATGGAGAGCGAGGAGAGATTCATGCAGAGGTCCCCTACCAGCTAACGCAGCACGGATCCGACATCTTGGACTCCTATCGGAGACCAGCAAACAGGGGGTACGAGAAAGCAGCCTCATGGAGCTTTCAGCGGGAGACAAAACAACCAGTAATTGGCGATATACGCGTTCCCA
>NW_004444097.1:399999-414942 GCF_000243295.1 Trichechus manatus latirostris | reverse complement strand
ACCCTTCATCTTAAGTGAGAATAACGGCACAATTCGAAGAGTGTAGTCAATGTCACTGAACTGTGCATGTAGAAGTTTTTGAAATGGTGTATCTTTGGCTATGTGTATTTTCACCAAAAAAAAAAAGGTTGAGAAGTTACAGGGTTGATATGTTGTGGGGTTGTTAACCAATGTCATAAAACAACATGTGAACTTCTGTTTCATGAGAAACTATGTGTTCTGTAAGCCTTCACCTGAAGTACAAAAAAAAAAGTAAAAAAAAAAAAAAATGATAAGTTGGAGTCTTTACCCCTATACTTGTAAATGTAACCTTATTTGGAAACAGGTCCTTTCTATGAAGATGTTATCAGTTAAGTTAATGAGATCATAGCAGAGTAGAGTAGGTCCTAATCACTTCAATGGCATCTTATGAAAGGGGAGGACATACACAGAGACAGTCACACAGGAGGAAGATGCCACGTGAAGATGTCTCTAAAAGCCATGGAACACCAAGAAACACGCAGGTCCACCAGAAACTGGGAGAGCCAGGAGGGATCTTCCCCTAGAGTGGACAGAGAAAGTATGGCCCCGAATTCAGACTCCTACCCTCCAGAACTGTGAGACAATAAATTCCTGTTCTTTAAAGCCACCTGCTCTGTGGTATTTTGTCAGCAGCAACCGTAGAAAACTACAACGGCTGGTTTCTCCCAAAAAGTGGAGCCCAAGACAAGGACTTGTGTGCATGTGGTTTATTTGGGGACACGATCCCAAGTAACAGGAGTGGGGAACTGGAAAGAGTGAAACAGAGATGGAGGGAAAGCCAAAATAATGGTGTGCCATCGATCTGGTATCCTCTGTGAGCAACGGAGGCTCCCTCCCGCTAGAAACACTCTGAGAAGGCATATTCAGAATTGTCCACCCAAGGTAAAAAGAGGGGAGAATTCATACATGTGATCCCACCCTTCACTGGTCAAGGGTTGCCTATGGGGGTCTTACCCTCCTCACACCTCCAGGTATGTGGCTATGTCAGAATGACTGAGCAAATTTCTGCAGATGTCCCAGGTGATGGTAGTAGAGATGTCCCAGGACAGAAAGCAAGTGTAGAATGCTGTCATTGAGGTGAAGTGCTGTCAGGTTACACCTGAGCACACTTGGTTGCCACAGCAACAGCTAGACTAGAAGGGTGGGCCAAGAGGATGTGAGGTGGGGCATAAGAAGTGTCTGACACATACCCCTTGTGATAAATTTTTATCAGCCCTCTGTGATTTTTATGCACGTTAGAAAGTGAGACTCCCTAATCCCAGGATTAGTAACATCCTTTTTGTTAGCAAGAAGAAAATGTTGGGTAATATAACTAGAATTTTTCCCAGCCTCACCAGGCTGAGGGTACAGAATCATGATACACACCCAAATTTCAATTGTTCTAACCCCTCTAGCTTCCCACTAGCTCTATCTTCCTGAAAATCTCTACCAGTTATATGTCTCCGAGCCTCCAGAGGGCGCCTCACACATACTTAGAAACCAATCTGTCAATGGTGGTCACCATCAGTCATGTTCTTCCTCTGCTGCTCCAGACCCTCTTTATATGTCCCTCCACAAACCAGCTCTTCCCTGCCCGCTCTGCTGCCCGTGCTCACCATGAGACCGCACTGAGAACGTTACCTTTCTTTCTCCCAAGTCACCAAATCTTCCAGATGCCAAGATGGCGCATTTCTTTCCACTCTCCCTGTGCGAGGGTCAGGCTGTGATTCATACAGAAATGGAAAGATGCTTCTTTCTCCCCAGGTCATATATGGAGCTGGGAGAGTACAGAGCAGTGCTGCCTCGGACCCTGCGACTCAGTCACTGAAGACAGCTCCTTCAGCTTCAGCCCCCCAACTTTCACCACCACCATCATAACTCACGCAGAATGGCCTCCTTCCCCCTTCAGTCAAAAACACACACCCTAATGCCAATAAACTAAAAAAAAAAAATTTTTTTAATTAAAAAAAAAGGAAAAAAATACCTGCTTGCGTCCCATCCTAGCAGTTCCTTGGACATGCCCAGGCAAGCCTGAATTCCAGCGGTGCCCACAGCCTAAGCACAAATTAATAATCCTCACTACTATAGCAACTGTTTGAGATCTTCCACATGCCAATGATTATATGCCTTGTAGCTTATAATCACAAGGATGCAAACAGTTAAGCACCAAAAACTCCTAAGGTTTATTTATTTACTTATTTCTATTTTTCCCTACTGCTACTGGAATCCCACCGGATGTCCTAGGCACTTTTTTTTGTCCTGGCATCCTCTCACATCACCTCACTTTAAAGAAAAACGGTTTCTTGGTTGGCAATAACACCTATTCTCCAAGATCTATGTTGTAGAATAATTCTCGGCACCAAAAGTTCATTGGATGTATTTTAAAGTAACGAAGTTCCCTAAAAGTGACTGTAATGACATGCAACATCAGTCCTTAATTGTGGCTATAGAAAAAAAAAATGTGTTCACAACATGCTATAGCTTGGTCCAGGTATTTGAAGAACGATGGCTAATGAAAGCTAAGTGCAAAAGAAAATAGCAATAAAATAAGGTGGCATATTGACAGCTGAGTTAGAGCGTGACATCTGTGGGTGGCTCTGTAGCACCAGGATTAGATTGTTCTCCCTTCAAAAGAGCCATCCATGAACTCTGTCCTACGTACATAAACCTCTTCCCCACACCCCCAAAGCAATTCCTTAAAGACGATGCTAAGTAAACAATGTATACATAATATGTGTTCTAGTGAAAGGCAGCATTTTTCTCCTTGACTAACTTACAAACTGAGCTTGAATTTTTATCCAGCATTTACTGGGCCTCATTTTTACAAAAGGAATTCAATTTATTACTCTCTTTGGACTTCAGATAAAAAAGTAACATCAAAGTCTAACAGAAAATGAAAGCTTTGGTTCAGACATTATTTTCTTGCTCTCCCAAGTAAATGTTTGCATTTGCTGGAGGAGCTTATGCTGATGTGTCTGTAAATTGAATACATTTTTTTAATGAGAAGGTAAATAGCCGGGAACAAAGGGACACAATGCAAAGTTCCCCTGTGCTCTCTTCCAACTGACCTCCAGCCAGCTGTGTGGATGACATGTTTAGAAGGAGGATAATTTGGTCTCCATGGAAGCTCAGTTTATGGGCTCTGCTTTGACAGACTGACAGCTGTGCTAAATGATGTTGAAATTACATGTAATACATTTTAGATTATGTCTGTTGTCCACTAAGGACTGAAAGCCCCAAGCAGTGAAGGGAGGCTCTGTTTGGTTTTCTTCTTAAGCTTCATTCCAAAGTAAAAAGCCATGGACTTTTCTTATTATAAACTGGCCTTATCATTTGATGGGGAAGTTGATAAATGTCAAAGTATTTTAACGAATTAGAAGTCACTATCACAATCCCTGGATAACCACTGTCACTGTCTTCTAAAATGAAACCTAACCATGCCCAATACGGTTCTCCATACAACTCTAGCTCAATTTAAAGCTAGGAATAAATGAAAAGCTCAATTTTTCAGAGTCATAACAGCAAATTAGAGTAGAATTTACCCAAATTGGTGTTTGGAGTTGGACTCTTTGCAGGACTAGTGGGCTGCTGACCTCCTCAAGATATCTACTTATTGATATGTATGATTTTTTTTGTTGTTTTGTTTATGTAAAGGAGGAGAGGAGTCCTGGTGGAGCAGTGGTTAAGCACTCGGCTGCTAATTGAAAGGTCAGCAGATCAATCCCACCAACCACTCCATAAGACAAAGACATGGTAGTCTGTTTCTGTGAAGATTACAGCCTTAGAAACACTATGAGGCAGTTCTACTCTGTCCTATAGGGTTGCTATATATCGGAATCAACTTGACAGCCACAGTTAGGTAGTAGGTAAAGGAGGAGAGTGGGGTTTGTGTAAGGATATCCAGAAGAGAGGGAAGCAATGGAAAGGATGCAGGTGTCAACCCCAAAGAAATAGAGCAGGCGAGCAAGAACAGACTTGAAACTGAGCACAGTTGAGATGGGCCCCAGGGACTCCCAGAAATGACCGGGGAGGAACTGAGTGCCTGAATGAGGAGGTAGAAGTGTAATATTTGGGAATGTGGATTAAAAAACATTAATTACCACTGGGAGCTGGGGACACAGGTTACCCTAAGTACCTGGATGCATACAGCACTCCTTTGTCATAGTACCCTGTGACATAGGTCATGCTACCTTTTTGCTTTCACAGCAAAGTTGATGTGTTTGCTCAGTAATTAACATCTTTGCTCAAATGACTAGAGTCTCTTTGCAGGAAACAAGCAGATCATGAGCCAACTGGATGGAGAAAAAAGGGGGCAGGAAGAGAAAATAAGTGAGAAAGACGTTTTACACTTCATCAAAATATGAAATAGCATTTCATGTATATCTCCTCCAGCCTATCAACACCACCACCCTCAAAATAAATCATCAGTCATGTGGAGACAATCTTCTTTCTGGACTAAACAGGCCAGTTTAGACAAGTGTGTGTAATGGTTCCAAACAGACATTTCCTGGAACTGTGATCTGAAGTTTATTCAGAGCCCAGGGAGACTGCTCATGATGCAGCTCATTGCTACAGTCTAATCAGACCCAGGAGCTGTCTGGGGTCCTGCTACTCAAGATGTGGCCCAGGACCAGCAGCATCAGCATCAGCTGGGAGCCATATTAGAAATACAGAATCTCAAGCCCCATCCAAGTCCTACTTTATTATTGTTGTTAGCTGTCGTTAGAGTTGGCCCCAACTCATGACAACCCCATGCACAACAGAATGAAACATTGCCTACTCCTATGCCATCTGCATGATTGGTTGTAGAAGCATGTTAATGTGCCACATATTCAAAAATGAAACGAAATCAACAATGACGGGAAGAAGAAAGAAAAACCCTACAATCTAAAGCAAACTAAAACAAATGAACCCAACTGTATTTCAAGTGAATACTATAACCACAAGGAGCCCTGGTGGTGCAACAGTTAAGTGCTTGACTGCTAACTGAAAGATCGACCATCTGAACCCACCCAGCAGCTCCATGGAGAAAGACCCAGAGATCTGCTCCTGTAAAGATTACAGCCTAGAAAACCCTATAGGGCAATTCTACACTGTCACATAGGGTTCCTATGAGTCAGAAGCTGATTTGACAGCACCTAACAGCAACAACACCATAACCACAGTGAAGGAAGATTTGCGTGGCCATAAACATTGAACAGGAAGATTTGCATGGCCAGTAATATAACATAATATAACAGCTGAAAAGAAACTATTAAATAATTATGTTTCAGATGATAAAATAAAAGGACTTGAAACTACAAGGAAAGAACTGAGCACTATGCAAAAAAAGAACTGGCAGATTTGAAAAAGAACCAAACAGAACTTCTAGAAGGGAAAATGTAAAATTCAATGAACATGGTAAAGAGCACATCCCAGATGGCTGATAAGAGCATAGATGTGACGAAATCATTCAAAATGCAGCAACGAGAGATAAAGAAGTGGAAAATATGAGAGGTAAAGAGAGATGGGAAGGCTAAAGATACATCTAATTGAAATTCTAGGAGGAGAGAAATTACAGAATAAGATAGAAGCAATAATCAAAGGATAATGGCTGAGAATTTGTAAGGATTGAGGGAAGATATGGGTATCAGTCAAGGTCTAAGCAAAAAACAGACTATCCACTCAAACTAGGTGTTATGGATTGAACTATGTACTCCAAAAAGATATATTGAAGTCCAAACCCCCTAGACCTTGTTTGGAATGTGACCTTGTTTGGAAATAGAGTCTTTGAAGATGCTATCAGTTAATTTAATGTGAGGACATACAGGAGGGGTGGGTCCTAACTGTATCTAAGTGGTGTCTTCAAGAAAAGAAGAGACACACAAGGTGGAGATGGTCAACTGAAGACAAATCTACAAGCCCAGGAATGCCAAGAAATACCTGGGGCCACCAGAAGCTGGGAGACAAAAGATCTTCTCCTAGAGCCTTCAGAGAGAATGTGGTCCTGCTGACACTCTAAATTCAAACTACTACTCTCCAAAAGGGGCAGCTGTTGTTCAATGGAAGAATTCTCACCATCCATGCAGGAGACTCTGTTCGATTCCCGGCCAATGCAACCCAAGCACAGCCACCACCTGTCTCTCAGTGGAGGCTTATGTGTTGTTCTGATGCTGAACAGGTTTCAGCAGAGCTTCCAGACTAAGATAGACTAGGAAGAAAGGCCTGGTGATCTTCTAAAAAATCAGCCAATGAAAACCCTATGGATCACAACTGTCTGATCTGAGTCAATGGTAGCTAACGCAACAGCCACCAGAAACATAAGACAATAAATTTCTGTTCTTATCAGCCACCCAGTTTGTAGCATGTTGCATAGCCCTAGGAAACTAATGCTCTAGGCAACCGAGAATCATTTAATAAAGTGACTGTTTACAAAGCAAGGCCAGGAGTTAAGCAAAGTAACAAGGGATGGAGGTTGCCAGAACTCAAACGAAGAGTTGCATGAAGAGGGCTGCCTTCAATGGAGAGACACAGCTAATCCACAGTGAACTTGCAGGGAGGGAGCTTGGAGACTAGATACTCGGAACTCACTCTCCTTGGGCCCTTGGATCTCCTGTTGGTACCTTGCATTGATCAGATTCTACTGGAAGACAAAGCACTAGGGACAATCTATTCAACAGCCTTCCAGGTTCAGGGTCTTCAGGAGAGGGGTGGTAATAGTTCCTCCACTCTATTCCTAGGCTACTTTACCATTTTGTTGATTCGTTGGGTGGTTTTTTTGTTTTGTTTTGTTTTTATGTACTATATTTTCTAATTCATCTAACCCATTGTCATCGAGTCGATTCCAACCCATAGCAACTCTATAGGGCAGAGTAGAACTGCCCCATAGGGTTTCCAAGGAGCAGCTGGTGGATTTGAACTGCCGACCTTTTGGTTAGCAGCCATATCACTTAACCACTGAGCCACCAAGGCTCCAATTTATCTATAGTGAACATGAAATACAATGATGGGAAAGCTATACCTTTTAATAATGCTAAGAGTATGTAGAAAATATGGATGCTTAACCAGTACATTCACTACTAGGCTGACATCATTCCTAACCCAGACTCCCTGCTTGATGTCAAAGACAGAGACGAAAACCAATGATTTCACTGAAAAACAAATTAAAAAGAGGGGCAGCTCAAACCCTCAAACCCTCAAAAAGAGGGGCAATGATTTGTAAATTATCTTGTAGATAGGATTAAATGTAGCCTTGTTTAAACTCAGTAAAACATAATCTCCAAAATAGGGCACGGCCAGGCCTGTGGAGTTGACTTCTAAGCTTTTGAAACATAAGTTGTATTTTGTAGAAATAATTTTTGTACTTAAAAAGCAACAACGAAATTATATCTCAGACTATCTGGGATGCTTCCAGAAATAGGGAGCTGCTCATTCACCTTGGTCAAAATTGAAGCTGGAAGCTATGTGCATAAATGTTTGCTAGATATTTTTTTTTTTTTTTTAATCTACCCATCCAGCTAATCATCGCTCAAAACTCAAATATCCATACACTGAGATTTGAGGTGAAATCTGGCTTTTTTGATGAATTAGTAGGCAGGTCTTGTTTTATCTGTGGCTTCTGAATATTTCTATCCGGAGCATGACCCATCTGTTCTCCGGCTGCCGCGCAATCAGCTGGCTTGGATTCAGAGGAAAGAGCGCCATCTACTGCAAACCACTCAAATCTAATAGTTCAGTGTGTGCTTTCCCACAAAGGCCTTCCACTTGACTGTTCCAGCTCAGACTAGCTTGTGAGAACTAACAAGATTTCAGCTGGGGGTTGGGGGAGAGAGAAGCTATGCCACAGGCCAACACTTAACTGTATTAAAAGTCCCAAGTCTTTGGTGAGAACTATTTGTTATTAACATGTAATAGTATAAGGCAGGGGTAATGATTGATGGAAGTCATTTTACTAGGCAGTCAGATACAAGCGTCAATTTCTTGGAGTTTGTATGAGAAATGACATCATCGGCACAATTCTCTGGTGAGGAGGATGTGAAAGCCAGTAGAGCCAGGCTTTTGGTCCTGAACAGAAGCTACTACTTCGTCACACCCCCTACCCACGCCCCTGGAGAAAATACCCAAGTCCTACTTTCTTCCTTTGTCTGAGCTAGAAACGTATGCTAGGGAAGCAAGACAAAAGGAGGCCATTGCATCACATATAGTGATTCTATATTCTGCAAAAAGTAAACTTTTTTACATCTCAACAGAGCAGAATAACAGGCTGAGAGCAGGCATGCAATGGGACTTGGAGGGTCAGGCAGGATCACAGAAGATTCCACCAATCATTGACAGAAAGCTTCATAGGAGACCAGCAGTCAGTCCCCCACGAGATCAAGTGCAAATGCAGCTGTCTTTAGACTTTGGCTCAAACCCTGATTGGCATGCAAGTGCACATATACCCCTTCCAGCTCTGAAATTCTATGGCAAGTTACATTCACATTTAAAGTATATAATAAAAACATAGCTCAGAACAACATCAAAATTGGAGTCCCTTGGTGAAACCCCAAGAGTATGGCCCCCGGATACTCTTTTAGCCCAGTAGTGAAGTCACCCCCAAGGTTCACCCTTCAGCCAAAAATTAGACAGCCCCATAAAACAAAATGAGACTCATGAGGCACAACAGCCCAGGGACAAGGACTAGAAGGCAGGAGGGGACAGGAAAGCTGGTAATAGGGAACTCAAGTTTGAGAAGGGACAGTGTTGACATGTTGTGGGGTTGTTAACCAGTCATAAAACAATATGTGTACTAACTGTTTAATGAGAAACTACTTGTTCTGTAAACCTTCATCTAAAGTACAATAGTAAAAAACAAACAAACAAACTAGAGTCCCCTGGCCTTGCTCATTACTCCATAAATTCCTACCCCATCTCCCAGAAGGCTGGAGGAGTTTCTTGTTCAACAGCTGTGTCCTTGAGTCTCCAGCATTTCCATGGATCCTCACACTGGATCTCTTTATTACAGAACTGAAAACGCAGAAGTTGGAATTAAAAAAATAAATAAATAAACCTGCCTCAGTGTCTTAGTTATCTAGTGCTGCTATAACAGAAATACCACCAGTGAATGGATTTAACAAAGAGAAATTTATTCTCTCACAGTCTAGTAGGCTAGAAGTCCAAATTCAGGGTGTCAGCTCCAGGAGAAAGCTTTCTCTCGCTGTTGGCTCTGGAGGAAGGTCCGTCTCATCAATCTTCCCCTGGACTAGGATCTTCTCTGCATAGAAACCCCAGGTTCAAAGATGTACTCTGTTCCTGGCACTGCTTTCTTGTTGGTATGAGGTCCCCCTGTCTCTCTGCTCAATTCTCTCTTTTATATCTCAAAAGAAATTGGCTCAAGACACAATTCAATCTTGTAGATTGAGTCCTGCCTCATTAACATAACTGCTGCCTATTCCAAGTCATTAATACCATAGAGGTAGGATTTACAACACATAGGAAAATCACATCAGATGACAAAATAGTGGACAATCACACAATACCAGGAATCATAGCCTAGCCAAATCGATACACATATTTTGGGGGGACACAATTCAATCCATGACACTCAGTATCTCCACAAAGAAAGTAAATGGATTCGTTAAGTAACGATAGGGATGCCACATTCCATGCCTTTCAGCGTTTTCTATTTCATTGCTTACCACATTCTTCCTGCCCAATAAAGAGTCATCTTGCCACTTATAGCTTTCACCCATCGATTTGCTGTTTTTCAAAGTCGTCTGTGTTGAATTCTACCATCTGACTGTCTTAGAGTACAGTGTCCTGGTAGCTGGGTTTTATGGATTTCCAACAAAGAGTAACGTACTCTCATTACATGTCAACAAAGTTTTTGTTACTGTGAATCTACATGATACTTACAACGTGTGTTGAATCTTTGGGTGTTTTGTCTAGAAATAGGCTTTGAAGGGTTTGCCACACTCACCCAACAAATCCCCAGTTTGTGGCAGTGCTGTTGCCACCTTTTCCCTTTCCACATCAGGACTATTAGACTCTCTGTCTCTCACACACACACACACACACACACACACAGATTCCTCCCTTTCTATTCACCCACCCCCTACTCCAAATAGTCACCAAGTCCTATGGACTCTGCCACTGAAATTCTCTAGACTCGCCCCTTTCCTCTACAGTCCACTGTTCCTCCCTCAGCCCAAGCTTCTATCCCCTCTCATCTGCATCACTACAAGATTTCTCAATTGGCCTCTCATTTCAGTCTTAGTCCCCTCCAAGCCATTCTCCACACTGGCCTTTCTAAAACATAACTTAACTATATCTTTTTTCGGCCTAAAAAAATTCAACTAATCTCTACTGTCCCCAAATAAAATCCAAACCCATTAAAATGACAATGATCTGGTTCCAGCCTATATATCTAGTATCACCAGGGGCAGATTATGTAATAGGCAAGATAAGCACATTGGATCATCCGCCCCTGCCAGGGATTGTAAATTTGAAAAGAGACTTCGATTCTGTAGGAGGGTGCTGTGGGATTGGGAGAAAGACAGATGCCAGCCATACCTAGAAGCAGAATCTTTGATGTGATAAAAAAAAAAAAAAATGTGTAACTGTTCACCAAAGATTATCTGGTGAACAAGGTAAGCACCATGCTTACCTTACCTATTCATTAATCTGCCCCTAAGTATCACATCTCAACACCCTACTCTACTACTTATATTCAGTGCTGTGTGCTTTTCCTGGCTCTCATTCTTACAAGACTGAGCACAATGGTATTCCTGCTCCCGTGCTCTTCATCCTCTTCCTTGTCTATTCAGGTTTGCTCACATTTCCATACTCAGGTCAACTGTCATTCCCTCCAGGAGATTTTGTCTCCCCTTCCCCTCACATCCCCAGTCTGAATTCAATGCTGCTTCCTTGGGGAATCCCAAAGCACTCTGTACTTGCTCCCCTCCATCCTAACACTTATCACACTTTTGTAATTACTTATTTACATATCCATGTCGTCTACATTGTAGGGTACATTGTAAGCTCCATGAAGCCACAGATCACCGCTACTCAGTCCACTCAGTGCCTGTCACCGTGCCTAGAACATAGTTGGTAGTCAATAAGTGTGAACTGAGTAAACGTTTGAAGAAAAGTAAAGCTCCCCCAGGTCTCATAGCTATGAGCACCAATAAAGTCACATCAACAACATTAACTAAAAGTCTACTAAATCGAGTCCCCACCTTTTCATATTTGATCTCAGACTCTGCAAATGCACACACACACAGCGGAAATTGTTTACACATGATTCATTCAGCCTGCCTGGAGCTCCCCTGTTCCACCTGACCTTACCACAGTCTTCACTGGATCACTGAAGCCCCTTTTCTGGCTCTTCTACTATGCTCTGAAGGCTTTGTAATGGTAAAAGAGGACAGGGAGAAGTAGCAGAGAAAGCCTATCTTCTCTGTTAAATGCTCACCAAACCAATACAGCTTGTATTCCAATTTTATTAGATATCTGTGGGTGAAACGTCTAATTTTTATGCCTCTGTTTTGTAGGGAGGTAACAGGGCATAGAGGTGAAGGCCAGAAATCTAGAACTAGACCACCAGGGTTCACATCCTGACTGCCACTTCCTAGGTTGTGTGACCTGGATAAGACACTTTACCTCTCTATGCCTCAGTTTCCCCATCTGTCAACTGGTGATAACATAATACTTACTTCATAAGATTATGATAAATAAGTTAATTTATGTTAAGCACCATTTCCTGACACATAGTGAATGCTTATACTATTATAGACTAGTGGGAGATAAAAAATTAAATAGACAAGCAAAATAACTACTGATTGTAATAAGTGCTATGAAGGAAATAAATAGGAAAGTGTAATAGAAAATAACAGGCGAGGTGGGAGTGGATGTTTTAGGTGAGGCCAGAGACGACTCTTTGAGGTAATAATTTAAGACCTGAAGTTTGAGAAGGAGCCAGCCACACAAATGACTAGGAGAGGAAAATTCCTGGCAGGGTTGCAAAAGGAACAGCAAGCGCAGTTCCTGAGATAGAAAGGATCTTGGTAAGTCCTAAAACTGAAAGAGAATTCTTGCACTGAGCAGACACAGCAAGGGCCAGAGCAATACAGGAGGAGAGAGGAAGGACAAGATTGTGTAGGGCTGATAAGCTGCAGTAAGAAGTTTGGATTTCCTTCTATGTTAAATGGAAAGCCATTGGAGGATTTTAAACTAGGAAGTGACACTATGTAATCTACATATGTAATTCCATACATAAAGTAATCTACATATGTAATCTACCACTTGTCTGTCAGTTGGTCATACATTTGGGGCATGCATGTTACTGGGATGCTAGAAAACATGCCACTGATATTTCAATTACCAGCAGGGTCACCCATGGTGGACAGGTTTCAGCAGAGCTTCCAGACTAAGACAGGCTAGGAAGAAGAACCTGGCCATCTACTTCTGAATAAAGTGGCCAGTGAAAACCTTGTGGATGGCAGCAAAACATGGTCTGATACAGTGCCGGAAAATGAGCTCCTCAGGTTGCAAGACACTCAAAATATTACTGGAGAAGAGCTACCTCCTCAAAGTAGAGTTAACTTAATGATGTAGATGGAGCAAAGCTTTCAGGACCTTCAGTTGCCAACGTGGCACAATTCAAAATGAGAAGAAACAGGTGCAAACTTCCATTAACCATCAGAACATGGAATGTACAAAGTATGAATCAAAGAAAATTAGAGGTTGTCAAAAAGGAAATGAAACACTTGAAGATCAATATCTTAGGCATTAGTGAGCCAAAAGGGACTGGTATTGGCCATTTTAAATCAGAAAACCACATGGTCTACTATGCCAGAAACGACAATTGAAGAGGAATAGTGTCACATTCATCGTCAAAAAGAACATTTCAAGATCTATACTGAAATACAACATTGTCGGTGATAGGTTAATATCCATATGCTTACACTGAAGAACTGATGTGTTTTTTGATTATGGTGTTGGCAAAGAATACTGAATATACATACCAAGGTCTGCAAGAAGAACGAATAAATCTGCCTTGGAAGAAGTACATCCAGAATGCTCCCTAGAAGCAAGGATTGTGAGACTTCGTTTCACGTACTTTGGACATGTCATCAGGAGAGACTAGTCCCTGGAGAAGGACACCATGCCTGGTAAAGAAGAGAGTCAGTGGAAAAGAGGAAGACCCTCAACAAGATGGATTGACACTGTGGCTGCAAAGACAGGCTCAAGAGTAGCAACGATTGTGAGGATGGTGAGGATGGTGTATTTCATTCTGTTGTATATAGGGTTGCTATGAGTTGGAACTCACTCGATGACACCTAACACCAACAACAACACAGGGAAGACCACTTAATACGACTATTATTGAAATTTACCCACCAATCACTAAGGCCAAAGTTGAAGAAATAGAAGATTATTACCAACTTTTGTAGTCTGAAATTGATCAAATATGCAATCAAGATGCATTGATAATTACTGGTGATTGGAATGCAAAAATTGGAAACAAAAAAAAAAAGCATTAGTAGTTGGAAAATATGGCCTTAGTGACAAAAACAATGCCAGTTATCACATTACAGAATTTTGCAAGATCAATGACTTCTTCACTGGAAATACATTTTCAACAACATGAACAGTGATTATACAAGTGGAACTTGCTGGATGGAATACACAGGCATCAAATTGACTACATCTATGGAAAAAGACAATGGAAAAGCTCAATACCATCAGTCAGAACACAGCTAAGGGCCAACTGCAGAACAGACCATTAATTGCTCATATGCAAGTTCAAGTCGAAGCTGGCGAAAAAAATAAAGTCCAAGAGAACCAAAATATGTGACCTTGGGAATAAACCACCTTTAGAGACAATCTTAAGAATAGATTTGACACATTGAACACTAATGACCAAAGACCAGAAGACTTGTAGGATGACACCAAGAACATTATATATGAAGAAAGCAAAGGGCATGAAAAGATAGGAAAGGAAGAAAAAAAAAACAAAATGGATATCAGAAGAAACTCTGAAACTTATTCTTGAAAATAGAATAGCTAAAGCAAATGGAAGAAATGATGAAGTAAAAGAGCTGAACAGAAGATTACAAAGTGAAGCTCATGAAGAGAAAGTAAAGTATTATACTGAAATGTGCAAAGACCTGGAGTTAGAAAATCAAAAGGGAAGAATATGCTCGGCATTTCTCAAACTGAAAGAACTGAAGAAAAAATTCAAAACTCAAGTTGCAATACTGAAGACCTCTATAGCCAAAATCAATTTCAGCCTGCAGATGTTGATAGTTACTGGTGATTGGAATGCAAATTTGGAAAAGAGAAGGATCAGTGGTTGGAAAATATGGCCTTGGTGATATAAACGGTAAGATTTTGCAAGACCAATGATTTCTTCATTACAAATACCTTTTTTCACCAACATAGACGGTAACTATACACGTGGACCTCGCCAGATGAAATACACAGGAATCAAATCCTCTACATCTGTGGAAAAAGACGATGGGAAATCTCAATATCATCAGTCAGAACAAGGCCAGGGGCTGACTGTGGAACAGACCATCAATTGCTCATATGCCAGTTCAAGCTGAAACTGAAGAAAATTAGAATAAGTCCATAAGAGCCTAAGTACGACCTTGAGTATATCCCACCTCAATTTAGAGACCATCTCAAGAATGATTTGACTTCTTGAACACTAATGACTGAAGACCAGACAAGTTGTGGAATGACATCAAGGACATCATACATGAAGAAAGCAAGAGGTCATTAAAAAGACAAGAAAGAAAGAAAAGACCAAAATGAATGTCAGAAGAGTCTCTGAGAATGAAGAAAACAAGATACAAGGAAAAGATTAGTCCAAAGGACTGATGGACCACAACTACCACGGCCTCCACCAGACTGAGTCCAGCACAACTAGATGGTGCCCGGCTACCACCACTGACCGCTCTGACCGAGATCACAACAGAG
>NW_004444097.1:294402-399899 GCF_000243295.1 Trichechus manatus latirostris | reverse complement strand
AACGAGACTAATGGGACACAACAGTCCAGGGACAAGGACCAGAAGGCAGGAGGGGACAAGAAAGCTGGTAATAGGGAACCCAAGGTTGAGAAGGGAGAGTGTTGACATGTTGTGGGGTTGTTAACCATTGTCTTAAAACAATACGTGTACTGTTTAATGAGAAGCTATTTATTCTGTCAACCTTCATCTAAAATACAATTTTAAAAAAGTATTAAAAAGAAGCACCAACTTGAGGAGAAAAAAAAAAAAGAGTCTGAAACATCCTCCTGAAGATCGAGTAGCTAAAGCAAAAGGAAAGAAGAAATGATTAAATAAAAAAGCTGAACAGAAGATTTCAAACGGCGGTTCGAGAAGACAAAGTAAAGTATTATAATGACATGTGCAAAGACCTGGAGATAGAAAACTAAAAGGGAAGAACACGTTCAGCATTTTTCAAGCTGAAAGAACTGAAGAAAAACTTAAAGCCTTGAGTTGCAAAATTGAAGGATTCTACAGCGAAAATATTAAACAATGCAGGAAGCATCAAAAGAAGATGAAAGGAATACACAGAGTCACTATACTAAAAAGAATTGTCAATGTTCAGCCATTTCAGGAAGTAGCATGCAATCAGGAGCCAATGGTACTGAAGGAAGAAGTCCAAGGCGCGCTGAAGTCATTAGCGAAAAGCAAGGCTCCAGGAATTGATGGAATACCAATTGAGATGTTTCAACAAACAGATGCAGCACTGGAAGTACTCACTCATCTATGTCAAGAAATTTGGAGAACAGCTACCTGGCCAACTGACTGGAAGAGATCCATATTTACGCCTATTCCCAACAAAGGTGTTCCAACTGAATGTGGAAATTATCGAACAATATCATTAATATCACACACAAGTAAAATTTTGCTGAAGATCATTCAAAAGCGGCTGCAGCAGTGTATTAACATCAAACTGCCAGAAATTCAAGTCAGATTTGGAAGAAGATGTGGTAGCAGGGATATCATTGCTGATGTCAAATGGATCCTGGCTGAAAGCAGAGAATACCTGAAAGATGTTTACCTGTGTTTTATCGACCATGCAAAGGCATTCGACTGTGTGGGTCATAACAAATTATGGATAACATTGCAAAGAATGGGCATTCCAAAACACTTAATTGTGCTCATGAGGCAGTCATTCAAACAGAACAAGGGGATACTGCATGGTTTAAAGTCTGGAAATGTGTGCGTCAGGGTTGCCTCCTTTCACCGTAATTATTCAATCTGTATGCTGAGCAAATAATCCGAAAAGCTGGACTACATGAAGAAGAATGGGGCATCGGGGTTGGAGGAAGACTCATTAACAACCTATGCTATGCAGATGACACAACCTTGCTTGCTGAAAGTGAAGAGGACTTGAAGCACTTACTGATGAAGATCAAAGACCACAGCCTTCAGTATGGGTTACACCTCAACATAAAGAAAACAAAAATCCTCGCAAATGGACCAATAAGCAACATCATGATAAACGGAGAAAAGATTGAAGTTGTCAAGGATTTCATTTTACTTGGATCCACAATCATCACCTATGGAAGCAGAAGTCAAGAAATCAGAAGATGCATCGCATTGGGCAAATCTGCTGCAAAATGACTCTTTGAAGTATTAAAAAGCAAAGATGTCACCTTGAAAACTAAGGCGGGCCTGACCCAAGCCACAGTGTTTTCAATCGCCTCATACACATGTGAAAGTTGGACCAAAGAAGAATTGATGTATATGAATTATGGTGTTACCTAAGAATATTGAATGTACCATGGACTGTCAGAAGAACAAACAAATCTATCTTAAAGAAGTATAGCCAGAATGCTCCTTAGAAACAAAGATGGCAAGACTTGGTCCCACGTACTTTGGACATGTTATCAGGAGGGACCAGTCCCTGGAGAAGGACATTATGCTTGGTAAAGGAGAGCATCATCAAAACAGAGGAAGACCCTCAATGAAATGGACTGACACAGTGGCTGCAACAATGGACTCGAACACAGGAACAATTGTGAGGATGGTACAGTATAGGGCAGTGTTTTGTTCTGTTGTACGTAGGGCCACTATGAGTTGGAACCAACTCAGCAGCACCTAACAGTAACAATCTACGTGCTTTAAGATTACTCTGGATAATGGGTTGAAGAGTAAGCAAAAGTCAAAGCAGGAAGATAAGTAAGAGACTATTGCCATCATCCCGGCTAGAGGTGATGGTGGCTGGCACTAGGGGGAAGACAGTGGTGATATAATGAATAAATGGTCTAGAGTATTACCTGCAGAGAAAAAGTAGTGGTCTCTGCAACAAAGCAGAGCTGGCTGAAACATGGAATGTTAAGAGAAGGTGAATTAACCTCCCTTACTATAACCTGAAGGGTAGAGATGCTCTTATTTGTACGCATGGTTTTCCATGGAAGACATACCATCACTACTGTTAACAATGCAAAGAAATAATTACAAATGCCCACTATGGGGTATAGCTCTGGGGTTCATACAGATGACTTGGTTCCAGGATGGGTACAAATACCTTCTTTTTCTCCTGATACATATCCCTGTAGCTATTTTTTTATTTTTATTATTATTATTTTTACAAACCTTCTAAACAATAAAAAAAATCAGATAAAATAGATATTAGCTCAAATAACCTTGAAAGAATTAACTGACATGTTTTAGGTCATTTATGAAGCCGTAGATTTATATTTTATGTTTTAGTATGTTGTGGAGTATGTTAGAGCCCTCTTGTAATACATATTTACAGTACATTCATGAATATTTTATAGAAATTGGAAGATAATTTTATTTTAAATTAGATAAGATTAAATTGATTAGATTGATTTTTTCATATTTTCCTCTTGTAAATACTGATGATCATATACATGGTTGTTTTTTATGTTACATTCTTACTCAAGAACGTAGCTCCAAAGAGGGAAATGAAATTTCCTTCATGAGAGTTTTTAGAAATTCACTCTGGCAAAAGTGGAGTCTGCCTATAGTCTTTACTTTTTCCTAGCTCAGGTTCACACCTAGCAGAGGTTTTAAAGTAATCCATTAGTAATCTCTTTCCTCTGCTCCCAACCAACTGAAGCTTCATCTCTCATATTTTTTTTATCACTAAAATAGTAGGGTTCATCTAAGAAAAGTATTACCAAAACATTACAAGTGCAAAAAACATAATCAAATCATATCAACATATATTTATCAGATGACTAATACTTGAATTCCTTTCCCCTATATATTCCCTCTCAAATTCCATTATTTCATCCCTACTAAAAATAAAGTACGTATAGAGTTGTGTTGCCTAAGGAAACAGCCTATTAAATAAAGAGAGTGGAGAGAGCTATGGTCAGAGGAAAATAAAAGAAAATCGCCCACAATTTTAAGGGCTACTGGCTCCCTGTCCACTTCTCTCAGTCATGACTTTTAAGATAAAAGCTCCAGGGAATTAACATTTGTTGAGCATATAATCTTAGACAGCACTGAGCTAATGTGAAAAGTTCCTGCTTTTTCTTAAATTGGCCATATTTCTTACCATCCAGAGAAGAAGCAAGTTCAGCAAACGGAAAAATTGGTACAATGAAGCAAATAAGCACAGCAAGAACTAGGATGCAAAACAAAATTTGTGAGAAGTTGTTATGGATTGAATGGTGTCCCCCAAAAAAATATGTTATAAATCCTAACCTGTATGTCTGTGGTTATAATCCCATTTGGGAATGAGTTGTCTCTGTTATGTTAATGTGACAGGGTTAGTGTGAGGTATGTTTTGAGTCAATCTCTTACAAGATATAAAAAGGGCAGATTAGAGAAGCAGAGTGGGGAGGAAGAGAGATGCCAGGCCACATGAAGATCACCCAGGAGCAGAAGCTCAGAAGAGACAAGGACCTTCCTCCAGAGCTGACAGAAAGAGAAATCCTCCCCTAAAGCCGGTGCCCTGAATTCAGACTTCTAGCCTCCTAAACTATGAGAAAATAAATTTATGTTTGTTAAAGCCACCCATTTGTGGTAATTCTGTTATAACAGCACTAGACAACTAAGACAGACATCAAGTCAATTAACATTTGTTTAGTCAATGCATGAAAGAATAGATGAAGACCAGCAGATGAAAAACCAGCCAAGGGACTCCAGGTTAAAATGTATTTAAAGAATACTTTGAGTTGAACATTATTTGAACAATAACTCACAAGTAACTTGGAAGTTTTTAAATGTCTGAACTAGGAGGCTCTCAAATCCATTGTTGAGCTAGAAAGTCTATATACTGAGTTTACGAGCACATAAGTCAGGGGAAACTGCATGTCTTCATATTGGTCATCCATTATGCTTATGTGTAGAGGATAGTCTATTTATGGGCTGGCTGAGCTGATGTTAAAGGATCCATTTCACCCATTAGGTCAATATCCAAGATGGCAAGCTTATCTGATTTGTCTAAGACTCTGACTCCTAGAGCCAGATTTGAAATCTGGCAAAAGAGCAAGGAAATTACCAAATCAAAATGAAAGTGGATTTATAATGGTCATTTTTAAATGGGATACAGCATTTTTGAAGGCCAAGAAAAAAATCAAAGAAGCGAAGGAAAGTAGGGGTACAGAGGAAGGTGGCACTGTTAGAAATCCCGACAGATAAACAGGATGCCCTTCCCCCAAAGGGTTTAAAGATCCAAAACCCTAGAAGCCTAACTGGTCTCCCTGCTTTTGCCTCTGTGACCCTGTCATATATTCTCAACACAGAAGCCAGGCAATCCTATTAAGCATGAGTCTGATCAGGCCCCTAATCTCCTCAAAACTTTCCAAAGACCTCTGTCTGACCTCATTCAGAGTAATGACTAAATCCTGCAGTGTCCCATGTGATGCTAAAAGGTTGGGCCCAAAGCAGAAGACTCCACCAGATGTTTCTGGATTTTGGCTACTCAGCATCTGTATATCCTGCCAGGTTGGGGAAGATCCTCCCATGGTATGGGCAGGGTCTATAGCAGTGGAAGAGGGACTGTTTCCTGTTGCCCTTCTCTAACAGTCACATGACCCAGACTAGGCCAATCTAGTTTGTGTTTTTGCATCACTCTCCCAAGGTTCAAAGACAGAGAGTATTTGCAGTAATAGAATCAAGGATGCAGTGGATGTGATGTTGTATATGGTAGCAACAGCACCACCAACAGCAAGTGTCCACCTCCAGCGGTGCCCACAGGGGCATCCCAGCCAGACCATTCTTGAGGCACGATCCTGGCAGTGTTCTTGGCTGCTGAGCTTTCTTTGACACCTGCCCATTTCCTAAGCATGGTTCTACAACCTCCCGTTTGATCCTGAGTGCTTCTATGGCCTTCCAATAAATTCCTTTTCTTCTTAGATTGTCCAGAGTCCTTTTCTGTTGTTTACAACTAAAAAGCATGATGAGTAAGATGAGCTTTGTTGCACATTGATGACTCTTTGAACATGGACAGGAAGTCCTAGCAGCAAGTAAGGTGCAGAGAACCAACTTGTTCTGCATAATAAAAGAGGCAGAACTGAGTTTATGGGGGTACCCAAGGGAAGGTGGCCTGGAGTGGAGCCTTGAAAGGGAGAGAGGAACATGAACAGTATGCCTGAGAAGCCTGTGAAAGTGGCCAGAAATTCCCAGTAAGCAACAGGAGGAATCAATAAAGAGATTGGAATGAGAAGCTCCTGTCCTGCATCTTCTCTGCCCATCATTCGTTTTGTTACTGGACTGCTCTTTGTGAAGGTTTGCAATTCCAAAAACTCAGACAGTGTCATTTGCTAGAGCTGAATCAAAAATAAAATTAAATTAAAAATCAGGACCTGCAATTAATATAACATAGTTCATAAAGGAAATGTTCTACATCCAACTTTGGTGAGTAGTGTCTGGGGTCTTAAATAAAGCTTGCGAGCAGCTAAGATACATCTATTGGGCCCATCACATTCAGAGCAAAAGAAAATGAAGAAAATCAAAGACACAAGGAAAATATTAATCCAAAGGACTAATAGACCACCTGAACCACAATCTCCACCAGCCTGAGCCCAGAAGAACTAGATGGTGCCCAGCTACCACCACTGACCACTCTGACAGGGATCCCAATAGAAGGTCCCAGACAGAGTGGGAGAAAAATGTAGAACAAAAATTGAAATTCACAAAAAAAGACCAGACTTACTTGTCTGACAGCAACTGGATGAGCCCCTGAGACTATGGCTCCCAGACACCCTGCTAACTCAGAACTGAAGCCACTCTCGAAGTCCACCTTTCAGCCAAAGATTAGATAAGTCTATAAAACAAACAGTGACACAGTGAGGAACGTGCCTCTTAGTTCAATCAAGTATAGGAGACCAAATGGGCAACACCTACCCAAAAGCAAAGACGAGAAGGCACGAAGGGACAGGAAACCTGGAGGAATATACAAGGGGAACCCAGGGTGTAAAGGGAAACGAGAGTGCTGACACATTGTGGGGATTGTAACCAATGGCACAAAACAATTTGTGTATACATTTTTAATGAGAAACTAATTTGCAGTGTAAACTTTCACCTAAAACTCAATAAGATTTTTAAACAAATGTTGTTACTGAGAAGAAAAGAATGCTTAAAAAAAGAAAAAAATCAGAACCTAAGTTGTTGTTAGGTGCCGTTGAGCTGATACCAACTCATAGCGACCCTACAGGACAGAGTAGAACTGCCCCATAGCATCTCCAAGAAGCAGCTGGTGGATTTGAACAGTGCACCTTTTGGTTAGCCAAGCTTTTAACCACTATGCCACCAGGGCTCCAGAACCTAAGTTAATCTAGCTTAATACTTAATAAGAAAAAAAAATATGATGTAATATGGGGCATGTATTCTTTCTGCTTCTACGGGACTACAGTCTTTTGGTTGAGTAAACATTTTATTGCTTGCTCATCATTATTCAGAAATTGATTTACTGAAACTTGAAACTTTGGAACAAAATTAACCAAGAATGCTCTATTTATGTGGTGAGTAATGATAGGAATTCCATAAACCCCACAGGAAAGTCATTGCATTACTCTACAGTCCCACCTTCAGGATTCATCTTGGTCTCTGTCTCCGTCTCTTTCTCTCTTTGCCTAGTCTGTCTCCCTCTGTGTGTGTCTATCTGTATTGTTTCTTCTTTGTCAGTTCCTTGTTGAGTCTTTGCAGCTTACAAACATATATATGATTTATCAAGATAACATAGATTCAAAGTAGATGAGATAAAAAAAAAAGAAGACACAAAATAGGGGCAGAAATGAGACTAATACAAAAATGCATACTGTGAAGTCCTCCTCACAAGCTGTGGGTGCCATAAATTTGGCTCTACACTTTCTGGCAATCATTCCAAAGATAGAAATACAATTCTGTGTCCAGGAGATAAAATTCTGCCAATTTCTCAGGCTTCCTACATCTGCATAGTAATATAATTTATGAAAATGATGCATCACAATGACACAATTTGTCAGAAAATTCCTCCACCTCACAAATGGCCCTGCCACACTTAATAAGCAGAAATAGCTGGCAGAAATTTCACTCATCTTCCTTGGCTGGAAGAGCCAGTTTCCCAGTGCACTTGATGGGAGTATTACTTCACACAGCAGGTAATAAATTTGTAGAATTCATTACCCCCAGAAGAAGGTGCAGGCAAGAAATAGAAATGTATTCAAAAAGGGTCGGTCAAATTTATAAATAATGAAGCTGTAATGGCTCTTATTTAGTTTGTATTTAATAACATTTTATACCATGGTTTACCCTACTTATTCACCTAATACTTAAAAGTGCATCCCAAAGCTCCTTACTTGTATCTCTGATAGGATTTCTGATGATATATATAACAGCTGATATACACATTTATTTCTATATAGAAATAGTATATTAGAAATACTCCTATATTTCAAATTTTGCTGAAATTTGGGGATATTTTTGTTTAAATATAGATAAGACAATTTAACTGTCTTTACATTTTCATTATAATACTGCTCAACACAACTAAATTAATCATTCTAATGTGGCAGTCCCAACTTGCATACTACTGATAGAACAAATTATGTGTTGACAACCCAACTGAAGTAAACCTGGCTCTGGGAACATTTTTGGAAACTTTTTTGTTGCTCAGGGTCCAAAAGGGAGTGAGAAGGTAATTGGGGTTGAGTTAAGCTTGAGTGGCGCTTTGCATGCGGAAGGGTAGGTTGAGGCTCTGTTGTTTTCTACAGCAGCTGGAGCCTTCCCAGTCTATGATCAGGCCTTCCTCAAGGATGGCAGATACATGTTGAGTCCTTTCAGGGAACCAGCAAGACTGCTGCTGGCACAACTCCAAAGGGTACCAATGTGCCACTCAGCCAGCCAGGACTGAATGCCCTCTCAAAAGTCTCTGGTCATCAAGATGAGAGACAGGACTCTACTAGGCTTCAGATCACTTTCTTCTCTTCAATCTGGGGGAATTCAGGAGAATTTAGCAAGTCTCTGAGTGGCTGGGAACAGGTAGCTGCAAGCTTTCTTGGCTTTGTAAGGAAAGAAGAACACCTGGGCACTCAGGGAAGGGACTGAGGTGAAAATTGATGGGGTTGTTTGGACCTTTTGAATTCCAGGAGTAGTTTTCTGGAATGATTTTAGAAGTGGGAGTGAGGGCGATAAAATTAACTTTTCAGCAGTGAAGATATGCTGTTTGTTGTGTTTGGATTTTTGAAAACTTTTATGAATACAGCAGCCCTGGTGGTACAGTTGTTAAGCACTGGGCTGTTAACTGAAAGCTCAGAGGTTTGAACCCACCAGTCTCTCCCATGGGAGAAAGTTGTGGCAGTCTGCTTCCATAAAGACTTGGGTTTGAGTTACGAACACAGCAGAGGCAGGTCTCATGACCTAAATACATGCCAAGAAATAAAGGCCATAGTGTTCTCCTGGATCTACCTTCCTCTGCATTATGCTGGGGCTTGTTCTGAGCCCTATCACATGGGAATATGACCTTGGAAAAATCCTTTACTTCCTCTGTATATTCTTCCTCACCTGTAAAACTGGGTGGTTGGACTGGATTATCCTGAATGTCTCTTCCAGCTCCAAGCTTCTGTCACTCTGGCCTGGGCTCATGGCTCTGTTGGTATAAGCAGCAGCACTAGGTCCATGCTCCTGATGCTCCAGTCTAGGCCATGATCATCCTAAGACGCTGGCACTGGAGACCCTGCCTGGCCGCCTGATAAACTTGCATGGTGCTCCTAAGCACTGATTTTTCTCCTGGTAAGGAGTCCCTGGGTAGCGCAGATGGCTAACACACTTGGCTGCTAACCAAGAGGTTGGAGATTTTAGTCTACCCAGAGGCACCTTAAAAGTAATGCCTGGCAGTCTATTTCCAAAAAAATTCAGCCACTGAAAATGTAATGCACCAGACTGAGACCAGAAGAACTAGATGGTGCCCGGCTACCGACCACTCTAACCAAGATCACTATAGAAGGTCCCGGTTAGTGTGGGAAAAAAAAATGTGAACAAAATTCAAATTCATAGAAAAGATCACGTTTATTGGTCGGAGAGAGACTGGAGGAACCCCTGAGACTACGGCCCTTAGAAGCCCTTCTAACTTGGAACTGAAGCCGTTCCTGGAGATCACCTTTCAACCAAATAATAGACAGGCTTATAAACAATAACACACGTAAGGAAAGTGCCCCTAGAACAATCAGGTACATGAGACCAAAAGGACAACATATGCCCAAAATCAAAGATGAGAAGGTAGGAAGGGGCAGGAAAACCAGATGAATGGAAATGGGGAGCTCAAGGTGCTAATGGGGAGAGGGCTGATACATTGAGGGGATTGCAACCAATGTCACTGAACAATTTGTGTATAAACTGCTGAATGGGAAAATAATTTGCTCTGCAAACCTTCATCTAAAGCACAATTTAAAAAAAAGAAAATGCTATAGAGCACAGTTCTGCTCTGACAAACACTGGGGTCACCATGAGTCAGAACTGGTGTCGGTGGCGAAAGAGCAAAGTTCATCTCACAGAATATTTCTGATGAAGTGTAAAAGCATGTTTATATGTACTCATGTTTGCACTAAGCAAGAATTGTTTGATGGTTGCCGGGGACTACCTGGAGAGAGCTGGGGAAGCAAAGCAGGCTACTCACTTTCCTTTTCTGTAAAACTAGAGTGAAAACGACACCTGTCTCAAGATGCTGTAAAGTCAAATGAAATCATATTCAGCGATCACGGTGACCTGTGTACACAACGCTATCAATCCTATGGTGAGTGCCACTGCAAGGTGGGTATGATTATCCTCTTTGCACAGAAGAGAAAACTAAGGTCCAGAGAGGGTGAAGAATATTCCCCAAAGCCACATGATTGGGAAGTGGTACAACTGGTTTTGAACACAAAAATATCTGACTGCAAAACTCATTGCTCTTCACTGGTATATTTATCAATTGTTTGACTTTACAGTGATCAATGTGCATGGGCTTTCACATCAGAAAGACAGGGACTTAAAAGCTGACTCTACCACTTACAAATGGTGACCCTGGATAACTAACTAATCTTCCTGGACCTTAGTTTCCTCATCCATGAAGATCAAGCAAGATTATATATGCAAAGCACCTGATACATGGTAGGCATTGAGCAGATGGTAGCCTTCTTCCTACCTTAGTTTATAATCTCCGTAAAGCAGACCCTGACAAAAGGGTGGCATGCAGTAATTTGTTTTGGAGGTGATTCTCAAAGATACAAATAAGAAAGTGGGGAAAGTGAGATGGGACAGGGAGAAAAGCCAACAAAGGGCCCGGTAGCGGGCAGGCAACCACTTTGAGCACCTGGGCACAAACTACTTAAGACCCTCCGAGGAAATGTGTGGAAGCCAGCTCAGAGTCATCCCAGTCCTCAAACTGTGTTGTTGTTGTTGTTATTAGCTGCTGTTGATCCAGCCCCCGACTTGAAACCTGTTCAGCATCATAGCAATACACAAGCCTCCACTGACAGACAGGTGGTAGCTGCACTTGAGGTGTGTTGGCCAGGAATCAAACCCAGGTTTCCTGCATAGAAGGAGAGAATTCTACCACTAAATCACCACTGTAGTAAAATCACCCAGAGGACTTGGTTGCCTGGCCCCACACCCAGAGTTTCCAATTCAGTATTTCTGGGGTGGGGTCCTGGAATTTGCATTTTCTAACTAGTTCCCAAGCAATGTTGATGCTGCTGGTCTGGGGGCTACATTTTGAGAACCACCGCGCTAGAAGACTGGAGAGGGAGGCTTTCTCTGGAGCTCATCGTCGCTGGTTAGATCTCCATTGTTTGCAGATTGTCCTGGGGGTTATTAACTCACACACACACACATTTCTGGATTGGCCTACTGTAGCCAAGAAAGTTTGTGCAGTATCAAAGCAAGCTTTTAGGCAGAGCCAAAGAAAGACAGAAGCTTAGAGGTAGGAAGCTGTTGGGACACAGGCAGTTATCCCTCGCAGCTGTTGATGAACCCAGGTAAGCTGAGGAGGTGGGGTGGGCATCAACAGCATCTGCTACACTTTCACTTCCTTGTTGCTGCTGCATTTGTGGCCATTATAGAGAGTGTACAGTACCAAGGACATTGGTAGAGAAAACTCTGAGCCCAATAGTCACGAAGGTGGAAACTCCCTCAGCCCAAAGGTGATTGATGGTGCAGTAAGAACTCTTCCATTTCAGTAATTTCTTCAGAAGATTAAAGGAATGGAGGGGGAGAGGAATGGGGACAAGCAGAGAGCAGTCAGCAGTGAGTGACTCTTCAGTAACCAGTATACCCTCTGTGACCCACTGCAGACCCCTAACCCTGCCAAGGCGCTTCTCAGCTACAAAGGGGACACATTTTACATGTAAATCATGCTGAGTGCAGCACTCTCCCACATGCTCTTTGTGCCCTGTGGAGAAAACAGCTAACACTGGTGATAAAATGGGAGAGCTCCATTATTCTGTTCCACATGTACATTTAATTGTCAACATTGCAATAGCTTTAACTGCAAATAAGCACAATCCCATTGCCCATCAATTGTTTGATGGGAGGAAAACAGGCTGTTTGGAGATGATTTTGAGAAGAGAAACATCATTATTATCTTTTTATATGAGGTTTTGTTTTCATTCTTCACTTCCCTCACCCTCTCCTCAGTGATTATATTTTTCCACAAATTCACCATCAAAATACTAGAGCCAACACAAAATATTCCAGCGTTCGTTGGAGTCCTGAGGCTTTCATTTACTAATTCCAAGTATCGTGGTAGTTTTTTCCTTTTCTAAAAGCACTTTCTTATCTCTTAATTTGTTCCTCCTCATAACAGTGCCTTGAGCTTAGAAAGTGGCCAGGAGTGCTATTTCCAAAAGGGGAAAACTGAGGCACAGAGAGTGAGCTGACTTTTCCAGAAACTGAGTGGCAAAGGTAGGTAGAACTGAGTCACACTAATCGGCTGAGTGTCACATTTGCTCGTATGGTTAGAAAAACTTTGGAAATAATTATCAGCAAGAGTAGACAATTCCCCATAGTCCCTCTTCCTTTTATTCAAGCAAGTAGCAGATATCTTTGCTCCTTGACCCAGGGAAGTTATGTGACACACACACACACAAAAAAAAAAATTGGCCCTGGTAAATTTCCCGAGTTTCCCGAGGAGGTAGGAAAGAAGGTAGAAGAGCAGGGGAGGGGTGGTGGAGAGGTACAGCAGAGGCGTAAGATAATGAAGGAACATGGAAGGAGAAAACGTCTCCCAGACCAGAAAAGAACTTCCTGAGATGAGGGAGGAGTGGAAAGAGAAGGCTGTGTCCCAGGTCAGCAGGAACCCAGACCCCACTTCCTGACATTGCAGCAGGGAGGGGGCAAGACCCTGACAGGAATGCTGTGTGGTTATGACACCCTGGCACAAGACCCTGCACTCAGCAAAGATTTCTAGAGCCCAAGCAAGTTCAAAGGTCGCTAGGTGGTGCAAACAGTTCGTAGTCAACTACTAACCAAAAGGTCAGCAGTTCGAACTCAGCCAGTGGCTCCACAGGAGAAAAGACTTGGCAATCTATTATTCCCTTAAAGATTACAGCCTAGGAAACCTTATGGGGCAGTTCTGTGCCGTAATATAGGGTCATGAAGAGCAGGAATTGACTTGACAGCACACAACAACATGCTTGTTTTGGAGTCCCTGGGTGGTACAAATGATTGATGCACTCGGCCGCTAACTGAAAGTTTGGAGGTTTGAGTCCACCCAGAGGTGCCTCAGAAGAAAGACCTGGGGATCTACTTCTGAAAAATCATTCCTTGAAAACCTTACGGAGCACAGTTCTACTCTGACACACACTGGGATGGATCTCCAAGAGTCAGAAATCGACTCAACAGCAAAAAAAAAAAAAAAAAAAGACGTTTGTTTTGGTACCAGCAGCATTCTTGGGGAAGATCTTATGTAAAATGATGGTGGAAAGCTTACTCTAGATCTTTTATCCGGAAAGGCTAGTGCCCCCTCCAGGCCTGCCATCTGCTGCCTCCTAGCTCCAGGGCTACGTCTTCCAGTATAGTTGCTCAGGACACACCTTTCACTACCACCAACAAAACACTTCCCTGTAGTTTCAAATAGATTATCTAATAATTGTCCTCAGTCTCTCCCCATCCCAACCCTTAAGAGATATAACACACAAATTACAACTTTCATCTCAAGCAGTAGACGACTCTGCAGAAATTCTCAGGTGAGGACATGAGGGGAGAGGGAGTGTGGATCCAAACGGAATGATAGTTAGGAAGGGAGATGAGGCATGAGCTCTTTATCTTTACCCCAAAGTCATGGACTTGAACACTGTTGCTCTAGTTCAGAGATCATCTGCAAAATCTGGGCATAGCCATTAGACTGCTATAGATGTGTGAGCCATGCAGTACAAAAGGCTCATAAGCACTGCTTTATATTAACTCATAACATCGTATTTATCATCATCATTTCATCATACCATCACTACCACTACTGCTTACAGCTAATACTTATTGAGGATTTACCACGAGCAGGCATTATTTTAAGTGCTTTCAGTTGCACACAAACTGTCAGCAACATGTATTTATATTTTTATCCCCAGTTTCACATGAGGAAATGAAGGCACGAAAAGGTCAAACAGTTTGTCCAACAAGATGGTAAGTTGAGAGACAGAGAACAACCCCTGTGGTGTGAGCTGTTGAGCACTGAACCACTCTGCTACACTGTGTGTAGAGGGGTTTGGAGTGTGTTATGTATATTATGAGGCCATGCCGAGGGGATATGATCATGGGAGAACCAGATTTCTTCCCAATTCATAGTGTACTGATCAGAGTTCTTGGTTGCAAATAGACATATCTCTGGTCAACCTAAGCAGAAAAGGAATTTATTCAAAGGGTATCAGGTGAATCATAGAAACAACAGAAAGTGCAGCAAACAAGGCTTGGGTGGACACAGAGGGCAGTGAGGCACAGTGAAGACCTTTCCATAAGAATGGTCCACTCAGGACCCACCACCAGCATTGTTGCCTCTAGCCATTGGCAATGCCTCTCCCAGGCTTTGCCACCCAGGTGCTGCCTGGCTCTAACTCAGGCACGGTCACCAGGAATAATGTCTGTATGGCCCCCATCTTCTGTCCCTCCTTCAGGTTCCAAGGGCTCAGTCAGAAGAAGTTGACTGGCCATGCTTAAGTCACAGGCTCACCCCATGTCTAGCTAGGGATCTAATTAGTCACCTATTGCCACAATAATACTGCATAACAAACCACTCCAAAACTCAAGAGTTTATAGCAACAAATATTTATTTTTCTGGCTCACTGCAGGTCTGCTGAGCAGCTCTGCCTCAGGCTGCAGGTTGTCTGGGCTCAGTTCCAAACTTCAGGTTGGGATCAGGTTTGCTCCATGTCTCTCTCATACTTCTTGGACTAGAGGCTCTACAAGGCATATTTTTCTCATGGACAATATCAGCAGTTCAAGAGAGTAAGTGGAAACAAATGATGCTTCTTAAGGCCTTACCCCTGAACTGGCATACCTCCCCTTGCACCAAAACAAGCCTTGTGGCCCACTCCAGCATCAATGGATGGGAAAACACACTCCCGCTCTCTAATGGGAGGGACAGCAAAGTAACATAATAAAGGGCATGGACGTGTTATTCTAATGAAGGAGACTGCAGAGTATTGCAAATTTACTCTACAACATGCGCCAAGGAGAAGAAATGTGCTTCCATTCCCCCCAAAATAGAAAGGATGTTCAGCTTCTAATCAGCCAAAATGAAAAAGTCCACTACTTATTTTAAGGGAGGCCTTCTGGAGACAATGGGATGAACCCAGAGGAATCTTAGAAGTGAGAAATCCTCCCACTTACATGATGAGTTAAAGTCCCAACAGTCCAGCTTAGGGTCAAGATTCTATTGTAAGCTTTTGAAGATATATGCTTATTCAGTATGTTTCAGTCTATGCTACCCAGCAATTGTGTTATTTCCCTGGACGATTTTTTCAATTTTTATTAGAAATGGCAGCTCGTTTATTAAAAAGCAGGAACTATTATATTGAAGAAAAATACAAGCAACAGTAATAAGGTGCTAAAGGATATGAAAGCCCCATCTTATAATAGAGAGGAACTAGCTAGCTCTTTGGAGGGTTTGCGATTTGAGTAGTTTATTAAATCTGACACTAGGTCTGCAATTACCACCAATTATTTGGTCATAGTGTCAGTTCCATTTAAAGTGAGAAAGTTAGTGATGGCATCAGCTTATATTTAATAACTGATTTTAGAGAAAACCACTTTGTGCTCAATTTCTACTTCCTGACCTCCTGATCTCCAAGTAAAAGCTTTATACCTGTGGGTTGCTTTGATGAACCCATCCCAGGAGTGCAGTCACTAGCTGCTATTATGGGCTGACAGTGAGTTATATTTTCACTCAATCATTCATCCATCCTACAAACACACAGGTGTACCCACCAAGTATTAACCCCTGTAGTAAACTCCTTCTAAACATGCTGCATTCGGCTAAAATGTTGAACCTTAAGAATCTTACCCACTTTACTAAGAGGGCCTTCATGCTCTGAGCAGGAAGAGATTTCATAGTTTCTTTTGTTGTGGTGATTGTGTATGAGAAAATTCATCCTTCCAAAGCTATAAATCAACCTCCTCTTTATTCATTCAATAAGAGTTGGGTGACCCTGATGGATGGTTTTTTGTTTAAATTCATGGTCCTTGGGATGAATGAATGACTCTCAAGTCCCCAGGAATGCTAGTAGGAGAGTATCTTGCCCAACCTTCCTAAGCTTGGGACATGAGCTAGTGGTAGACAAGACTAGTTTGCTGTGTCTTTTGACACTCTCCCCTCTTTCTTATGTCAACATCAGTAACAGACCTTGGTCTATCAATAGGATGTCATATTGGAAATCTGGGATCTGGATTTGGAAAATATGGTTTCAAGTTACAGTACTGCCACTTAGAAACTGTCAGACTTTGAACACTTCATTCATCCTCTCCCAGTCACTGCAACCTATTCCATAAAATGAGTGAATTGTGATTCAGACTAGATTCTTGACTTTCAAAAAGTTTTTAATCATAACCCACAGTAAGAAACACATTTCCATTGTGACTCAGAGCATGCATATGCATAGATGTACATAAACACCTGAAACAAACTTCATGAAGCAATTCTTTCCCTTCTGCACGTGATGCACTCTGAGATTTGCTGTTCTATTGTATTTACTGTTTTTATTCTAGTCGTGCCCCAGTAAATTGATTTCAGGACCCATAAGTGAATCACAGCCTACAGTTTGGACTAAATAATCTTCAAGTTTCCTTCCAGCTCAAATGATAGGATTATAGAATCAAAGTTTTGTGGCTATTTAATTCAATCTTCTGTCTTACACAGACAGTCCAGAGAAGTGGCCTCCCAGTCTCTGACCCAAGCCCTATTGCCCCACAGTTTAGCCCTTGTCATTAGGGGAATAACTCCAAATAATGAAGTTTCCAAACACAAGTGAACTCACTCTATAAAAAAAAAAAATTCTTTCTGTTTCCCCTGCTTGTGGTATAATCTCCTACAAATTATATCAAATGTAGGTGAATTAAGAACTAAGTGTTTTATACTTTAATATCTTGTCCTTATATTTCTAGACACTTGTGTTTAGTATCATGTTTACCCCCCTCTGGGTTTTTTGCTTGATTTGGCTTCTTTTTTTCCCTTGTTCTCTTGATTTACTATTATGATTCTGGAATTTAAACAACAACAAAAGAAAGAAAAACAGAAAGCATAAATTTAAGACATTTTACCATCCAACCAACCAATATGTCTGGATAAAATAAATGTCTCGATTCAGCTTTGGCATAAAGAGAACTACTGGGAAGAGAGCAGACTGGGGTCATCTTTTTTAAATTTATTAAGTTTTGATGGAGTGGGAGAGAAAGAAGAGATGGGGAAGAAGAAGGAGAACATTGGATAGAGCTATGTATATTTTTATTCAAACAGACAAGTAAACAAAGACTGAGAGGACCTTTAAACCTTTCGGTAAAGGCTTCTGACTTGAGGCAACACATGTCATCCTCTGTCTTGAGCTGTTTTAGGAGACGGAGACTGAAATAGAAAACCAGCCATGGTGATGAAATGTGACAACTTGCTTCAGAAAAGACTTGTTTGATGTGTTTTCCAACTGGATGTTTCTAAAATTTATGGCAGTTTCAGACAAGATTTCTAAAGAAATCCTTTCTCATTCTCATTTCAAGCTTTTATATCTGCAATACCCTTATCACAGCTACAGAGAGGCACCAGAGAAAAAGTTTCTTCCCGACAGGTTTCACAAAGTACATTTTACTCTTCAGAAGATGTGTCTCTCCTCGGCCAAACTCAGGTCTTTCTCTCTCTCTCTCTCTCCCTCTCTCTCTCTCTCTCTCTCTCTCTCTCTCTCTCTCTCTCTCTCTCTCGGATCCCACTTACTCATCTTTCCCAGCAGCACCACCCCTTTCTTACCCTTATTTTGGAGAAATTACTTGCCTTCTCGGGGGCTCGGTTTGCTCATCTGCACAATGAAGAGATACAGTTATATAAGCCCTAATGCCCCTTCAACATGTCACATTCAGGGACTCAGAACTTACAGCAAGCCTGAAAGCATTTTGAAGGATTCATTGCATCCATAATAATAGGGAGGATGGGAGGAAATATGCTAGAAAGTAACATAAAGAGAAAAAATAAAGAAATGTTTTAAAACAAGGATTGAGCTTCTAATAATGGCCAAGTAAACAACGTACCAGAGCAAACCCTTCACAGAAAGCTACTATAAAATATGGACATAATACAAGCAGCAGCTACTGGGAAGCACAAGAGAGTGAAGAGAAGCAGACCAAGTCCAGTGAGGAATCAATGCATGAGAAAGGCTTTATATAGAGAGGTGTTCCATTTTGCTGCTTCTAATTTGAAGGCAGCTTCAGTTAGCATGCTCAGAGCAGCAGGTGCAAGTGGAAAAATGTCAATTTTTCTGGCCTAGGGTATAAGAGTAAGGAGTTAAGGGTAGATGCAGTCACTGAAGAGAGGGGAAATTTTGGATGGAAAAGAGTCAGAAAAAGGAGTTCCAAATTCTGCCTGCTCATATCTCTGTCTGACTCCCTGAACCACGCATACATGAAGCAGACCTGAGCAGGGTCTGGTAAAAAAAAGTTTGTAGCTCATATCCAACCAAGTTAACTGTGACCTAAAATTAAAGAAACATATTACTCTTCAGAGAAAAATAACAGAATCCAGAGTCTCTACAACATAACATTGGTAATGTGCATGATGCAATCCAAAATATGACAAGTCAGGAAAATGGAGAGCCTTAACCTGACAGAGAGAGGCTGGTGAGGAGGTCCATGATATTAATACCCTTTTCTCCTTTCCTGTAATGTCATCTATGTCACAAGGACAGAGGCCACTGCTTCTCTCAAGGCAGCCAACTCTATTCTTTCTCCTTCTGTTGTTTTTGTTGTTAGGTGCCGTCAAGTGAGTTCCAACTCATAGTGACCCTATGTACAACAGAAGGAAAAACTACCTGGTCCTGTGCCATCCTCACAATCTTTGTTTTGCTTGAGCTCACTGTTGCAGCCACTGTGTCAATCCATCTCATTGAGGGTCTTCCTCCTTTTCAATGACCCTCTACTTTACTAAACATGATGTCCTTCCCAGGGACTGATCCCTTCTGATAACATGTCCAGAGTATGTGAGACCTAGTCTTGCCATCCTTGCTTCTCAGGAGCATTCCGGTTGTACTTCTTCCAAGACAGATTTGTTTGCACTTTAAGTAGTCCATGGTATATTCAATATTCTTCACCAACACCACAATTCCAAGGCATTGATTCTTCTTCGGTCTTCCTTATTCATCGTCCAGCTTTCACATGCATATGAGGGGATTGAAAACACCATGGCTTGGGTCAGGTGCACCTTAGTCCTCAAGGCGACATCTTTGCTTTTTAACACTTTAAAAAGGTCTTTTGCAGCAGATTTGCCCAATGCAATGCCTCATGTGATTTCTTGACTGTTGCTTCCATAGGTATGGGTTGTGGATCCAAATAAAATGTAATCCTTCACAACTTCAACTTTTTCTCTGTTTATCATGATGTTGCTTATTGGTCCAGTTGTGAGGATTTTTGTTTTCTTTTTGTTGAGGTATAATCCACACTAAAGGCTGAGGTCTTTGATCTTCATCAGTAAGTGCTTCAAGTCCTCTTCACTTTCAGCAAACAAGGTTGTGTCATCTGCATAATGCAGGTTGTTAATGAGTCTCCCTCCAATCCTGATCCAAAGGTCTTCTTCATATAGTCCAGCTTCTCAGATTATTTCCTCAGCATACAGATTGAAAAGGTATGGTAAAATGATACAACCCTGACACACACCTTTCCTGACTTTATGCAGTATCCCCTTGTTCTGGTTCAATGACTGCCTCTTGATCTATGTACAGTTCCTCATGAGCACAATTAAGTGTTCTGGAATTTCCATTCTTTGCAATGTTACTCATAATTTGTTATGATCCACACAGTCGAATGCCTTTGCATAGTCAACAAAACTCAGGAAAACTTCTTTCTGGTATTCTCTGCTTTCATCCAGGATCCATCTGATATCAGCAATGATATCCCTTGCTCCACGTCCTCTTCTGAATCCGGCTTGAATTTCTGGCATTTCCTTGTCGATGTACTGCTGCAGTCACTTTCAAATGATCTTCAGCAAAATTTTACTTGCATATGATATAAATGATATTGTTCAATAATTTCCCCAATCGGTTGTATCACTTTTCTTTTGAATAGGCATAAATACGGATCTCTTCCAGTTGGTTGGTCAGGTAGCTGTTTTCCCAATTTCTTGGCATAGATGAGTGAGTACTTCCAGTGCTGCATCCATTTGTTGAAACATCTCAATTGGTATTTCATCAATTCCTGGAGTCTCATTTTTCACCAATGCCTTCAGTGCAGCTTCTAACTCTTCCCTCAGTACCATCGGTTCCTAATCATATACTACCTCACGAAATGTTTGAATGTCGACCAATTCTTTTTGGTATAGTGACTCTGTGTATTCCTTCCATCCTCTTTTGATGCTTCCTGAGTCATTTTAATATTTTCCCCTTAGAATCCTGCAAAATTGCAACTCTAGGCTTGAATTTCTTATTCAGTTCTTTCAGCTTGAGAAATGCAAAGCATATTCTTCCATTTTGGTTTTCTAACTCCAGGTCTTTGTACACATCATTATAATAATTTATCTTCTCCAGCCACCCTTTGAAATCTTCTGTTCAGTTCTTTTATTTCATCATTTCTTCCATTTGCTTTAGCTACTCAACCTTCAAGAGCAAGTTTCACAGTCTCGTCTGACAGCCATTTTGATCTTTTCTTTCTTTCCTGTCTTTTAATGACCTCTTGCTTTCTTCATGTATGATGTCCTTGATGTCATTCCACAACTTGTCTGGTCTTCAGTCATTAGTGTTCAACGAGTCAAATCTATTCTTCAGATGGTCTCTAAATTCAGGTTCCATATACTCAAGGTTGTACTTTCTCTTTTGTGAACTTGTTCTAATTTTGTTCAGTTTCAACTTGAACTTGCATATGAGCATTGATGATCTGTTCCATAGCCAGCCCCTGGCCTTTTTCTGACTGATAGTACTGAGGTTTTCCATCGTCTCTTTCCACAGATGTAGTACATTTGATTCCTGTGCATTCCATCTGACAAGGTTCAAATGTATAGTCACCGTTTATGTTGGTGAAAAAAAGCATCTGCAATGAAGAAGTTGTTGGTCTTGCAAAATTCTATCATGCACTCTCCAGCATCATTCTATCACCAAGGCCATATTTTCCAACTACCAATCCTTCTTTGTTTCCAACTTTCACATTCCAATTACCGGTAATTATCAGTGCATCCTGATTGCATGTTCAGTCAATTTCAGACTGCAGAAATTGGTAAAAATCTTCAATTTCTTCATCTTTGGCCTTAGTGGTTGGTGCATAAATTTGAATAATAGTTGTATTAACTGGTCTTCCTTGTAGGTGTATGGATATTATCCTATCACTGACAGTGTTGTACTTCAGGATAGATCTTGAAATTTTCTTTTTGATAATGAATGCAACGCCTTTCCTCTTCAAGTTGTCATTCCTGACACAGGAGACCATATGATTGACCCATTCAAAATGGCCAATACCAGTCTATTTCAGCTCACGAATGTCTAGGATATATCAGTGTTTATGCATTCCATTTCATTTTTGATGATTTCCAATTTTCCTAGATTCGTACTTCATACACCACAGTGCTTTAGTTGCCTCATATGCATTGGAAAGCTGGACAATGAACAAAAAAGACTGAAGAAGAATTGACGCCTTTGAATTGTGGTGTTGGAGAAGAATATTGAATATACAATGGACTGCCAAAAGAACAAACAAATCTGTCTTGAAAGAATGCTCCCTAGAAGCAGGGAAGGTAAGACTACGTTTCACATACTTTGGACATGTTATCAGGAGAGATGAGTCCCTGGAGAAGGACATCATGCTTGGTAAAGTAGAAGGTCAGCCAAAAAGAGGAAGACCCTCAATGAGACGGATTGACACAGTGGCTGCAACAATGGGCTCAAGCATAACAATGATTGTGAGGATGGCGCAGGACCAGGAAGTGTTTCCTTCTGTTGTCTATAGGGTTGCTATGAGTCAGAACCAACTCGACGGCACCTAACAACAACAACATACTTCTTACGTTCCATGTTCTGATTATTTATGGATGTTTGCAGCTGTTTCTTCTTATTTTGAGTCATACCACATCAGTAAATGAAGGTCCCGAAAGCTTGACTCCATTCACATCATTAAGATCGACTCTACTTTGAGGAGGGAGTTCTTCCCCAGTCTTATTCTGAGTGCCTTCCAGCCTGTGCGAATCATCTTCTTGCAGTATATCAGACAATGTTTGGCTGCTATTTATAAGGTTTTCACTGGCTAATTCTTCTCAGAAGTAGACTGCCAGGTCATTCTTCCTAGTCCCTCTTAGTCTGGAAGCTTGGCTGAAACCTGTCGGCCATGGGTGACTCTGTTGGTATTTGAATACCAGTGGCATAGTGTCCAGCATCACAGCAACACGCAAGCCCCCACAGTACAACAAACTAACAGACGCTCGGGGGTTTTTCTTTCAGGCTCCAGGAATTACTCCTTTCCTTCATCTCTTTGGGCTTCGGAGTGGTAACAATTTGGCTGCTACTACCTCTGACCTACAGCTTTATCCTTTGTTGTTGTGTGCTGATAAATTGACTCTATAGAAAGAATGAGTCCTGATTTACAGTGTTTTTTAAATTTCCTTGGTGTAAATACTCCCACTATGACCAATTTCAATCTACCAATAGTTTAACAACCAGCTCACAAAATTCCTGAATATTTAACAATCAGTTCTTACCAATTGGTATGAATCAGCTCCAGAACATCATTGTCCAACATCCACACCTTGTAAATAGTCCCTTGAATTATCTTATCTTTAGTGAGCCATCTGGTAACTTGAGACTCTGGTAACATATACATAAAGAATCTAGCGCAAAATTAGCACTCAATAAATGTATTCAGATTTGGGCCCAAGAGGGCAGAATAGTCAGGTGTTTCCTGTAGTCTCACTTACAACAAAGACCTGAAAAAACAAGTGAACTGATTATATATAACAATCTAGGAGCCCTAAACATCAAAGACACAGTTGAGGAGTTGGACTGAGAGGCAGGAAGAGGGAAAGAAAGTTCAGAAGCAGAAAAGAAGTGCCAGACTTGAGCTATCCAGCACCTGGTGGGCTGGATCAGCTGGTGCATGTGGGCTGAGGCAAGCAGTAGCTCATAGGACAGGTTTTACCACCTTGGGAGAAACTGAGCAGTGGAGAGTCTGCACAAGCCTCTGAAGCAAGTGGGAAGCAGTGCTGGATCTGTGAAAGTTAACTGCAAGCATCTAACCTACCACGTGGGATCAAAATAACCTTTCCTCTTCTGGTAAGTGCTTCCTTCCCCTCACCCTCACCCGCCCCCTCCCTGCTGTACTCTGATCTCAGTCAGGAAGTGTTCAGAGGTTACCACGCCCCCTAGGCTGGAAGTGGGACCCTTCTCACCCAAGCCAATCTCCCGGCTTTGGGGAGGGAACAAATAAACAAACTGAATGGAAAAAAAAAAGAAACCACCAGCTCCTCTAAGCTGGGAGCTCAGGGAAAACTGCATCCAAACCAGTCTTGTGGCTTTAAAAAATCACCACGGCCCCTAAGCTGGGAACTCAGGGCATGCACTACCCCTTTGCCTAGGCACAGGCATATGGGGTCTATGGACTTCAAATGCCTTTCACCCCTGTCTAGACCTGTGTGGGCCCATTCAACAGCATAGGCCCTCATTAGCATAGTACAACAGGGTAGATACCTGCAGCCTATTTTCAACTGCAACAGCTAAGGGGAGGTGGAAGATTTATGACATTTGACACTGCCTTGCCCATTAAGCAGGGTCTTCACCCACCCACATCAGGGGCCTGAGGACTGGCGGCTCCACCCACTCCACCTAGCCACCCACGACAGGGGTCCAAGAATAAGTGGTGCCTGCCAGTCCTTACAGCCAACAGCACTGGGTGCCCAAAGTCAAGATGCAAAACCCACCTGCCTACGTGCTCTAGAAGAGAGGGACATGCCTTCTACCCAGGACTCAGGGGCAGCCTTCATCCCCCTACCTTGCCCAGCACATAACCCCCTACTGCAGCCAGATACCTTTGTCTGCTCCAATCACCCTTACGTAGTCCTGCCTGCCTAGGACTGTAGGTGAGAGCCTGCACCACACACTCAATGACCAACAACCTGGACACCTAAGCTGAATCCACACAAGAAAAGTAAATGGACTCCTGGTCTCACATATCGGTGACAGGACATGAGAGCTTCAAAGACACCAATAATCAAAGTAGCTCACATACTTAGCCTATTTGGGAATATCAAAACAAGAAGCTAGGACATAGTAAGCAAACATAAAATAAATAAATACAATAACTTATTGATGACTCGGAGACATCACTCAATATCAAATCACATAAAGAGGCAGACCATGATGGCTTCAGCAAGCAAACAAAACAAAGAAACAGGAAACCTCCTGGAGAAAGAGAAGGTCTTGAAATTACCGGAGGTAGAATTCAAAAGATTAATATACAGAGCTCTTCAAGAGATCAGGGAGATCAGGCAAAATGCAGAACAAACCAAGGAATACACATATAAAGCAACAGAGGAATTTAGGAAAGCTACACAAGAGCAGAATGACAAATTTAACAGGAGGCTGCTAAAATCCATACAGAGACAGCAAATAGAAATCTAAAAGATTAACAATAAAATTTCAGAATTAGACAACTCCATAGAAAGTCATAGGAGCAGAACTGAGGCAATGGAAGTCAGAATTAGTAAGATTGAAGATAGAGCAGTTAACACCAATTTATTTGAGGAAAAATCAGATAAAAGAATTTTAAAAAATGAAGTAACCCTAAGAATTATGTGGGAATCTATCAACAAGAATAACCTACAAGTGACAGGAGTACCAGAACAGGGAGAGGGATAACAGAAAATACAGAGAGAATTGTTGATTTGCTGGTAGAAAACTTCCTTGATATAGTGAAAGATGAGAAGATATCTATCCCAGAAGCTCATCAAAACTCACACAGGGTAGATCCCAAAAGAAAGTCACCAAAATATATTATAATCAAACTTGCCAAAACAAAAATAAAGAAAGAATTTTAAGAGTGGCTAGGGATAAATGATAAGTCACCTACAAAGGGGAATCATTAAGATTAAGCTCTGACTGCTCAGCAGAAACCATGCAGGCAAGAAGGCAATGGGATGACATATATAAAGACTTGAAGGAAAAAAATTCCCAGCCAAGAATTATATCTAGCAAAACCATCTTCTCAAATATGAAGGCAAAATTAGGACTTTTTCAGATAAACAGAAGTTAAGATAATTTGTAAAAAAGCAAACCAAAATTACAAGAAATACTAAAGGGAGTCCTCCGGGTAGAGAATCAATAATATCAGATAACAACCCAAGACTAGAACACAGGACAGAGCAACCAGAATTCAACCCAGATAGGGAAGTCACAAAAATAACTGAAAGCTAAAACACTGTAAATAGGGAAACAGAGACATCAATATGTAAAAGATGACAACATTAAAACAAAAAAAGAGGGACTAAAGAGGGTAGTCATAGAACTTTCTTATGGAGAGGAAGTTAAGGAGATATCAAGCAATAAAAGATTGGTTAAACTTAGAAAAATAGAGCTAAACATTAAGGCAACCACAAAGAAAACTAACAAGTCTACACATCAGAATAAAAAAGAAGACAAACATAAAGACTCAGGAAATAAAAAATTAACAACAATGAAAAAGATGAAAAGAAAATACATGAGGAAAAAATTAAGTGGAACAAAGAAACTGCCAACACCACAAAAAAAAAAAAAATACATCAAAATGACTGCACTAAACTCATACTTATCAATAATTACACTGAATATAAATGGACTAAGTGCACCAATAAAGACACAGTGTGGTAGAATGGATTTTAAAAAAGCCACTGTCTACAAGAGACACCCCTTAGACTCAAAGACACAAACAAACTAAAACTCAAAGGATGGACAAATATATATAAAGCAAACAACAATCAAAAAAGAGCAAGAGTTGCAATATTAATTTCTGACAAAACAGACTTTAAAGCAAAAACCACCACAAAGGATAAGGAAGGACACTACATAATGATTAAAGGAGCAATACACCAGGAGGATATAACCATAATAAATATTTAGCCACCCAATGACAGGGCTCCAAAATACATAAAACGAAGTCTAACAGCATTGAAAAGAGAAATAGTTCCACAATAATAGTAGACTTCAAAACACCACTTTCAGTGAAAGACAGACCTTCCAGAAAGAAGCTCAATAAAGACACAGAAGATCCAAATGCCACAATCAACCAACTTGATCTCATAGACATAGACAGAACACACCACCCAACAGCAGCCAAGTATACTTTCTTTTCCAATGCACATGGAACACTGTCTAGATTAGACCACATATTAGGCCACAAAGCAAGCCTTAACAGAATCCAAAACATCAAAATATTACAAAGCATCTTTTCTGACCATAAAGCCATAAAAGTAGAAATCAATAGCAGAAAAAGCAAGGAAAAAAAATCAAATACATGGAAACTTAACAACCCCTTGCTCAAAAACTACTGGGTTATAGAAGAAATCAAGGACAGAATAAAGAAATTCATAGAATCAAATTAAAATGAAAACACATCCTACCAGAAACTTTGGAACAGAGCAAAAGCAGTGCTTAGAGGCCAATTTATAGCAATAAATGCACACATCCAAAAAGAAGAAAGGGTCAAAATCAAAACATTAACCCTACAACTTGAACAAATAGAAAGAGAGCAGCAAAAGAAGCCTTCGGACACCAGAAGAAAGGAAATAATAAAAATTAGAGCAGAAATAAATGAAATAGAGAATAGAAAAAAAATTGAAAGAGTCAACAATACAAAAAGCTGGTTCTTTGAAAACATCAACAAAATCAATAAACCATTGGACAAACCGACAAAAGAAAAACAGAAGAGGAAGAAAATAACCCGAATAAGAAATGAGATGGGCCATGTCACAAAAGACCCAACTGAAATTAAAAGGATCATAACAGAATACTATGGAAAAGTGTATGCCAACAAATTTGAAAACCTAGAGGAAATGGACAAATTTCTAGAAACTCACTACCTACCTAAACTAACACAAACTGAGGTAGAACAACTAAATAAACCCATAACAAAAGAAGAGATTGAAGAGGTAATAAAAAAAACTTCCAACAAAAACAAGTCCTGGCCCTGACGACTTCACTGGAGAATTCTACCAAACTTTTAGAGAAGAGTTAACACCAGTGCTAGTAAAGGTATTTCAGAGCATAGAAAAGAATGGAATACTCCTGAACTTATTCTACGAAGTCAGCATAACCCTGATATCAAAACCAAGTAAAGACATGACAAAAAAGAAAATTACAGACCAATACCCCTCATGAACATAGACGCAAAAATCCTCAACAAAATTCTAGCCAATAGACTGTAACAACATATCAAAAAAATAATTCATCATGACCAAGTGAGATTCATACCAGCTATGCAGGGATGGTTCAACATTAGAAAAACAATCAGTATAATCCATCACATAAATAAAACAAAAGATAAGAACCACATGATCTTATCAATCAATGCAGAAAAGGCATTTGACAAAGTCCAACACCCATTCATGATAAAAACTCTCAGCAAAACAGGAATAGAAGGGAAATTCCTCAAAATAACAAAGGGCATTTATACAAAGCCAACAGCCAACATCATCTTAAATGGAGACAGGCCGAAAGCATTCCCCTTGAGAATGGTAACCAAACAAGGTTGCCCTTTATCAGCACTGTTATTCAACATTGTGCTGGTGCAATAAGGCAAGGAAAGAAATAAAGTGTATCCAAATTGGTATGGAAGAAGTAAAAGTATCAGTATTTGAAGATAATATGATCTTGCACACAGAAAAACCCCAAAGAATCTACAAGAAAACTACTGGAACTAATAGAAGATTTCAGCAAAGTATCAGGCTAGAAAATAAGCACCCAAAAAATCAGTTGTATTCCTCTACACCAACAAAGAGAACTTCAAAAAGGAAATCACCAAATCAGTACCATTTACAATAGCCCCCAAAGGATAAAATACTTAGGAAATAAACCTAACCAGAAATGGAAAAGACCAATACAAAGAAAACTACAAGACACTACTGCATGAAACCAAAAGAGACCTACATGAGTGGAAAAACATAACATGCTCGTGGATAGGAAGGCTCAACATTGTGAAAATGTCAATTCTACCCAAAACAATCTACAGATAATGCAATTCCAATCCGAATTCCAACAACGTTTTTTAACAAATCACCAACTTCATATGGAAAAGGAAAAGGCCCAGGATAAGTAAAGCATTACTCAAGAAGAAGAACAAAGCGGGAAGCCTCACGCTACCTGATTTTAGACCCTATTATGCCACCACGGTAGTCAAAACAGCCTGGTGCTGGTACAACAACAGATACATAGACCAAAAGAACAGAACTGAGAATCCAGATGTAAATTTATCCGCCTATGAGCAGCTGATATTTGACAAAGGCCCAAAATCTATTAAATGGAGAAAAGACAGTCTGTTTAACAAATAGTGCTGGCATAACTGGGTATCCATCTGCAAAAAAATGAAACGAGACCCATACCTCAGACTATGTAAAAAAACTAATTCAAAATGGATAAAAGACCTAAATATAAATTCAAAAACAATGAAGATCAAGGAAGAAAAAATAGGGACAATGCTAGAAGCCCCAATACATGGCATAAACAGAATATAAACCATAAGTAGCAGTGCACAAACACCAGAATAAAAACTAGATAACTGGGAGCTCATAAAAATCAAACACTTTTGCTCATCGAAAGACTTCACCAAAAGTGTAGAAAGAGAACATACTGACTGGGAAAAAATTCTTGGGTACGACATATCCAGTAAGGGTCTAATCTCTAAAATCTACAAAATACCACAACATCTCAGCAACAAAAAGACAAATAACCTAATTAAAAAATGGGCAAAGGATGTGAACAGACACTTTTCCAAAGTAGACATTCAGGCAGCTAACAGACACGTGAGGGAATGCTCACAATTGTTACCCATTAGAGAAATGCAAATCAAAACTACAATGAGATACCATCTCACCCCAACAAGGCTGGCACTAATCCAAAAAACACAAAATAATAAATGGTGGAGAGGTTGTGGAGAGACTGGAACACTTACACACTGTTGGTGGGAATGTAAAATGGTACAACCACTTTGGAAGTCTATTTGGCACTTCCTTAAAAGACTAGAAATAGAAGTACCATATAATCCAGCAATCCCACTCCTTGGAATATATCCTAGAGAAATAAGAGCTGTCACACAAATACATATATGCACACCGATGTTCATTACAGCACTGCTCACAATAGCGAAAAGATGGAAACAACCTAGGTGCCTGCCTTAGTCATCTAGTGCTGCTATAACAGAAATACCACAAGTGGATGGCTTTAACAAAGAGAAGTTTATTTTCTCACAGTCTGGTAGGCTACAAGTCCAAACTCAGGGCATCAACTCCAGAAGAAGCCTTTCTCTGTCTGTCAGCTCTGAAGGAAGCTCCTTGTCTTCAGTCTTCCCTTGGTCTGGGAGCATCTCAGCGCAGGAACCTCAGGTCCGAAGAAAGCGCTCTGCTCCTGGCACTGCGTTCTTGATGGTATGAGGCCTCCATGTGAGAGCTGAGAGATTGGCTTAAGACCGTATCTAATCTTGTAGACCTCATCAGTATAACTTCCAGTAATCCATTTTATTACATCATAGTGATAGAGTTTACAACACATAAAGAAATTACATCACAATCATACGATACTGGGAATCATGATCTAGCCAACTGGACATATGTTTTTGGGGGACACAGTTCAATCCATGACAGTGCCCATCAACACATGAATGGATAAACAAATTATGGTACATACACACAATGGAATATTGCACAATGATAAAGAACAATGATAAATCCAAGAAACATCTTACAACATGGATGAATCTATAGAGCATTAGGCTGAGTGAAATCAGTCAGTCACAAAAGGACAAATATTGTATGAGATCACTACTATAGGAACTCAAGAAAAGGTTTAAACACAGAAGAAAACATTCTTTGATGGTTACTAGAGTGGGGAGAGAGGAAGAGGGAAATTCACTAACTAGATAGTAGACAAGAATCATCTTAGGTGAAGGGAAGGACAATGAACAATACAGGAGAAGTCAGCACAACAGGACTAAACCAAAAGCTAAGACGTTTCCTGAACACAACCAGACACTTTGAGGGACAGAGTAGCTGGGGCTGGGGTCTGGGGACCATGGTTTCGGGGGATATCTAGGTCAATTGACATAACAAAGTTTATTAAGAAAATGTTCTGCATCCCACTTTGGTGAGTGGCGTCTGGAGTCTGAAAAGCTTTCAAGCAGCCGTCTAAGAAGAATCAATTGGTTCCTAACCCACTTGGAGTAAAGGAGAATGAAGAATAGCAAAGACACAAGGAAAATACTAGCCAAAGAGACATAAGGTCCACATAAACCAGAGAATTCATCAGCCTGAGACCAGAAGAACTAGATGGTTCCCGGCTACCATCGATGAATGCCCTGACAGGGAATACAACAGAGATTCCCTGATAAAGCAGGAGAAAAGTGTGGAGCAGAACTCAAATTCACATAAAAAGATCAGGCTCAGTGGTCTGACTGAGACTGGAGGGTCCCACGAAACCATGGCTCCCGGATGCTCTGTTAACTCAGAACTAAACCATTCCTGAAGGCCACTCTTCAGACAAAGATTAGACTGGACTATAAGACATAAAATAATACCCATGAAGAGCATGCTTCTTAGTTCAAGCAGGTACACAAGACCAAATGGGAAGCTCCTGTCCGGAGGCAGGATGAGAAGGCAGGAAAGGACAGGAGCTAGTTGAATGGAGACAGGAAACCCGGAGAGGAAATGGAGAGTGTGCTGTCACATTATAGGAATTGCAACTAGTGTCACACAACAATACTTGTATAAATTTTTGTATGAGATATTAACTTCAGCTGTAAACTTTCATCTAAAGCACAAAAATAAAAATAAAAATTCAAATAAATAAATGTATTCATTATTATCCCTTCATACTCTTAAACCCCAAGAACCATTTCATTTCTCTAAGTTATGTATTCAATGAGCTCCTCACTCAGGGGATCACACGGGATATTTTCACCACTACATGCCCTGGACTGCCACAGACCATTCCTTCATACAAAGAGATTTGTACGGCCTTTGCCCCAAATATCAAGCCTGGATTACCCCCTTTTCCCTGATAGTCCATTGCTTGCAATCTGTCCCCGGTACCCATACTGTACCAGTCAAGATTCTTGGTTGCATACAAAAGAACAAATCCTAGCTAATTAAGCAGAGAAGGAATTTACAGGAAGGAGCAAAGTAGTTTACAGAAGTAATAGGCAGGCAATCTCTGCTTCAAGCCATGCTAGAATAACAAGAAATCCACTTTAAATATAAAGATACAGATACAATAAAAGCAAAAGGATTGAAAAAAATACACCATGCAAACACTAAGCGTAAAAAAGCTGGAGTGGCCATATTACCAGACAAAACAGACTTCAGAATAAGAAATATTACAAGAAATAATGAAGGACATTTCAGAATGATAAAGGAGTCAGTTCATAACGACGTGACAGGGAGGCTGAAGAACCAGGCTCAGAATGTAGGCAGGAACCAAGAGAGCCTTGGTAGCAGAGAGCAACAGCATTATCAGCCATGGCAACAGCTGGGGCCACCTGCACAGGATACTCACCACTGCCACTGCTTCTGCTGCCATGGTAACCACTGCCAATGCACTTGCAACTCAGCCATTCCATCCCACTGTGTATAATCTCTAAGGGTCTGTGCCTTCATGTCTGTGTCCTTCTCAGATTCAAGTCCAGGGCAAGATCATCCAACGGCAAAACTTGCATCATGTACTCATGCCTTTGTTGTCAGGGAGTGGAGAGAGCAAATATCTGGTTCCTTCATTTCTATAGTGAAAGGCAGGTCCCCACTTACCACCAAGATTCATACTTTTAAGGATTCCTCCGAATGGAATGAGATTCAGATGCTGGGCTTTCACAAACAGAAATCAACTGATTACACAGTAGAAGGACTGTCTGGGTGGTGCAAATAGTTAACACACTCGGCTGCTAACTGAAAGATTGGAGCTTCAAACCCATCCAGAGGTGCCTCAGAAGAAATGCTTGGCAATCTGCTTCCAAAAGGTCACAACCATGAAAACTCTGTGGAGCAGTTCTACTCTGCACACATGGAGTCTTCGTGAGTCAGAATCGAATTGACAGCAACTGGTATCTATACTAGGTATTTCACACTGGAAGACAATTTGGCAGTATATTGGTAGTCTTACATTATTTTCTTTTAAATTTTGACTAAGTAATTCTATTTCTAGGAAGTTAGCTTTTTAAAAATAATCAGAAATCAGCACCAGGATCTAAGTATGAGAATGTGCAACTGATACATTATTTATAATAGTGTGATCACAGGAAACTAGTTAAACTGTGGCAAATATCAGTCATCAGTCAAGGTCTCAGCAGGAAAGATGACACACTCAAAATGGGATAATTCAAGTGACTATTTACAAAGGTGTGTGTATAAGGAACTGCGAGAGATAGTATAATAATCTGGTCTGAAACTCCCTGTTCCAAATGGAGGAGAGGAGGGAGAGTTATTGGAGCTTGGAAGGAGAGAGTACTGCAGAGTTGGACTTTGGAGGAAGGACACTGCCAACCTGAGGTGATCTGACAGGGAGAGTGGTAAAGCATTAAGATATCTGCCCTTTAGCTCTCCCTCCCATCTCCTGCTGAGGCTCCCATTTGACCAAACACAACAGGAAGCCAGGGGTCACAGGAACCCCTTAATATAGGCCATCAAATCACCCTCCAGAGACCAAGAGAAGGGTGGAGAATGGATCTAGAAGAATAAATGGAAAGTAACTAAATTCCATACGATGGAGTCCTCACCAAGCATTAAAAATTATTCTAGGAGAATATTTAATTGTAGAGAGGAAAGCTCCCAATATAACACCAAGTGGAAAACAGGATCCAAACCATTTAGAAACTATGATACCAAAATTTTTTTTTAAAAAAATAGTGTGAATGTGTGGGGTTGTTTTTATTTTCTTTTTTAAATTTTTCTGTTTTCCAAAATATACGTAAATAAGACATGCTATTTTTATAATATGGATAAAAAAGGAGTTAAGCAAAAAGATATTTCAACTAATAAACCAAACAATGATAAGAACCGAGACCTTTATGAAAAGGGAGAGAAGAGTAATTTTTTTTCAGTGTCTATAAATAAAGATTTATTGGAACACAGCTGTGCTCATTTGTTTATGTATTGTCTATGGTGGCTTTTGCACTACAACAGCAGAGCAGTCACAATAGAGATCATATTGTTGTTGTTGTTAGTTGCCCTTGAGTCAGCTCTAACTCATGGTGTACAACATAGCAAAACGTTGCCCGGTCCTACATTATCTTCATGATCATTGGTAAGTTTGAGTTCATTGCTGTGTCTACTGTGTCAATCCATCTCGTTGAGGGGTGTCCCTCATTTTCACTGACACTCTATTTTACCAAACATGATGCCCTTCTCTAGTGCTTCTTCTTTCCTAATGACAAGTTCAAAGTAAGCAAGAAAAAGTGTCGCCATTCTCACTTCTAAGAAGGGCTATGGATGTATTTCTTGTAAGACTAATTTGTTCATTTTTCTGGCAGTCCATGGTATATTCATTATTCCTTGTCAACACCACAATTCAAATGCATCAGTTCTGCTGCTTCTTTTTTTCCATTGTCCAGTTTTCATATGCATATGAGATGATTGAAAAGACCACAACTTGGGTATGGCACACCTTAGTCATCAAAGTGACATCTTTTTGCTTTGTAACACTTAGAAGAAGTCTTTTGCAGCATATTTGCCCAATGCAATATGTCATTTCATTTCCTGACTGCTGCTTTCATGGACGTTGATTGTTGATCCAAGTAGAATGAAATCATTGACAATATCATGACTGTTGGCATGTTTGAGTCCATTTTTACAGCTATTGTGTAGTACCTTCCAACCTAGGAAGTTCATCTTCCAGCACTGTATCGGACAATGTTCTGTTGCGATTCATGCGGTTTTCACTGGCTAATTTTTGGGAGTAGCTCTTCAGGCCTTTTTTCCTAGTTTGTTGTAATCTGGAAGCTCTGCTGAAACCTGTCCACCATGACTGACCCTGCTGGTATTTGAAATACTGGCGATATAGCTTCCAGCATCATAGCAACATTGACCATGCAAACCACCACAGTACCACAAACTGACAGATAATTACTGCAAATAATTACTATGTAACCATTTACAGAAAAGGTTTGGATCTAGGGTAAGCAAGGACCGCAAGTAACACCTGAGGGGGAAGAACCTGGTGTCCTGTTCTTTGTCCAGTGTTCTGGGTTCATCTTAAGATGAGTCCTTTGCAAAGAATATCTTCTTTAATGTTAAGGTTTTAATAAAAGGAAAAGATATATTTTTTGAAATTGCCTTTAATCTTTCCTTTTCTGCTTATAGTCAAATGAGAGCAATTACAGGGTAGAGGCCGGCTAAGAAGTGGGACAATTTGTTCAAAATTGATGTAAAAAGAGCTGGAAGCAAATGTATTTACTTATTTATTTTTTAATTGTACTTTAGGTGAAAGTACACCTCGAGTTAATTCTCATACAAAATTTTATACACATATGGTCATGTGACACTAGTTGCAATCCCTACAATATAACAGCACACTCCCCCTTTCCACCCCAGGTTTCTTGTGTCCATCCAACCCGCTGCTGTCCCTTCCTGTCTTCTCATCCACTCTTTTGGTCTCGTGTATCTGATTCAACTAAGAAGCACACTCTTCACGAGTATTATTTTATGTTTTACAGTCCAGTCTAATCTTTGTCTGAAGAGTGGGCTTCAGGAATGGTTTTGGATCTAGGCTAACAGAGCTGCCGGGGGCCATGGCTTTGTGAGTTCCTCCAGTCTCAGTCAGACTATTAAGTCTGGTCTATTCATGTGAATTTGAGTTCTGCACTTTGCACTTATCTCCTTCTCCGTCAGGGATTGTCTATTGTGTTCCCTGTCAGGGCGGTCATTGGTGGTAGCTGGGCACCATCTAGCTCTTCTGGTCTCAGGCTGATGGAGTCTCTGGTTTATATGGACCTTTTGTCTCTTGGGCTAATATTTTCCTTGTGTCTTTGCTGTTCTTCATTCTCCTTTACTCCAAGTGGGTTGGGACCAATTGATGCATCTTAGATGACTGCTCCCAAGCTTTTCAGACCCTAGACACCACTCATCAAAGTGGGATGCAGAACATTTTCTTAATAAACTTTGTTATGCCAATTGACCTAGATGTCCCCCAAAACCATGGTTCCCAGACCCCAGCCCCAGGTGCTCTGTCCCTCAAAGTGTTTGGTTGTGTTCAGGAAACCTCTTAGCTTTTGGTTAATTCAGTCGTGCTGACTTCCCCCTGTATTGTGCGTTGGCCTTCCCTTCACCCAAGATGATTCTTGTCTACTATCTAGTTAGTGAATTCTCCTGTCCCTCCCATCCCACCCTCGTAACCATCAAAGAATGCTTTCTTCTATGTTTAAACCTTTTCTTGAGTTCTTATAATAGTGGTCTCATACAAAATTTGTCCTTTTGTGACTGACTAATTTCACTCAACTTAATGCCCTCCAGACTCATCCATGTTGTGAGATGTTTCTCAGATTCATCGTTGTTCTTTATCACTGTGTAGTATCCCATTGTGTGAATGTACCATAATTTGTTTATCCATTCATCTGTTGATGGCTTACCTAGGTTGTTTTCATCTTTTTGCTATTGTGAACAGTGCTGCAGTGAACATGGATGTGCATATATCTATTCTTGTGATGGCTTTTATTTCTCTAGGATATGGAAATCCTGGCGGTGTAGTGGTTAAGAGCTATGGCTTCTGACCAAAAGATCAGCAGTTCAAATCCACCAGGTTCCCTTGGAAACCCTATTAGGCAGTTCTACTCTTTCCTATAGGGTGGCTATGATTTGGAATCAACTCAACAGCAAGTCGAGTTTGGGTTTTTTTGGTTACATTCCAAGCAGCAGGATTGCTGAATCTTATGGTACTTCTTTTCTCGGTTTTTAAGGAAGCATCAAATAGATTTCCAAAGTGGTTGTACCATTTCACATTCCCATTAGCAGTGTATAAGTGTTCCAGCCTCTCCATGATCTCTCCAACACTTATTATTTTGTTTTTTTTTTTTGATTAGTGCTAGGCTTATTGAGGTGAGATGGTATCTCATTGTAGTTTTGGTTTGCATTTCTCTAATGGCTAATGATCTTGAGCATTTCCTCATGTGTCTGTTAGCCGTCTGAATATCTTCTTTGATGAAGTGCCTGTTCATATCCTTTGCCCGTATTTTAATTGAGTTATTTGTCTTTTCGTTGAGGTGTTGCAGTATCTTGTCAATTTTAGAGATTAGACACTTATCGGATAAGTTTTAGCCAAAAATGTTTTCCCATTCTGTAGGTTGTCTTTTTACTCTTTTGATGAGCGCAAGTGTTTGATTTTTAGAAGCTCCTAGTTATCTAATTTCTCTTCTGGTGCTTGTGCATTGTTAGTTGTGGTTTGTATTCTGTTTATGTCATGTATTAGAGCTCCTAGTATTGTTCTTATTTTTCTTCTTTGACCTTTATCATTTTTGATTTTATATTTAGATCTTTCATCCATTCTGAGTTTGTTTTTTTACATGGTGTGAGGTATGGATCTCATTTCATTTTTTTGCTGATGGATATCCAGTTATGCCAGCACCATTTGTTAAAGAGACTGTCCTTTCCCCATTTAACAGAGTTTGAGACTTTGTCAAATATTAGCTGCTAATAGGTGGATGAACTTACATCTGGATTCTCAATTCTGTTCCATTGGTCTATGTATCTCTTGTTGTACAAGTACCAGGCTGTTTTTGACTACTGTGGCATTATAATATGGTCTAAAATCAGGTAGTATGAGGTCTCCCACTTTGTTCTTCTTCTTCAGTAATGTTTTACTTATCCTGGGCCTCTTCTCTTTCCATATGAAGTTGGTGATTTGTTTCTCCATCTCATTAAAAATTGTTGTTGGAATTTGAATTGGGATTGCATTGTATCTGTAGATATCTTTGGGTAGAATTGACATTTTCACAATGTTGAGTCTTCCTATCCATGAGCATGGTATGTTTTTCCACTTATGTAAGTCTCTTTGGTTTCTTGTGGTACTGTCTTGTAGTTTTCTTTATATAGGTATTTTACGTCTCTGGTTAGATTTATTCCTAAGTATTTTATCCTTTGGGGGCTATTGTAAATGGCATTGATTTGGTGATTTCCTTTTTGAAGTTCTCTTTGTTGGCGTAGAGGAATCCAGATGATTTTTGTGTGTTTATCTTGTACTCTGATACTTTGCTGAAATCTTCTATTAGTTCCAGTAGTTTTCCTGTGGATTCTTCGTGGTTTTCTGTGTGCAAGATCATATGATCTGCATAAATATTTTTTATGGATGGACCACATTAGATTAAACAAATAATTACTGACCCCCTGAGATGTGCCAGACACTGTTCTGGATCCTGGGAACATAGTGATAGAAGGACTTGGCCTTGGGAAAGCAAAGACTTTCTTCTCTGAGAAAGTGTGAAACTTTGGGTTGGAGTGTGGCAATGATTGGGCATATGGGTAGGTGTGGTGGGTACAGTGTCTGGAGTATGGCTGTCCACAGTGGCATTCAATACAAGTTACCAGTGTTCATGATGTGCACAAACATCACAGAGACATACACAGGAGGCAGGTAAGAGCTGGGAGCAGCTGGGTGGAGCATGTTCTGAGACTCTGCCTTGTGCTGCAAAAAAACGTAAGGATTGGAAACGTTTTCAGCATTATTGCTGTTCTGGGATCTAAACCAAAAGAGTTGCATCTGACCACAGCATGATAAACAGGGAGACCAGTCTTCTAATTGAGATTCTTACAGAATGGGAACATGATCGGGGTAAGAGGGGCAGACAGGATGAATTTTATGCACCTCTCACATTGTAGGTGTTCACTATACTTTCTATTGATAAACACAGCTAATAAAGAAACTAAGCCTGTTACGCTTGTTTTAAAAATTGGATAGGATGTATAAATGTCCTAGGAATGAGATGTCCTATAAATGTGATTAGTTACCTTAAACTTTTTTTGATACCATTAATTAGATATATGTTTTATAAAAATTATAGGCTACAGAACCTTTATGGCAAAAGCATGAGGAAAAAATTAAGCAATGAGTCACAGCACCATATAAAGACAATCAACCAGAACCAATTTTCAAGCTTCTGCTGGGGCTGTCTTTGTGGTACGTTGCAGCTGAGTCAGGTCTGTTAGAATGAGGGCCACTCACTAAATCCTAATCCTTATCCCAAATGCCTGCTAGCAGGACATGGGTCCGCTTGGTGATGGAGTGGACACGGGTCCGCTTGGTGATGGAGTGATCTGTGTAATTATGTTAAAGAGCGGCGCAGAGAAGGCAGGAGGCACTAGCACCAAGTGTGAATTTGGACATTAATGAAAGGAAGGGATGGGGCTGGCTCCTGCTCCCTCCTGGGGGCTGCACATCACTTTCAGGCTTTGAGTTGAGAATCCAATGGCACAAAGCATACGCCATCATCGGAAAAATGCTTGAATAGGTCTATAGCCATACTGAGCACAAGGAGAACTCCACAGGTATCTTTTCTGCATTGTGTGAAGTTTGTTTTCAATCTGGATTTTACACTGTTAACAAAAAATTGCACAATGTAGACTCTGAATACTATGTGAGTTGATAAATATTTCTTAATAGGCTCCAGATATTTTTTAAAAAATACATATTTTACAATCTTAGGTAATTTGTGTTTAAAATAAAGCATAGATGTATGTGGTACAGCTCTGGAGCCAAGACAACTGAGTTCAAAGTCCAGCTCTTTCATTTAGGAGTGGCAGTGTACTTTGGGGAAATTACGATCTCACTGTGCCTCAGTTTCCTCACCTAAGAAGGGGGAATAGTAATAGTAAACTCCTCATGGAGCTTTTTGTGAGGATTAAATGAGTCAATACATGAAAAAAAAAAAAAGTTGCCATTGAGTCATTCCAATTCATAGTGACCCAATAGGACAGAGTAGAACTGCCCAATAGGATTTCCAAGGAGCAGCTGGTGGCTTCAAACTGCCAACCTTTTAGTTAGCAGCCATAGCTTGCCTCAGCTCTTAGGTACTTTTTTAAAATTAGCTATGACTATTAAAAGTCATACTCCAGAGAAACCACAAGGCATCAGCATTTCAAAATCTTAGTCTTTATATTAAACAGCATTATCTTTTTCATGGCTTAGACTATTTAAAAAGACCTCAGTTTTTAACCGGTCAACCCTGGTTTTCATCATCTTAAAAAGCATAGTAAATGATAATACTATTGCCAGTCCACATCTACTTTGATTTGAGAATAATAAAGGTTGAATTCTTGTAATTGATGTTTTATAGAATTTTTAAACTATATCTAATTCCACCCATGTTCATAGGAAATAGAGGCAGCAGTAGTCTAAGATTTTTTTTTTAATTTAAAGAAATTTAAGAGACTTCCAAAACCCATCTGCCCACAAAATATCTCATGCATGCAATCAACAAACACTATACAAAACTGAATACAATATGGCCTTGCCCTTGAAGAAATCATGTGACAAGAGAGGCCAATCTATAAAAATAATTATAATATTAATATGACTTGTTTATTAGTAAAAAGGAAGACAATGTACAAACTACCTCTTACCATTTGTGCCTGAAATTCTACCATTACTGATCCTTCCTTACATTGTTTCTCCATGCGAAGTTGTTGACATTTGCTGTTGTTAGGTACTGTCAAGTCATTTTAACTCATAGTGATCCCATTTGACAGAGCAGAACTGCCCCCATGGGTTTTCATGGCTGTAATGTTTACGGAAGCAGATCATCAGGTCTTTCTCCCACAGAGCAATTGTGAATATGCTACAACGAACTTCGGGCGTACTAGTCTCTGTTTCATTCTCTACTTTCAAGTCTTTTGAGTTATACCTAGAAGTGGAATTGCTGGGTCATATGGAGTTCTATTTTTAGTTTTTTGAGGAACCGCCACACTTTTTTCACACCAGCTGTACCATTTTGCATTCCCACCAACAATGGATGAAGATTTCAGTTTCCTTACATTCTTGCCAACATTTGTTATTTTCTGGGTTTTTCATTTGTTTGTCTTCTGTTTTTTAGTCTAAGCCATCCTAGTGGGAGGGAAATGGTATCTCATTGTGGTTTTGATTTGTGTCTCTCTGATAGCTGATGATATTGAGCATCTTTTCATGTTTTTGGTAGCCGTTTGAATATCATCTTTGGTGAAATGTCTATTCAAGTCTTTTGACTATTTTATAATTAGGTTATTTATCTTTCAGTTGTTAAGTTGTTGAAGTTTTATATATATTTTGGTTTATAGATTCTTATCGTATATATGGTTTCCAAAGATATTCTCCCACTCAGTAGCTTGTCTTTTCACTTTTTTGGTAAAATTTTTTGATGAACAAAAGTTTTTAATTTTTATGAGGTCCCATTTATTTATTTTTCTTTTGCTGTTTGTGCCTTTGTTATTATATTAGATGATCCATTGTTAAAAGCTAGGCCTGATAGTGTTGCCCTTGCATTTTCTTCTAAGAATTTTATGATTTTAGTTTGCACATTTAGGTCTTTAATCCATCTTGAATTTTTTGTGTGTGTGTATGGTGCGAGGCATGGATCCTGTTTCATTTTTCTGTGTGTGGAAATCTAGTTTTCCCAACACCATTTATTGAGGAGACTTTTCTTTCCCCATTAAATGGACTTAGCACTCTTGTCAAAAATCAGATGTATGGGATTGTTTCTGGACTTTCAATTTTATTCCATTGGTCTACGTGTCTGTCATTATACCAGCACCAGGCTGTTTTGATAACTACATCTGTATAATATGTTTTAAAATCAGTAAGTATGAATCCTCCTACTTTTTTCTTTCAACATTGCTTTAGTTATTTGAGGCCTCTTGCCATTCCACATAAAGTTGAAGGTTTTTTTTCCATTTCTATACAGAAGACTATTGGAGTTTTGTTTGGGATTGCATTGAATCTACAGATCACTTTGAGTGGTATTGACATCTTAACAATATTAAATCTCCCAAGCCAAGAACACAGAACATCTTTAATCTCTCTCAGCAGTATTTTATAATTTTCATTGTATAAGTCCTTCACATCTCTAGTTAGATTCATTCCTAGGTATTTCATTCTCTTAGATGTTATTGAAAATAGAATTGTTTCCCTAATTTCCATTTCAGATTTCTCATTGCTTATGAACAGAAACCAGCTGATTTTTGTTTGTTGACCTTGTACCCAGAAACTTTGCTAAATTCCTCTATTAGCTCCAGAAGTTTTCTTGCAAACTCTTTGGGATTCTCTATATATAAGACCATATCAATCTTGAATAAAGGTAGTTTTACTTCTTCATTTCCAATCTGGATAAATTTTATGTCTTTTTCTTGTCTTACTGCTCTGGCTAGAGCTTCTAATACAATATTGAATAGAAGTGGTGAGAGCGGGCACCCTTGTCTTGTTCTCAATTTCAAAGGGAGAGCTCTCAGTCTTTCTCCAATAAGTATAATGTTGTCTGTTGGCTTGATGTTGTCTATTGGCTTTTCGTATATGCCCTGAATCATATTGAGGAATTTCTCTTCTATTCCAGTCTTCTTTAGGGTTTTCATCAAGAAATGGTGTTGGATTTTATCAAATGCTTTTTCTGCATTCATAGAGATGATTGTGTGGTTCTTTTCCTTTTTGATGTGGTGTCTTACATGGATTGATTTTCTAATGTTGACCCATCCCTGCATTCTTGGGATAAATCTCCCTTGGTCATGGTGTACGACTCTTTAATATGCTGTTGGGTTCTGTTCACTAGTATTTTGTTGAAGATTTTTACATCTATATTCATAAAAGATTCTTTTCTACTGGTGTCTCTGTCTGGTTTTGGTATCAGAGTTTTGTTTCCTTCATAGAATGAATTAGGGTGTTGTGATGGTTAAGATAGTATGTCAACTTGGCTGGGCCATGATTCTCAGTGTTTCTATGTGATCACTCCCATGATGGAATATGTTGTGAGTTGCCAATCCCTGGAAAGGGCGTTTCCCTTGGGGGGAGAGGCCTGCATCTGAATATAAGCAAATGTTCTGGCTTTTTGCTCACTCTGCTTCCTGCGGCTGCCTCCTGTTCATCTGACCTCTGGTTCTTGGGACTTGAGCTGTCAGCCAAACTTGGGATTCATCAATCTTCATAGCCTGTGAGCGGAGCCCTGCTCTCTGACCTGCCGATCTTGGGCTCGCCAGCCCCTGAAGCTACATGAATCAGGAAAAACCTTGTGGTCTGTCTGCCGATCTTGGAATTCGCTGACCTTCGCAGCCTGTGAGCAGGAGCCCTGCTCTCTGACCTGTTGATCTTGGGCTCGCCAGCTTCTGGGGCTGTGTGAATTGGGAGAGGCCTCTACCCTGATCCACAGACTTGGCACATTCTAGCCTCTACAGTCACAAGGCTGTTTCCTTGATATAAATCTATATATATATATATATATATATTTATACGCTTTACTGGTTTTGCTTCTCTAGAGAACCTAGCCTAAGACATTTGGTACCAAGAGTGGTAAGGATGAGTTTTCTAAATTGGTTCTCAAGTCTGGTTAGTCTTAAAGATGTTGATGCCTCTGCTTCCAGCAGTAAAGAGGGCACTGTTAGTCCACGGAGTGAGGTGGCGATACAAATATGCAAAATATCACCACCAATATATCAGGTATTGGTGAAAGGCGAGGCTCAGGGTGAACACATGTGTGAAATCTTTCTACAGTTTTGTCAGAATGAGAAGTATAAGGAAGCTGGTTGGTTTGTCCTACTTTCGCTAGACAAACTGGTGAAATAAAGAGATGTGCTCAGGGCTTCAGAGTCAAAGCTCAAGTGCCATATAAATGACCTCAAGACTTCCACTTGTGCTTTGAAAGAAAGCCTTATTTCTTGTAGTAACAGAGTTGAAATCACCGAAAACCAAACCCAGAGTCTTATTGTAAGAGTGGCTGAATTACAACACCAGCTCAACTGCCAAACTTGAGAGGTGTCTGAAGTTAAAGTAAGGGTATCGATTGGGAAGAAATGGGATCCTGAAACTTGGGATGGGGACATATGGGCAGATAATCAGGAGGTTGGGGACTCTGAGCCCCTAAATTCTGTTGAATCACTCCTGCCAGCAGAACCAGTCCCATCTGAAGAGATTATTTCATGTCTTTTTGCTAACTCACCCTGCCCAGGAAAACCGTCAGTCCCTCCACTCCCATCTAATGAGATTAGCCCTAGCCCAGCTGCTTCTAAAGAGCCCTTGCCTGAGTCATTGCCTCGGGCATCGCCTGAGGCAGATGCTTTACAAGACAATGCTGAGTGTTCTCAAAACAATTCCACACTACCACTTGTGGCTTCTAGACCTATAACTAGGCTTAAGCCGCAGCGAGCCCCAAAAGGTGAAATACAAAGTGTGACCCAGGACGAGGTACACTACACTCCAAAAGAACTACTTGATTTTTCTAATATGTACAAACAGAAACCTGGGGAATATGTGTGGGAATGGCTATTAAGGGTGTGGGATAATGGTGCAAGGAACATAAAGATGGATCAGTCTGAGTTTATTAATATGGGTCCACTAAGCACATATTGTTCATTCAATGTTTCAGCTCAAGAAGTTAGGAAAGGATCTAATAGTTTATTTGGTTGGGTTGCTGAAGCTTGGATTATGAGGTGGCCTACACTAAATCAAGTTGAACTGCCAGACCTGCCTTGGTATACTGTAGAAGAAATTATCCAAAGGCTTAGGGAAATTGGCATGCTAGAGTGGATTTATCAAGTTAGATCCACAGACCCACAATGGAGTGCACAGAGGCCACACCTTTTACCACAATTGTGAAGAACAAATTTGTGAAGGGAGCTCCAGCATCCTTGAAGACTGCTGTGATTGCTATTTTATGTAAGTCAGATTTGACAGTGGGAACTGCCCTAACTGAATTAAGACATTTAACTACAATGGGGCTGATTGGACCCTGTGGTAGTAAGGGCCAAACGGCTGCACTCAATCGACAAAGACAAGGTGTGCATGGTTACAGTAATGGACAGAGAAGTCAAAGTAGTAATCAGAGTAGTCTGACTTGTATCGACACATGGCATTGGCTACTTAGCCATGTTGTCGCTAGGAGTGAAATAGATAGGAAATCTACTAAATAACTACTTGGTCTGTACAAACGGATAAATTCTAGTTCAGGTTAACAGCAGTCTAACTCGAATCACCAGAATACAGAGTCACAGTCCCTCAATCAATTCCTAAGTTTAAGCAAATATGAAGACCCATAACCCCTTGAATGAAGGGGAGGCCAGGTCCCCTTAAGGAAGGACCGTAATACACTGCCAAAATTTTTACTGTTAATCTTTCTCCTAGCTTTCCCTGAAGGGATCTACAGCCTTTTATGAGAGTGACTGTTCACTGGGGAAAAGGAAATAATCAGACTTTTCCGGGATTATTGGATACTGGCTCTGAACTGATACTACTAATTCCAGGAGACCCAAAACGTCACTGTGGCCCACCAGTCAGAGTGGGGACATATGGAGGTCAGGTTATTAATGGAGTTTTGGCTCAAGTCCGTCTCACAGTAGGTCCAGTGGGTCCCCAAACCCATCCTGTAGTGAATTCCCGAGTTCCAGAATGCATAATTGGAATAGATATACTCAGCAACTGGCAGAACCCCCACTATTGGATCCCTGACAAATTGAGTAAGGTCTATTATGGTAGGAAAAGCCAAGTGGAAGCCATTAGAACTGCCCCTACCTAGGAAAATAGTAAACCAAAAGCAGTACCGCATTCCTGGAGGGATTGCAAAGATTACTGCCACCATCAAGAACTTGAAAGATGCAGGGGTGGTGATTACCACCACATCCCCATTCAACTCGCCTATTTGACCTGTGCAAAAAACAGGTGGATCTTGGAGAATGACAGTAGATTACTGAAAACTTAACTAGGTGGTGACTCCAATTGCAGATGCTGTTCCAGATGTAGTTTCACTGCTTGAGCAAATTAATACATCTCTTGGTACGTGGTATGCAGCTATTGATCTGGCTAAAGCTTTTTCTCCATACCTGTTTCAAAGTACCACCAGAAGCAGTTTGCCTTCAGCTGGCAAGGCCAGCAATACACTTTCACTTGCCTACCTCAGGGCTACATCAACTCTCCAGCCCTATGTCATAATTTAGTCCACAGGGACCTTGATCACCTTTCCCTTCCACAAGACGTCACACTGGTCCATTACATTGGTAACGTTATGCTGATTGGACCTAGTAAGGAAGAAGTGTCAATGACTGGACTTATTAGTAAAACATTTGCTTGCTAGAGGGGGGGAAATTAATCCCACAAAAATTCAGGCACTTTCCACTTCGGTGAAATTTCTAGGGGTCCAGTGGTGTGGGGCATGTTGAGACATTCCTTCTAAAGTGAAGGATAAGTTATTGCATCTGGCTGCTCCCACAACTAAAAAGAAGGCGCAATGCCTGGTGAGCCTCTTTGGATTTTGGAGGCAATATATTCCCCATTTGGGTGTGCTACTCCAGCCTATTTATCAAGTGACTTGAAAAGCTTCTAGTTTTGAGTGGGGACCAGTACAAGAGAAGGCTGTGCAACAGGTTCAGGCTGCAGTGCAAGCCACTCTGCCACTTGGACCATGTGATCCAGCTGATCCAATGGTGCTTGAAGTGTCAGTGGCAGATAGAGATGCTGTTTGGAGTCTTTGGTAGACCCCTATTGGTGAATCACAGCACAGACCCTTAGGGTTTTGGAGCAAAGCTCTGCCATCCTCTGCAGATAACTACTCTCTTTGTGAGAAACAACTTTTGGCTTCTTACTGGGCCTTAGTAGAGGCTGTATGCTTAACCGTGGAACACCAAATCACCATGTGGCCTGAGCTGCCCATCATAAACTGGGTGTTGTCTAACCCACAGAGTCATAAAGTTGGACGTGCACAGCAGCACTCCGTCATTAAATGGAAGTGATATATATGAGATGGGGCCTGAGCAGGACCTGAAGGTACAAGTAAGTTGCATGAGGAAGTGGCCCAAATGCCCATGGTCTCCACTCCTGTCACATTACCTTCCATCTCGCAGTCTGCACCTGTGGCCTCATGGGGAGTTCCTTATGATGAGTTGACTGAAGAAGAGAAAACTCGTACCTGATTTACAGATGGTTCTGCGTGATATGCAGGCACCACTAGAAAGCGGACTGGGGCAGCACTACAGCCCCTTTCTGGGACCTCCGTGAAGGATAGTGGTGAAGAGGAATCCTCTCAATGGGCAGAACTTCAAGGAGTAAACCTGGTTGTTCACTTTGCTTGGAAGGAGAAATGGCCAGATGTGCGATTGTATACTGATTCATGGGCTGTGGCCAGTGGTTTGGCTGAATGGTCAGGGACTTGGAACGAACATGATTGGAAAATTAGAGACAAGGATTTATGGGGAAGAGGTATGTGGATAGACCTCTCTGAGTGGGCCAAAGAAGTGAAGATATTTGTGTCTCATGTGAATTATCACCAAAGGATTACCTCAGCAGAGGAGGATTTTAACAATCAAGTGGATAGGATGACACGTTCTGTGGAAACCAGTCATCCTCTTTCCCCAGCTACTCCTGTCATTGTTCAAGGGCCTCATGAACAAAGTGGCCATGGTGGCAGGGATGGAGGTTATGCATGGGCCCAGAAACATGGACTTCCACTCACCAAGGCTGACTTGGCTACAGCCACTGCTGAGTGCCCAATCTGCCAGCAGCAGAGACCAACACTGAGTCCCCGATATGGCACCATCCCTCAAGCTAATCAGCCAGCAACCTGGTGGCAAGTTGATTACATTGGACCACTTCCATCATGAAAAGGGCAGCCTTTTGTCCTTACTGGACTAGAAACTTACTCTGGATATGGATTTGCCTTCCCTGCATGCAATGCTTCTACCAAAACTACCATCCGTGGACTTACAGAATGCCTCATCCACCATCATGGTATCCCACACAGCATTGCCTCAGATCAAGGAACTCACTTCCAGCAAATGAAGTGCAGCAGTGGGCCCATGCTCATGGAATTCACTAGTCTTACCATGTTCCCCATCATCCTGAAGCAGCTGGCTTGATAGAACAATGGATGGCCTTCTAAAGACACAATTATGGTGCCAGCTAGATGGCAATACCTTGCCAGGTTGGGGCAATGTTCTCCAGGAGGCTGTATATGCTCTAAACCAGCATCCACTATATGGTTCTGTTTTTCCTATAGCCAGCATTCATGGGCCCAGGAATCAAGGGGTGGAAATGGGAGTGGCACCACTCTATTTACCCTACTGATCCACTTGGAATATTTTTGCTTCCTGTCCCCACTACCTTATGGTCTGCAGGTCTAGAGGTCTTAGTTACAAAGGGAGGAATGCTCCCACCTGGAGACACATCACTGATTCCATTGAACTAGAAACTAAGAATGCCACCTCGCCACTTTGGGCTCCTTATGCCTCTGGATCAAGAGGCAAAGACTGGAGTTACCGTACTGCCTGGTGTGATTGATCCTGATCACCAAGAGGAAATCAGATTGATATTACATAATGGACGTAAAGAAGAGTATGTCTGGAATGCAGGAGATTCCGTAGGGCGTCTCTTAGTATTACCACGCCCTGTGATTAAAGTCAATGGAAAAGTACAGCAACCCAATTCTGACATGACTACTAATGACACAGACCCTTCAGGAATGAAGGTTTGGGTCACCCCACCAGGCAAAGAACCATGACCAGCTGAAGTGCTTGCTGAGGGCAAAGGGAATATGAAATGGGTGGTGGAAGAAGGTAGTTCTAAATACCAGCTACGGCCACAAGACCAGCTGCAGAAATGGAAACTGTAATTGTTATGACTATTTCTGCTTTGTATGTCTGCATCAAATATTTTTGTTTCCTTCACTTATACAATATAAGATGTAAACAGGACTAGTACATTTTTGATTGTGTGCATGTTAGTTGTATCATGTATGATTTTCTAATTGTCTTTATTCAGAGATTATGTACAGTTTAAGGAGTTGTGTACATGTGCCAAGTTGACAAGGGCTGGACTGTGATGGTTAAGATTGTGTGTCACCTTGGCTCGGCCATGATTCTCAGTATTTATATGTGATAACCCCCATGATTGAATATGCTGTGAGTTGCCAATCCCTGGAAAGGGAGTTTCCCTGGGGGTATGGCCCTGATCTGAATATAAGCAGGTGTTCTGGCTTTTTGCTCACTCCAGATCCTGCTGCTGCCTCCTGTTCATCTGACTTCTGGTTCTTGGGACTTGAGCTGTCAACGCATCTGCCGATCTTGGAACTCGTTGACCTTCGCAGCCTGTAAGCAAGAGCCTGCTGTCTGACCTGCTGATCTTGGGCTCGCCAGCTTCTGGGGCTATGTGAATTGGAAACACCTCTACCCTGATCCATGGACTTCGGACATTCTAGCCTCTACAATTACGTGAGCTGTTTCCTTGATATAAATCTATATCTATATGCTTCACTGGTTTTGCTTCTTTAGACAACCCAGCCTAAAACAAGAGTATTCTTTCCTTTTTTACCTTTTGGAAGAGTTTAAATAGTATTGATATCAACTCTTCTCTAAATGTTTGGTAGAATTGTCCAGTGAAGCCATCTGATCCAGGATTTTGTTGTTCATGTTGTTGGGAGGTTTTTGATCACTGCTTCTATCTCTTCACTTGTTATGGATCTGTTGAGATTTTCTATTTCTTCTTGAGTCAGTCTGAGTAGGTTGTGTGCTTTGAAGAATCTGTCCATTTCATCTAGATTATCCAGTTTGTTGCCATATAGTTGTTCATAATATTCTGTCATAATTCTCTATATTTATCAGGTTAGTTGTAATGTCCCCTTTTTCATTTTTTATTTTGGTTGTTTGCATCTTTTCTCTTCTTTGTCAGTCTAGCTAAAGGTTGATCAATTTTATTGATCTTTTCAAAGAACCAACTTCTAGTTTTATTGATTCTATTTTTTTTCTGTTTTTGTTTTTTAAATTTATGCTCTGATCTTTTTTATTTCCTTTCTTCTGGTAGGTTTAGGCTTAGTTTGCTCTTCTCTTTCTAGCTCCTGGAGTTGTCAAGTTACATTGTTGATTTGAGATTTTTCTTCTTTTTTCATGTAGGCATTTATGGTTTTAAGTTTCCCTCTGAGTGCTGCCTTCACTGCATCGCATAAGTTTTGGTATGTTGTGTTTTCATTTTCATTTGACTCTAGGAAATTTGTGATTTCTCTTTTGATTTCTTCTTTGACTGATTGATAGTTTAATAGTGTGTTGTTTAATCCCCATGTTTGTGTTTTTTCCAGTTTTCTTTTTCCTGTTATTGATTTCTAGCTTTACTCTGTTGTCATCAGAGAAAATATTTTGTATGATTTCAATCTTTTAAAACTTATCAGGACTTGCTTTGTGACCTAACATGTGGTCTATCCTGAAAAGTGATTCATGTGCACTCGAGTAGAAAGTATATTGTATTGTGGTTAGTTGGAGTGCTCAATATATGCCTCCAAAACATTTTCAAACACCCCTAAAGGAGGAATATCATCCCATTTAGACTCAGCCCTGTATCAGACAATAGGACACTAGAAGTCTTGGGGGGAAACATAATACTGTGGAGGTATGATGTTTTAAGGAAGTGTCAGTCATTCACATCTTAATAGGGATTCATTCATCAGCTTTCTTTGTAGCAGCCTGACAACAGAGAGGGAAAAAAAGACACAGGGCAGGTAATTTTGATGAGTCCTGAAACTCTGTAGCACAAAACATTGCTCAGGCAATATTGAAGGAAATATGGACTTTAAGTCAGTGTCTTAGGTTGGGTTCTCTAGAGAAGCAAAACCATTAAAAAGTATATATGAAAAGAGATTTATATCAAGGAAACGGCTCACACAGTTTTTACAGGCTCTATGTTCCAAGTCTGTGAGGGAGGAAAGAGGATTCTCCTGATTCACATAGCCACAGGAGCTGGTGAACCCAGGATTGGCAGGCTGGAGAGCAGTGCTGTTGCAGGCTGCAAAGATAGACAAATCTCTAGATCAGCAGGCAAGACTGCCAGTAAGCTAGTGGCCCAAGTCCCCCAAACCAGAGGCCAGATGAAGGAACAAGCAAAAGCCCCAGCAAGGTGAGCAGGAAGTAAGAAGGCAGAGGAGGGTGGAGAGATGAAGGCTGAGGGGGTGGGGAGCCACCACAGACCCTGGGCCCATCGGTACCACTCAGCAAATTTCATCATGGGGGTGATCATGTATCAAATTTCAGCGGAGAAGTGTTCACAACATTATACAACTGCCAAAACACAGAATCATGGCCCAGCCAAGTTGACACACAATCTTAACCATCACAGTCAGGCTCAACAAATGTTTCCTATAAAGGGCTAAATAGTGAATATTTTAGGCTTTGCAGACCATACAGTTTCTGTTGCAACTACTCAACTCTCCCATTATAATGTGAAAGCAACCAAAGACAATACATAAACAAATGACTATGACTGTGTTCCAACAAAACTTAATTTATGCACACTAAAGTTTTAAGTTCATATAATTTTCATATGTTATGAAGTATCATTTTTCTTTTTATTTTTTCAATCATTTATAAATGTAAAAACCACTCTTAGCTCATAGGCCATATAAAAACAGGCAGCAGGCCTCATTTGGCTCACCGGCTGTAGTTTGCTAGCCCTTGTTCTAAAATCCTGGTGGAGAAGAAATGTAAATAAAGAGAGGGGTGAATATAAAGGAGAGGTATAAGAATGGCCACTTCATAATTTTTCTCAGGGCTGACTATACCTTAGAGTCTTCCAGAGACATAATGTCTTAATCATTGTGTTACTTGCTGGAAATATCATATTACCTTCCTAACACTAGAGCACAAATTATTTTGCCTGACCCAAACCTGCCAATGTCACCTATCAGAGAGTAGGAGCTGAAGAAAAAAGAAAGGTAATTTTTGATGGAAGGAAAGCATGATGAAAAAGCTGGATCATTGGGAGCTATCTAATCTCCTGGGGTGGGTAAGATCTTATCCAGTCTACTTTGGTAGACTAGAGATGCAGCTTTGGGGAGTGTGGGGACTCCTGCGTGTGCCTCAGCTACGGAAAGCTGCCTTGCCCAAAGTCATGTTCTTCCCTGCGGCAGCCCCCATCCAGTGACTGAGTGAGACAGGGTATAATGGCTCAGTTATTTTGGCGCACCGTGGGACAACACTGAGGGCAACACTTGCTCCAGAGCTTCCTGGTGGGCTGGCTGAGTCTTTGCTGGGCCTGCATGCAGTTCAACTTCTCTCCCCAGTCCTGCTTCTTCCCCCTTTCTTTCCCAGGTGGTGATCCCTAATAAACATTTTACACCCCAAACTCCATTTCACTGTCTGCTTCTAGAGAATCTTACTTGCAACTTTGTGTGTATCTATGTGTTTGTGTGCACATGCACATGCCTAGAGTAAAAACGCTGTCAGCATTAGGAGCCCAGGCCTATGATGCAACCCCAGCTAAGTGTAATGATGGATGAAACACACTTCCTCTTTCCCTTCCAACAGCAACCCGAGGAATTGCTCCTGAGATAGTATTTGTATCACTCTCAAAAATACTTTCTTCATTGGTCAATGACTATTCTAGGTTGCAGGACAGCCAGAGTCTATGGCAAGTGTACTCTTTTGGTTGTAGTCAAGTACAACACTGGAGCAACCCCACGTAGCAGCAAAAGCAACAACAGTCAAGAGAATGAGACTGTTAGTTGACTGCACGGGTGGTCTGGTCATGTCTTTCTGGCATGATAGAAACCAAAACTGATTCCCAGGGTTAAGTAATCACCCTTGGATTTTTTAAACTTACTGTGTAAGCTAAAATGCAGTAGATAGAGGATGATGATGAAGAAGATAGATAGACAGAGATAGATAGATAGATAGACAGATATTCTTGTATGTTGGAGTCACTAGTTAATTTAATTTGAATATTAAAAGTAATGTTAACACATGTTATACCTTGTGAAACAAAACATGCTAATTGCAACCATTAAATTACAAAGGCAGGTTACACAATAGTATGCTTAGTATGAGTCCACTATTACAAAATATATGTCAATATTTTAATAGGAAAAAAAGATTGGAAGGCCAATATATTGTCAACGATGCTTATGTCAGGATTTCAGGCAATTTTTGTTTCATTCTTTTATTTATCTGTATTGTCTAAATTTTCAGTGATGACTTTGTATTTTTGTAACAAGGAAAAAACTTAGTTTTTTTAAATTACTAAGTTATGAACCTGTTTTCCCTCAACAGCTTTTTTTTTTTATTTTCTTTAAGAGAAGCGTACATTCTTTTCCTAAGAAATGCAAAACTCTCTCCTTTCCTTCTTTTCAGATAATTAGAACAGAGCAGTCCGGTTGGAGGCCATTTCTGATGTCAATCTTCAAAGTGCTATAGAAAGGCAGAAAATAAGCTGTAGAACATTTTAATTGCCTTCATAACCTTGATTACAGAAAGGAAACATTTCCTTTGTGATTTCTGTTCCTGAGAAGAGGGAGTGGTGACCAGGGTCTCCGCAGCTTGCAGAATCTCCCATCCCATTCCATGAGCATCATTAAAGAGGAACTGTGGGGATAAACACGGCACCATTCATACACTCTGTGAGTTCATCTGGTCCAAGGGGCCATCCCTTCCACAGGATCACAACAGGAACCCATGCAGCCTCAGCTTGAACATCTCTATAATGGCGGAATCAATCCCTACTGGACAGTCCCACTCGGATATCTTAGAGGCACGTCAAACACAATATCCAAAATTAAATATATCACCTTTACTTCCAGAAACAGCACATGTTTACAAGTACTACCGTTGCCTCTTGCCAACCCTCACCCCAATAGACTACGAGCAGCTCAACGACCCTGTCTCATTCGTCTGTATTACCAGCGCCTAGAACAACACAGGCAACACAGTAGCTGCTCAATACATGCTGGTGGAATTACTATTGAACAAGTAACTGGTACTCCAATGATTTTCTTTAAACCTCCAAGGCCCTTGGTAAGTTATTGTCTTTGATCAGCTTGTCCGTTCAGTCTCTGCTGCCTCCTTTTGATTGTGCCCTGTGCTATCTTGGAAGCAGTTGGTTTCTGTCAATTCTCTTTTGCTAATTATCTCAGTGCCCAGATCTAAAGTCATCTATCTCAGGGAGCCTGTTTTGGTGTCAGCATTATAGTCATATTCTTCTTTTAACCCTCTTAAATAGGATTTGACAGAAAATGGCATTTTTGAAATTTAAGGGTGAAAGTGTAGCTTAATACAATAAAATCTCAGCAATTTGAAGTAAGCAAAAGGAAGGTCAGTCTGACAGTGAAAAGCACAAATTCTGAAATCATTTTTGTAAAAAACAGACAGTGACTGTTCTCATGTACAGGGGGGCTATAGACCGAAGTAAAAATTTACCTTTTAAAATCATTGATGATATACATAGTACGGTTGGAAAGAAAGAAAGGCAAAGGTGACCAGGGGCAGAAAGAGGCAACTGGTCTTAGACTAGGACACAGGACACCAGGAAAGAGCCAAATGTTAGGAACACAGCCTCTTTGTAGAGGCTGCTGAACTATCCAGAAAGATGAGAGGTACTGTGGGAAATACGGGGGAGGGAATAGCTGCCATTTTTTGACCTGTCTCCTCAAAATCGTGACCAAAACTGATGCAGGGCTGTGTTAGGGATTGAATTGTGGCTCCCCAAAACTATAAGTTGAAGTCCTAATCCCTGCACCAGTGAATGTGACCTTGTTTGGGAAATGAGGTTTTTCTTTACAGATGTTATCAGTCAAATTAAGGAAGTTATACTAGAGTAGGGTGAGTCCTAATTCTAACCCCTCTGAGTGATGTTTTATAAAAGGTGACAGGCAGGGAAACAGAGTCACACATAGGGGAAGACAACATGTGAGGATTGATCTACAAACGAAAGAACGCCAAGAAATACCTGGGGCGACCAGGAACTGAAGGAGACTAGGAAGGGTCTTCCCTAGAGCCCAAAGACAGAGAGAGCATAGCCCTGCTAACGTTCTGAACTCACACTTGTAGCCTCCAGAACAGTGAGAAACTAAAGCTCTGTTCTTTAAAGCCACCTAAAACCAAACCCATTGCTGTCGAGTGGATTCCAACTCACAGCAACCCTATATGACAGAGTAGAACTGCCCCATAGGGCTTCCAAGGACCCGCTGGTAGATTCAGACTGCCAACCTTTTGGTTAGTAGACAATTGCTTAAGCACTGTGCCACCAGGGCCCCTTACAGCCACCTACTTTATGGTATTTGGTTATGGCAGCCCTAGGAAACTAAGGCAAGGGCTTAAAGTGAAACAGGCCTTGCTCGTTGCAGCAGTGAGGAAGGAGGACTGTCACAACAGATGGCACCTTCTGGAAATCTAATCTGTGCTGTGTCAGGCTCTTGAGGGACCATACATGCCATACAACTTCCAGGAACCTAAGAACCTAAGCTACTCAACTCTATGAAACCCTGAAAGATCAAAGCAGAACTCAGTGATAACAAATGATAGTGAGATACAGTCAAACTAGGATAACCAGGCCTTTGTGGGCGAGTGTCTTCCGGTAAGTCATGATGGAGAACATGGATATCAAGTACAGTCAGATGGGTAGGATTTGGTTAGAGGGAGAAAAGGAGGAAAGCACTGTCAATAGGGAGAACAGTATGAGCACAACCCAGAAGTGAGGATGGGAGTGGGTTACGATGGGGATGGCAGTGGAGGAGACAGATGGAGGCCCCGCACAGTAAGAAATTGCCCTGTAGAGGTGGGCAGGTACTGTTAGCCCATCACTGTGTACCAGGCATGTTCACAGCAAACAGGACAGGCCATTGCCCTTAAGGAACTTAGAGTGAACCATACCCCACCACCACTTCTTATAAAGAGAGATCTTACCAAAAAAAGATACAAATAAACCCCCCACTGCCCATCCCCACTCGAAAAAGAAAAAAACACCCATGAGTTTTGTTTGGCTGATATTGGCCAGGGAGAGGGAGGTGGTTATATAAACTGGTGATAAAAACCAGCTCTGCTGTTGCATTTCTTCACAACTCTGAGTAACCTGGCAAGAGAGGTGAATCAAAGCTAGAGGAAGAAGGAGGTGAAGGTGAAGAAGGGCCTCCAAAATAATCAGATTTTTCTTTTATCTTTAAACCACCATCAAAGAGATAGTCAATCAAAATGAATACACTACTGATTGCTTTTTGAGAAATGCTGAATCATGTCTTAAATTGTAGTTACCCATTTACTTATTGTATTTGTATCCTAGGGCTGCATAACAAAATACAACAAAGTGGATGCCTTACAAGAACAAAAATTTATTGTCTCACGATTCTAGAGGCTAGTAATCTGAATTCAGGGTGCTGGAAAGGCACTGAAGACTGTAGAAGAAGACTGTAGAAGAAGACCTTTCCTCATTTTGCTTAGCCTCTGGTAGCCCCAGGTATGCCTTGGCATGTAGATACATCTTCACATGACTATCTTTCCTCTGGCTCTCTGTGTCTCTTGTTCTCTTTTATAAGGAGTCACTCAGATTGAATTAGGACCCACCCTACTCCAGTATGACCTCATGTTAACTGATAACATCTTAAAAGACCCTATTTCCAAACATATCTTTCTGGGGGACATAATTCAATCCATAACATTTATGAAAAAAATAATATGTCAAACGTGCAAATCAATCCAGTTTCTAGAAAAAAATTCAAATAAAAAATTTTTCAATTGCATGAAAAAGCTCTTCATAGATAAACTAAATTGAGAACAGTGTTGTTGTTAGGTGCCGTTGGTCAGTTCTGACTCACAGCAATCCTATGTACAACAGAACAAAACACTGCCTGATCCTGTGCCATCCTCACAATCATTGCTATGTTTGAACCCGTTGTTGTAGCCACTGACACAGTCCCTCTTATTGAGGGTCCTCCTCTTTTTCGCCGACCCTCTACTTTACCAGGCATGATGTCCTTCTCCAGGGACTGGTCCCTCCTGATAACATGTCCAAAGTACGTGAGAAGAAGTCTTGCCATCCTTTCTCCTAAGGAGCGTTCTGGCTGTACTTCTTCCAAGACAGATTTGTTCCTTCTTGTACATCTTTAAGTGTTTTTATTCCTACCTATTTTCTTCTTACCAAAATAGTTAATGACAGATTCATTTCAATTTTCAGCTGCCAATATTATTTTAGAGAGCTGCCACCAAGTGTGAACATCTTCATCCACTTTCCTTTAATTTGTACCATTTTATTGAATAAATTATTCAGTGTCAGGGACCTAGATAAGGGGCCACATTACTCTGAAAGCAGTTGAAATATTGTATTAGAGACTGACGAGCTGTCACGGCAAATTGGGCATGACCTACCACCCTGCTCCCACCTCCACCCCCTGCCATGTTCCTTAAGCTTCTGTGACTGAATCATAAGTCTGGAAAACTCAATTTGGTAAGTGTGGGAAGACAGATCTTAATGGAAAAGTTCATTTCTAACGAAATGTGAGGTGGTAAAATGTTGGACAGGCAGGGTGGATCATTTGAGTCTTTATTAATAACACCAATCCATTTTAATTCAGTGAAGCACGTAATTAGCATCAAGCTTTTCAGGTTCACCACCCATTCCTGTGCCTGAAATCCCTAATATTTTTTAAAAACTTTTCTTATTTGGTTTTAATAATTTGCATTTTAATAATTTGCATTTTAACACGAGGTTACACACAGCTGGCTTATACTAATTATAAGTGCATGGAGTTTTATTAAGCCAGTGGTACCACCGGCCAGTGACAAATCTTTCTACGACTTAACTTGAATTCCCTGTAATTATTCTGTAGCCAGCTAAGACTCCAGCAAAGAGATGAATGAGGCCCCTTGAGATTGCCGCACCTTGAATAATCAGAGGCAGTGGGCAGGGTCAATTACTGTTTCAGTTTGTTCCGTAGCTGCTGCATGTAAATCCATTTAGTAGCAGCTTAGAGGAAGCCGTGATAGCAGTTGTTTTACTGCCTTTATCTCTGCAACTGCAGCCATTCTGAGATGCAAGGCCCGGAGGACTTAGATGGACCATCTCCACGGGAAGTGATGGAGCTGAAGAAGGGCTGCATTTTTGAGATGGAGACAAAAGAAAACTTTCTCTTATTCACAGGAAGGAAGAGGGACAGAACTGTTGGTTTAGTGAAAAGGGCTTAGGACAAAGAGTCCAGAAACCTGAGGTTTCCAATCCTCCTTGGCTGAGATAACCAACCAGCCAGTCACACCAAGACAAGTTTCTTCTGGGGCCTTGTACTGTCATGCAATTCTATGCAGTGAGAAATACAACACGGGGCCACAAAGGAAAAAGCAAGCAGAAATCCTACCATTAAAGTAAAAACAAACAAGTTAACTGATAACCCATGAAGCTCTAGCAGGTGTGGAATCTAACTTAACAATGCACTCAAGTGAGCTGAATCCATTCAGACAATATTGCTGGTTTAATTTAACAATAACTTTTTAACACTGACTGGATGTTATTGAGGCTATAAAGATAAATAAGACTAGCCACAGCCCTCAGTCTTACAACCTCCTCTAAGAAAAAGACACAAAGAGCCTTACTAGTAAGCAAATGATATGCGTAAGTGTTGTTCATTCTAATAGACTTCAGTAATCCTGCAGGATTCTGAAAGTAACCTTTAGAATTTAGAGGTTTCCCAGTCTGGTTATACGTTAGAATTATAGCATGAAGCTTTTTTGAAAATACAGATGCCTGAGTCCCAATCCAAACCTCAAAGAGTAGAGTCCTGAAATCTAATTTTTTAACCAATCTCCTAGGTCATTCTTATTCTGTTACCTTGGTATCAGAAAAGGTTTGGATTCTGAAATCAGCACAACCTTTATCTTGGCTTCCCAGTTCTGAAGAAAGAAAAAGTCACAGCTTAATTCATCCTCCATTCAGGGAAATGGGACGACTTCCTGGGTCAACCCAGAATCCAGAATAGTTTTATCCTAAATCACTTTATCCCACTCCACTACTCTTTATAATTTGCTTTTAAACTGAGCAGTTTCTTTGATACAGTCAGGGATAGGAAGGAAGGAGATTTTCAATTTTAATGGATATTTCTGCATGTGAGAAGAAGGCTAGGCAGGTGAGCACCATTGGAGAGCAAACTCTCTGCCCATCTGCACGCTTCATTTCTACCTGTCTATCAAGGAGCCCTGGTGGCACAGTGATTAAGGGCTCAGCTGCTAACCAAGAGGGCAGCAGTTCAAATCCAGCAGCTGCCCCTTGGAAACCCTATGGGGCAGTTCTACTCTGTCCTATAGGGTCGCTATGAGTTGGAATTGAATTGACAGCAATGGGTAATCAAAGACAGGGAGCTGTATCCTTCATACTCAACATATCCCAAACCAAACTCACTCCCTTTTTCTCCAAACCAAATCTGAAGTGTGGTGTTACAAGTCTGGATAGTGATTACCTTTGGGGAGTAGGCAAGCATGCTGAGAGGAAGGGGACAGAAGGTGAGGGCTCCTGGGGATGAGTTGTTCTATTTCTTGACCCCAGTGGTGATGACTTGAGTGTTTGTTTATGATGATTCACTGAGCTGTACACTTAAATTTTGTGCACTTTTCCATATGCACCATACTTTACAATAAAAAATTGTGAAGTATGATACATATAGAAAAGTGCATATATGACACATATAGAAACATTTTTTTAAAGTGATTATCCTTTAATCTGGTAATTACTTCTAGAAATGCACCCTGAAAAAGCAATTTGATAAGTACATAAAGATATATAAAGATGTTCATTGCAGTATTACTTATATGATCAAAAACTGTGAACAATCTAAGTATTCCACAATAGAATATTTGCTCAATAAATTACAATATATCCACACAGTGGATATGATACATCCATTAAAATTTTGCTGTAGATCTATGTTTACTTATGTTGAAGAATGTCAAATTATATTAAGTGAGGAATATGGTTTATAGAATGGAATAAGTAATCAATGCTATTTTTACAAATACGTGAATAGAAAATTATGGTAAAATAAACATCCAAATGTTAATAATTATTATTTCTAGATAGTAGAATTTTGGGTATTTTTTTCTAATTTTTCTACAAACAGATTACAAAAGTTAAAATAATAATAGCTATCATCTATTGAATACTATGTGAGAAGCACCCCTTCAGTTCTGTTAGTTTGTCGTACTGTGGGGCTTGCATGTTGCTGTGATGCTTGAAGCTATGCCACCAGTATTCAAATACCAGCAGGGTCACCCCTGGTGGACAGATTACAGCTGAGCTTCCAGACAAAGACGGACTAGGAAGAAGAACAGCCAGAATGCTCCTTAGAAGCAAGGATGGCGAGACAACTTCTCACATACTTTGGACATGTTATCGGGAGGGATCAGTCCCTGGAGAAGGACATCATGCTTGGTAAAGTAGAGGGTCATCGAAAAACAGGAAGACCCTCAACGAGATGGATTGACACAGTGGCTGCAACAATGGCCTCGAGCGTAACAACGATTGTGGGGATGGTACAGGACTGGGAAGTGTTTAGTTCTGTTGTACTTAGGGTCGCTATGAGTCAGAACTGACTTGACAGCACCTAACAACAACACAACATGTGAGAAACACTGGAAAAGACATAAAACATATTTATCTCATTTAATCTTCACAAAGCCCAGCAAGATAAATACAATTATCTGCATTCTGCAGCTAAGGAGACTGAAGAAAAGTAAATGTACAAGGTCACAGAGCAGAAAGTAGCCAGACTCAGAACTTAACCAGGGTCTGTCTGCCTCCCGAGCAGACATTGCTTTCCACCCAGCACATGGCGCAGGGTGTGAAGAGTTGGGTTCACAGCCAGGCTTTTAACCCAATCTCTTATGTCTGTTTTAAGGCAAGAATTTCTATACACTCGTAAAGTAGCACACAAAGACCAGCTGAAAAAAGTGAAACTTTGCTAGATGCTATCTGTCACGTAAATAGAAGGTCAGTAGTAATAACAACTACTGCCGTTTATTACGTGATTACCATGTGCTGAGGACGGTAGGAGTATTATCTCTTCTAAACCTCATTGTTCTATGGTACATTGATTGTATTAATGGCCCTAATCCTTCTTGTATCCACATTCTTTGTATGTAATTTTGTAAAGCCCTACTACTCTGAATTTGGGCTTAGCCACGTGACTTCCTTTGGCCAGTGGACAATTAACAACCATAAAGCAATGAAAGACTTGAAAAGTGCCTTTGTGTTTCTGCTTGCAGCTTTTGCCCTCAGTCATCAAAATAAGATTCTGCCCAAGTTAGCCTGCGGAAAGATGATAGACACATGGAGCACAGCCAGTCACCTGAATCATTGGAAGAGGCTGCATAGGCCCGGCTCACTGTTATTTACTCCCCATTGCTAACTTCCACATTGTCTCGTGATCTTGTTTCTCCCTCCGGTTCCAGTCTCTACAAAAGGTTTGAGATTAACCAGTATTCCTCCTTGGAGGGTGGAAAACAAGTAATAATGATCTAAGGATGAAAACCGAACAAAGCACCCATCTTGTGACAAGAAAAGCCAGGATGTCACCCGATAATCCCCAAAAATGTCGCCAGATAACCCCCAAGAATACCAGTGAAAGATTAGCTCATCTGAGACATGACCACCTCAAGGGGGAACTAACACAAACTTCTAAGACCCATAATCCTGTCCCTATAAAAGCCTTCAGCCAATCTCCGGGGGGAGATGGGTTTTTTGGAGGAATCTATTCCCCTCTGTCTCCTATATATCAATATATAATAAACCTCTTGCTGCTCACCTCACCCCTGTCTCAGAATTGGCTACTGCGGCAGGCGGCTCCAATCTGCGTTATTGTGGTAACGTCATTTCAGATGATGTCATCCTAGACATTAGATCCTAGATCCTAGCCAAGAGCCAGCAGACTCCCAGACAAGCGATCAAACTCAGTGAAGATCAGCAGAACTGCCTAGCCAATATCTATGTAACTCCAGACACATAAGCAATAAACACATTGTTGCATGCCACTGAGATTTTGTGGTATTTGTTAGGCAGCATTATTGTAGCAAAAGCTAACAGACGCAAAACCAACGAAGTAAGTATTATTATTATTATTCCCATTTTACAGAGAAGGAAACTGAGGCTCAGAGAAGTCACCCAGCTGGTAGCTGGTAGAGCCAGGATTTGAACCCAGGTCTGCCCGAATCCACAGGAATTGCTTTTAGTTATCACACTATATATATATGGCTTCCACAAATGCACTCCTACATGTAACCTTAAGTGGAGCTCAAGCAGTGTGTGTGTGTAAGTCTTTCTCCACAGTTGCTCACTAATAGAAGAGATTTAAAATTTGGAAGCAGTATTTCTGACTAACTTAAATAGCTGAGCTGCATTTAACACTTTTAAAAAGCTGACTGAACACAGTCTATGTAGTTTAAACCAGCAGTTTTGTGCATGGGGGGCTCAGGTGTTTTTCTCCCTCTCTCTTAGGTAGTCCACAGGCATTTAATCTCTCTCAGTGCCTTCAGTGCTGACATGTATCCCAATATTAATTTGTGTGCCTCAAAGATTTATCCTAAAAATGCTGATGACACCAATAGAAGATGTAAAATGTGACCTTCACTTACAGAATGATTGGCAATGACTATAATTCCTTACGAGATTTCCCATAATCAACAAGCTGGTGTGTGCAGCTAGAGTACATAATCAGTTCTTCTATATCAAAAATCTCTTTGCAGTTGGGGCAAGGAAACAAAATATCATACTTAATGGTCAAGAGAATCAGTTATTAGATGTAGAGTAGTCAACTTTCAATAGTCCATATTAAGGATGTGCAGGAATGATAAATGGATAAATGAGAAATCTACCCAAACTTTAGCTTTCTAAGCAGAAATCCTGGAGATTCGAGAGGTCAAATAGCAGAGGACTTGCTGGTGGTTTGGGGCCAGGTGCTGTGAACTCAAATTTTCTCCTCCAGAGGAAGTATGGCAGATGGACAAGTAGTGAGAAGGGAATCTGGAGATGTGGCCTCTAGTCCAGGTCCCGTGTCAGACTAACACGTGTACCGGATATCTTTCTATGCCCCCCAGATCACTCTCTACCCTTGCCCACCCTACTCAATGCCAAAAGACTCACCTGTATAAACTTGCATAGGCTCCCTTGCCTCTTGCTTCCAGTTGGGTTTGCTGTACAGGAAGCCCCAGCAGGAAGGAGACGGAAATGGAGGTATTTATTCCCAGGACTTTCTACCGATGGTTTCACAAAGGGTTGGCTGTGTCTCCACCAAAAGTCTCAGCTCCTTTTAGGCAGCCCCTTCCACATTCCTCTCCCCATCTCCGAGTTCTGCCAGTTGCTTCTTTCCTTCATCCCTTCAGACCTAGAAGTAATACCAACCTTGCTGCTTATAACTCTAGAATTCAGTACCTTCCCTTATGATTTTCTCCCACACTACGAAGAAATCTTTGTAAGCAGTCTGTTTTTAGACCCTCCTTGAGTTATCCTACTTTCAGTGTGCTGGCACTGATCCATGATCCACTTTGTGAGTCTCGGAAAGTCCCCTCACCATGTGTTGGGTTCCTGATCTACAGGATGGAGAAAACCTCCCCTTTTGTGGAGGATGGGCAGTTTTTTTGCAAGATCCTGATACCAACATCCTTGAAAGAATGTAAAGGTATTATTATGTCAAGTTAAGCTAATATTTTAAAGCTTTATTGGGGTTGCAGAACAAAAAGGAATCAAATGATAGATTTATGAGGAGAAGGGATGGAAGTGTGTGGAATACAAAAAAAAAAAAAAAAAAACCGTTGCCATAGAGTTGATACTGACTCATAGTGACCTATAGGACAGAGTAGAATAGTCCCATAGGGTTTCCAAGGAGCAGCTGGTGGATTCGTACCACCGACATTTTTTGGTTAGCAGCCGGGCTCTTAACCGCTGCGCCACCAGGAGGGAAACAAGGGAAGGATGAGGAAATGGAGAAAATAGATTTTCTCTGAACTACCAGGTCTGTAGGTTCAGCTTTTAGAGTGAATCAGATGTCCTACCTACCCTCCTGTTTATTGCTTCATTTTATCACTTGGGAAAGTCTTTGATTTGCTGAAAATCCAAGTGTGTTAAATTTAATTTCTGACATAAAAGACAAATATGCTTAATGCAGAAAAATCTGGATGAAAAGTGAAAACTTCATTCAGATGGACATGTGCTGGCAGTAGGCCAGAAACTTCTTCCTGGCACATCCACCTGACCTAGAGATCTGTTCCACGTCCCTAAAATTGCAGTCAACTGATTGTCCTTCTTATGATGTTAATTGATGGCTAAGAGGTGAGTTTTTAATACCATTCACATATTCGTTCAGGCTTATTTATCGAGCACCCAGCATGTGCCAGGAACTCTCCTAGGCAGTGATGACATTCTCTTAGAGCTTATAGTCTAGTGCCATGGGCCATGGGATACATGCAATTTTAAAAGAAAATCTTAAAGAAGAAAAACAAGCACTAATATTGAATGATATTATCCCTCACTTACATATACAAACATGAGACTATTGAGTACTCAAAAACAGAATTTCAGATCACTAAATCCAACCCTGAACCTTCATGCCCCCACCCCACCTCACTCCCCACACACAGAAATTAGAAATGAGGAAATAGACTGTGTGACCTCGAACAAATCACACAACCTCTCTGTTCCTTAATAAATGGCAGAACCAGTACTAGAATGCAGGCCTCCTGAGTCTTGCCATGCTTCATCCCTGAGAGTCTGTTTCTGTTGGTGTTTCTTGCTGTTGCTACCTTTGTGGCAGCTGGGAGATGGTCTTAGAAGGGCATCTCTCTTCGGGGCCCTCACACCTGTTGGCAAACTTCCACTCCTCCTTCAAGGCTCAGCTGAAACACCTCTTCACCCAGGGAGGCTTCTAGCAAATTCCAGACCAGACTGCCCCCTGCGTCGTGCGCACCTGCAGTGACCTGCCCTCCCCCGCTACCATAGTTCATCACATTCATAATTGCTAGTTCCCAGTTTGTCTTCACGCTCCAGACAGTGAGGTCTGTGCAGCCCAGAACCTGTCCCTCCTTATGCCCCGCACATGGCTGGCATTCTAAAAAGATGTGTGAATAAAGGCGACTGTTACTTTATTTTTAAAACAAATCAATGAGAAACTAGGTTGTGTTCACAGAATTTTCACATTACAGAAAACCCTTAATAATGCAGCTATTCTACATCTTAATTTTTTAAAGTAATAATGATCAATTTGATTTTTTTTTTTTAATAAAAGGCTGCCCTCTCTCTCTTACTAGGTGAGGAAATATGTCCCCCTTCCCACCCGTTTTTCCCATTCCCATAGAGTAGTTCTATCTAAGATCACTCCTTTCTCTTGTGCCAATGGTGATTGACACAAAACAGACACTTTCCTTCTCTTCATCCAGAACAAGCGCAGAAATCTGTCTCCAAGATTGGGAAAGCAATTTCCTCCTAGCGTCCAAACGAAATGGGAGGAGAATTGGGGATTCAAAGGAAGGAAACCTTTTCCCTCCAAGCCTCAGGACTGCACAGAGCTCTGGGTGGAGGAAAGAATACAGAGAACACAGATGGGATGCTGGCAGCGGGGTGAATTAATGTGATTGCATCCCGGTAATGTTTCAAGTAAGATACTCATGTAATTCATGCAAATGCAGAAATAATTGAGGTCCATGTTTCTAGGATAAAGTCATGGCATTTTGCTTTTACCTGAACTACCGCAAAAAGGGTCATTTTTATTATTCCATACTAAATTATTCATAACCACACTCTTGTGGATTTTAGAGCCGGGAAAGGTCAGCCTTCTTTGATTCTGCAGTTGTTTTCTTCTGAAGTCAGGGAGCGGCCCATGAATATGCACACACACATCCAGGCGCTTCCCTCACTATTCATTAACAGTGTGCTCACTGTATATTTCAAAGTCAAACAAATAATACCTGTCACGAACATGAATTTTTAATATCGCCTATATTTCATTTTAAATGAAATGTCAAAATGATGGAAAATATTTCCACGGAAGTTTGGAAAGGGCAGCAGCTAACCAAAGCCGCGCCGTGAAGCTCCGCAGCGAAGCAGAAATACCGTTGAAGCTCTGCTCCTGCTTCAGTCGGATCGTTCGGGGGATTTTACTGCCTTTGTCGCTCCTGTGGTAGCTGGGAAAAGTCGACGTGAAATCTGTTTGCTAAGTCAATATGCTTTTCGGGGCTGATGGGACCCGCTGTCCTCTTGCATCTGAAAATGGATGCTGTTTGTTTACAGCCCGTTTCAATCCCCTGCTTTTTGATGCGAACTGCATTTTATCTGTGTGTGATGCTCCCCTTAGCATATATGCCCTTCGTTTCTCTCTCGTCTTTAAATCCTATTCGCTGTGACTTCCCTTTTCCCTCCAACCTTCAGTCAGAGTTTTTTCATTTCAAGCTCCTAGCTACTGTCCTAGAAATAGCCTCTTTCCTTCCCTAGAAGTTGTCCCTTGGAGATGGGGACAGGTCAAGTTCAGGTCGTAGCTGAGATGGGGTCAGGAGGCCAAGATCAAGAAGAAGGTCCACGCAGAGTCTCCCAACCTCCTGACCCATTGCTACTGAGTCCCTTCTGACTCATAGCGACCCTATAGGACAGAGTAGGACTGCCCCATAGGGTTTCCAAGAACGGGCTGGTGGATTCAAACTGCTGACCTTTTGGTTAGCAGCCAAGCTCTTAACCACTGTGCTACCAGGGCTCCTCTCCCAGTCTCAGCACTATTAATATATAGGATCAGATATTTCCTTGTTGTGGGGGTTGTCTTGTGCACTGCAGGATATTCAGCAGCATCCTTAGCCTCTACATACTAAATGCCGGTAGCAGCCCCATCCCCCAGTTGTGACAGCAAAAACTGTCTCTAAATTTTGCCAAACGTAACAAGGGGAGGACAAAGGAAAAAATCGCCCCAGTTGAAAATCACTGATCTACAAGTACAACCAGAAATGATTGTCTTCCTGGGAGTATTTTCTCCTCTGGGCACTGAAGATAGCAGAAGCCCCAAGGGCTCCTGAAAATTGCACTAGAACTTAAATACGCAGTCTCTCTGATGTCCTGAGGTTTTTTGTCCTCCACCAAGTGGAGATTCTCTGATTTGGCTAGGTGGTTGTGACTTGAGACTATTGTGTGGCCATCTACCACATTCACCCTTTGGCCGAAAGAAGTTTTCTCGTCTCCAACCTAATTTACTCCATCACATTAGACATTATTATTGTTAATGTATTTGTGTGTCCCTACCTTTCCACCCTTTTCCCTGGGTGGTGAAAACAGTTAACATGCTCAGCTGTTGATCAAAATGTTCTGGGTTCAAGTCCACCAAGGGACACCTTGGAAGAAAGGTCTGGCTATCTACTTCTGAAACATTAGTCATTGAAAACACTATGGAGCACAGTTCTACTCTCACACACATAGGGTCAGAATCAATTCAATGGCAACTAGTTTTGGTTTTTGGTTGTCTTTCCACTGCCACTACCCTCTAAAGAAGACTCTGGCTTTCCCAACATGAGACTCTTCTGCCTGAAGAGTCTCATTCTTGAGTGGTGGGGAAGTGGTAGGGTGAAGTCAGGGAAGTGTAGGGTGGGCTCAGGGAAGGGCTAGGAAAGTGGGGGTGAATATTTGTGTCCTCTTAATAGTGTTCAAGAAATATAAGCCACAGACTTCAGTTATTCTCTTAGTTGTGTAGACCATTCTCTTTTTACCCTGATGCTGCTCTGGGACTGAGCCACATGGGTTATGGGTTTTATAATTATCACACTTCCATGTGGATGGAATTCAGTTTATGCAGAGAATCTTCGGAAAATTGTATCTCAGGTGGGTTAGATAAAAGAGGCTATGATCCTCATTTTTCCAATGAGGAAACTGAGGCTCAGAGAAGTCAAGGAACACACTTTAGGTAGGTGATCATGTTTCCCATTTCCAAATCTGCTCTTTCCACTTTAACATACTGCCTTGGAACCAATCATTTCTCAGGCACACAGCTGAGCTTATGATAGCTTTTTGTGCTTTTTAAGTAATCTGTTTAAACATGTTAAGTAAGTATGCCTAATTGTCTGACAGTTTGTTGTACTGCAGGTCTTGTGTGTTGCTGTGACACTGGAAGCTATGCCACCAGTATTCAAATACCAGCAGGGTCACCCATAGCAGACAGTTTCAGCTGAGCTTCCAGATTAAGATGGACTAGGAGGAAGGATCTGGCAGTTTACTTCTGAAAACAATTAGCCAGTGAAAACCTTAGGAATAGCAGCTGAACATTGTCGGATATAGTGCTAGAAGATGAGCCCCTCAGGTTGGAAAGCACTCAGAATACGGCTAGGGAAGAGTTACCTCCTCAAAGTAGAGTCAACCTTAATGACGTGGATGGACTAAAGCTTTTGGGACCTTCATTTGCTGATGTAGCACAACTCAAAATGAGAAGAAACAGCTGCAAACGTCCATTAATAATTGGAAAATGGAATATACAAAGTATGAAACTAGGAAAATTGGAAATCGTCAAAAACAAAATGGAGTGCACAAACATCGATATCCTAGGCATTAGTGAGCTGAAATGGACTGGTATTGGCCATTTTGAATCAGACAATCATATGGTCTACCATGCCAGAATGACAACTTGAAGAGAAATGGCATTGCATTAATCATCGAAAAGAGCATTTCAAGATCTACCCTGAAATATGATGTTGTCAGTGATAGGATAATATCCATATGCCTCCAAGGAAGACCAGTTGATGCAATTATTATTCAAATTTACCCACCAACTACTAAGGCCAAAGATGAAGAAATTGAAGATTTTTACCAACTTCCACAGTCCAAAATTGATCAAACATGCAATCAGGATGCATTGATAATTACTGGTTAGTGGAATGTGAAAGATGGAAACAAAGAAGAAGGAACAGTAGGTGGAAAATATGGCCTTGGTGATAGAAACGCTACGAGAGATCGCATGACAAAATTTTGCAAGACCAATGACTCCTTCAGTGCAAATACCTTTTTTCAATAACATAAGTGGTGGCTATTCATGTGGACCTTGCCAGACGGAATACACAGGAATCAAATCGACTACATCAGTGGAAAGAAACGATGGAAAAGCTCAGTATCATCAGTCAGAACAAGGCCAGGGGCTGACTGTGGAACAGAACACCAATTGCTCATACGCAAGTTCAAGTTGAAATTGAAGAAAATTAGAACAAGTCCACAAGAGAAAAAGTATGACCTTGAGTATATCCCACCTGAATTTAGAGACCACCTCAAGAATAGATTTGACACGTTGAACACTAATGATCGAAGACCAGACGAGTTGTGGAATGACGTCAAGGACATCATACATGAAGAAAGAAAGAGGTCATTAAAAAGACAGGAAAGAAAGAAAAGACCAAAATGGATATCAGCAGAGACTCTGAAATTTGCTCTTGAACGTAGAGTAGCTAAAGCAAATGGAAGAAATGATGAAATCAAAGGCTGAACAGAAGATTTCAAAGGGCAACTCGAGAAGACAAAGTAAAGTATTGTCATGAAATTTGCAAAGACCTGGAGATAAAAAAACAAAAGGAAAGAGCATGCGTGCCATTTCTCAAGCTAAAAGAACTGAAGAAAAAATTCAAGTCTCGAGTTGCAATATTGAAGAATTCTACAGGGAAATATTAAACAACACAGACAACATCAAAAGAAGATGGGAGGAATATACAAAGTCACTGTACCAAAAAGAACTGATCAACATTCAAACATTTCAAGAGGTACCATATGATCAAGAACCAATGGTACTGAAGGAAGAAGTCCAAGCTGCACTGAAGGCATTGGCAAAAAATAAGACTCCAGGAATTGATGGAATACCAATTGAAATGTTTCAACAAATGGATGCAGTGCTGGAGGTGCTTACTCATCTATACCAAGAAATTTGGAAGACATCCACCTGGCTAACCAACTGGAAGAGATCCAGTTCCAAAGAAAGGTGATACAACAGAATGCAGAAATTATCAAACAATATCATTGATATCACACACAAGTCAAATTTTGCTGACGATCATTCAAAAACAGTTGCAGCGGTACATCAGCTATCCCAGCGGTATAGGAAACTGCCAGAAATTCAAGATGGACTCAGAAGAGATTGTGGAACAAGAGATATCATTGCTGATGTCAAATGGATCTTTGCTGAAGGCAGGGAATACCAGAAACATGTTTACCTGTGTTTCATTGATTATGCAAAGGCATTCGACTATGTGGATCATAACAAATTATGGATAACTTTGTAAAGAATGGGAATTCCAGAACACTTAAAATTGTGCTCATGGAGACCTGTACATAGACCAAGAGACAGTCATTCTAACAGAACAAGGGGATACTGCATGGTTTAAAGTCAAGAAAGGTGTGTATCAGGGTTGTATTCTTTCACCACACTTATTCAATCCCTGTGCTCAGCAAATAATCCGAGAAGCTGGACTATATGAAGAAGAACAGGGCATCAGGATTGGAGAGAGACTCATTAACAACCTGCAATACGCAGATGACACAAGCTTTCTTGATGAAAGTGAAGAGGACTTGAAGCACTTACTGATGAAGATCAAAGACTACAGCCTTCAGCATGGATTACACCTCAACATAAAGCAAACAAAAATCCTCACGACTGGGCCAATAAACAACATCACGATAAATGGAGAAAAGATTGAAGTTGTCAAGGATTTCATTCTACTTGGATCCACAATCAACGCCCATGAAAGCAGCAGTAAAGAAATCAAACTACATATTTATCTTAGGCTGGGTTCTCTAGAGAAGCAAAACCAGTAAAGCATATAAATATATATAGAGAGAGAGAGATTTGTATCAAGGAAATGGCTCAGGTGGTTGTAGAGGATGGAACGTCCCAAGTCTGTGGGTCAGGATAGAGGCTTCTCCTAATTCACGTAGCTGCAGGGGCTGGCAAACCCAAGATCAGCAGGTTGGAGAGGAGGGCTCTTGCTCACAGGCTGTGAAGATCAACAAATCCCAAGATCAGCAGGCAAGACCACAGATAAGCTGCTAGCTCAAGTCCCAAGAACCTGAGGTCAGATGAACAGGAGCCAGCTGCAGAATCCTGAACAAGCAAAAGCCCACAAGCTTTGCCAAAATATCCACTTATATTCAGTGCAGGCCACACACCCAAGGAAACTCCCTTTCAACTGATTGGCTACTCACAGTAGATCCCATCATGGAGGTGATCACATCATATCAAATCTCATCACAGAAGTGATCACAACATCATAGGACTGTCAAACCACTGAGAATTATGGCCCAGCCAAGTTGACACACAACCTTAACTAGCACAGTATTGTACTGGGCAAATCTGCTGCAAAAGACCTCTTTAAAGTGTTAAAAAGCAAAGATGTCACCTTGAGGTCTAAGGTGTGCCTGACCCAAGCCATAGTGTTTTCAATAGCCTCGTATACATGTGAAAGCTGGAAAATGAATGAGGAAGATTGAAGAAGAATTGATACCTTTGAATTATGATGTTGGTGAAAAATATTGAATATACCATGAACAGCAGAAGAATGAACAAATCTGTCTTAGAAGAACTACAGCCAGAATGCTCATTAACAAGCAAGGATGGCAAAACTTTGTCTCACATAATTTGGACATGTTATCAGGAGGGATCAGTCCCTGGCGAAGGACATTATACTTGGTAAAGTAAAGCGTCAGTGAAAAAGAGGAAGAACTCCAACGAGATGGATTGACACAGTGGCTGCAACAGTGGGCTCAAGCATAACAAAGATTGTGAGGATGACGCAGGACCAGGAAGTGTTTCGTTCTGTTGTGCATAGGGTTGCTATAAGTTGGAACCAACTTGACGGCACCTAACACATATAGATAGATATAACTATAGCTATAGACATAGCTATAGCTGTAGAGAGATATAGACAGATCTGTAGATACATATAGATAGAAATTAGGCAGTCAAGTTGGATATGAGATGTACTTACACTTGCAAATGGTAAGGTGTTTACAAGGCATGATGATAGCCAAGTGGATAAGGGATCAACTTTCAGAGAAAAGGAGGGTCATGCTAGACTTATCACTTTGTATCTAAGGGACTGAGACTTTTATTTTCCCTCCAGTTTGGGGACACTGGAGCATCTCGAGACAGACTGTTCATAGCCTCATAGGTTGTGGGTTGTAGTTAGCTGCCAGACTCATGATGACCCCCAAGCACAATGAGACAATTCTCTGCCCAGTCTTGTACCGTCCCCATGATCAGTTGTGGATCAGACCACTGTGATCCATACTGTTTTCATTGGCTGATTTTTGGAAATATATCTCTAGGCCTTTCTTCCTAGTCCATCTTAGTCTGGAAGCTCCTCTGAAACCTGCTCAGCATCATAGCAACTTTCAAGCCTCCAGTGACAGATGGGTGGAGGCTGTACATGGGGTGCATTAGCCAGGAGTCAAACCCAGGTCTCCTGCATGGAAGGTAAGAATTCTACCACTGAGTCACCAATGCCTGCATTTGGGGGTAAACCAAAAAAAAAAACCAAACTCATTGCCGTCAAGTCGATTCCGACTCATAGCGACCCTATAGGACAGGGTAGAGCTGCCCCATAGAGTTTCAAAGGAGCGCCTGGTGGATTCAAACTGCTGATCTTTTGGTTAGCAGCCATAGCGTTTAACCACTATGCCACCAGGATTTTCTGCAGTTGGGGGTAGACACTAGCAAACCCAGTGTTTAATTTTGACCATCCCTTGGCTAAGAGATTGAGCTTTCTTCAGTTGTGCCTGATTCCTTGTAGGGAGTTTGGGGTTTGCTAGTGTCTACCCCTAACTGCAAACCCTAAATTCCCTACAAGGAATCAGGCACAATTAAAGAAGGCTCAATCTTTTAGCCAAGGGATGGTCAAAATTAAACAGCGGCAGCAGTAGGCTAAGTATGCTAAAGGTTTCAGTGTGAACCTAGATTTGGTGGAGGGTTTCCCTTTCTCCTTCTAACTTCTAGAATGGCCAACATGTAGGAGTCCTTCCCTAAGTGTATCAGACCAAAGGGCCCAGAGGCGAATCCCTTAGTCCCTATATGAGAGCTAGACAGCCAGCAGAATCCCAATTGTCCTTTGTACCCTGCTACCCACACCCTATGGACAGATGCATTTAAGGATGCTTAGGACTGGTGGGCAAGGATATGTGTGCATATTCGCCCCACACAACTGCCACCACAGTGGAAGACCAGGGGTAGCTACAAGATATTCTGTGCCCTCATAACACAATCTCACAGAGAAAGGGTAAAATGAGAGTCACTCTTCATGAGAAGTCAGTGTGAAAGATGGAGATAAACATTTACTTAGCAACTAGTCTTTTCACGCAAGGAACTTAACACACGAGGCAGTCCAGCGTCTAACGCATAGTAGATACTCAGTATTAATAGAACCATTGTAAAGGAGAAATGCTGGAAGACCAGAGCTGGAAGAGAAGGGTGGGAGGCAGTGGCAGGAATGGAAGTCATGCAAATGTAAGAGGAGGGCAAGAAGCAGAGCAAGTACAGACGGGGCAGAAAGAACAGGAAGGTAAATGAAGATGATGGAAAAACAGTTAGAGAAGGAGGAGACCCGAAGAGCCTGTGTCAACAAAGCCACAGGAGGAACAGGTCCCAGTTCACTTAATGAGAGCTTGAATGATTAAATGTACATCAATGAAGAAATTTAAAATCTGTGCTTTTCTGAGAATGGAAGTTTTCCTCTTGATTGAATGATGTAAAGAACAACTCCATTGGGAGGCAGCTGGCTGCCACCCATCTGCACAGCCCACAGGGACAGATGTCATCTAGCTCGGGGAGGAAGGCACAGGGAATGACCTGCCCCCTGGTTTCAGTGAATGTAGGAGACAGAGTTGAGTCCTCAGGGGTTCCTAGCTTCCCCCACCCCTCCTAGAACTTCTTTTGTTAACCCCCCTACCCAATGAACACTATGCTTTGGCAGTATTTTGACTACCAAATACACTACATTTGTTAGGTTATAATTTACTTGTTTCCCCATTTTTCGATTAATGAATGACACACCTAGGAGCTACCCAAAGCTTCTGATCATCCTTGGATGATCACTAACACCACACTCAAACAATGGAAGCAGAGAGATTTGTGTTCTTGCTAGCCCATAAAGCCAGATCAGAGGAGAATGCATGCTTCCCATCTGGCTTCTAGAGATTCAGGAAATTGCTCATGGACTACCAGCACAATATGCACTGACCTCTAGGGGCAAAGGATTCCAGGCTGGAAGGTGCTTACTTATTACGATTTTGTCTGGAAACTGGTTGACGCTCTAAGAAACCTGTAATATGGATTTCCCTGTGGTCTCCAATTTTTTTTAAGTATATTTTTTGTTGTATTTTTGGTGAAAGTTTACACAGAAAACTAGGTTCCCCTTTAACAATTTCTATACATATTGTTTGGAGTCCTGGTGGCATAGTGATTAAGAGCTCACCTGCTGACCAAAAGGTCTGCAGTTCAAATCCAGCAGCTGCTCTTTGGAAATCCTATGCGGCAGTTCTACTCTGTCCTATAGGGTCGCTATGAGTCGGAACCAACCCGATGGCACCTAACAACAACAACAACAGCAATACGTATTGTTCAGTGTCATTGATTACATTTTTCGCAATGTGTCAGCATTCTCATTATCTCCATTCTGGTTGTTCTATTTCCATTAATCTAGCTTCCCTGCCCACACTTACCTTCTCATCTTTGCTTTAGGGTAAATGTTGATGGTTTGGTCTCATATAGATGATTATTTACAAGGAGCACAGTACTCACTGATGATATTATTTATTCTATGAGCTAATATTTGGCTGAAAGGTGACCTCCAGGAGGGGATTCAGTTACGTATTTAAAGGGTATCTCAGGGAGATAGTCTCAGGGGATCCTCTAGTCTCTACTGGTCCAATAAGTCTGGCCTGTTTTAGGAATTTGAGGTTTGTTCTACATCTTTCTCCCATTCTATCTGGGGCCATCTACTATGTCCCTGGTCAGAACAGTTGTTAGTGGTATCCAGGCACCCTCTAGTCCTTCTGGTCTCAAATAGATGGTTCATGTGAGCTATTAGTCACATAGATTGGTTTCTTCTTCGAGTTTTTGGTTTTCTTCTTTCTCTTTTGCTACCGATGAGTACAGACCAGTAGTTATAGCTTAGATGGCCACTTACAAGCTTTTAAGACCCCAGATGCTATTCACCAAACTAGGATGTACAACAATATCTTTATTAACTATGTTATGCCAATTGACTGAGTTGTCCCCCAAGTTCCAGTCTCCAATTTTTATGGCCTATTTTATTCCTGTCATCTCACATCTGACTCCCCTTTAGATGTCTAGTATATTTCTCCCCACTATGTTGAAACTTTTCCCATTTTGATAGCTTTACTACAGAGATCAAATAATACTACAGAAAGGCACTCAAATTCTTTAAAAACCTGGGTTTAATTGTTTTCATATCATAATCTGTTTTTTTAGTTGTAATAATTATAGACAGCACCTTCATCTCAAGATGCAAAGAGTGTCACATTTGTTTTTCTCAAAATTGGCCCGAGCCCAGCGTTACCTTATATCCGTTGCTGTCAAGTCGATTCCCACTCATAGAGACGCTATAGGACAGAGAAGAACTGCCCCATAGGGTTTCCAATGAGCGGCTGGTGGATTCAAACTGCTGACCTTTTTGTTAGCAGCCAAACACGTAAACCACTGTGTCAGCAGGGATTATTAAAAAAAAGAGAAGAAAAAACCATTGCCATCGAGTAGATTCCGACTCATTGCTATAGGAGCTGTCAATCCTCCTTTGGCTGATTCAAGGACCCCGGAACTTATATAGGCCAGAAAGAAAGTCCCTTAGCTCTGTTGCCTGAGCAAGGAGGAACTCTGGTGTCTTGTTCTGCTGCCTTCCCCGCCCTTGCTTTCCTCTTCCTCACAGTGGTGTTGTCGAACCTACTTCAGACCCTGCTGGTCCACATAGCTTTGCTTAAGCAGATCCCAGCTCCATTTCATCCATGATAAGCTCTTTGGGCTATGAACACCACCATAATTAGTTCTCAACTGGTTCAGAGGCCCACAGGGCCCTTCTCTGAGATCCTGTGCCTCAAGGGCACTATGCCACCTGAGTCCAGGCTTCTACCCATCCATCCATCCTTGTGGGACTTGCAACTGCCTTTCCTCTCTCTGGGGTGTCTTTTTACCCCCTGAAAACAAAGTATCCTGCTATCACCTTAGTAAGATTGTAGAAACCCAGAGACCTGTGAGGGTTGAGAGATGAAGAGAGGGAGAGAAGGTTGATGGGCAAAGAGAGTGAAGAAAACCAAAGACTCAAGGGAGCAATTAATCTGAAGGACTAAGGGAGCACAGGAACCACAGCCTACACCACGCTGAGACCAGAAGAACTAGATGGTGCCTGGCTGCCACGACTGACCGCTCTGACTGGGATCACAACAGAGGGTCTCAGACAGAGCAGAAGAAAAAGGTAGAACGAAACAATCAAATTCACAAAAAAGACCAGACTTACTGATCTGACAGAGACTGGAAGAACCCCCAGACTATGGCCCTAAGACACCCTTCTGACCTGGAACTGAAGCCATTCCCAGAGACCACCTTCCAGCCAAACAACTGACAAGCCCATAAAATAAACAATAACACCCAAGAGGAGCTTACTCCTTAAAACAATTATACGAGATCAAAAGGGCAATATTTGCCCAAAAGCAAAGTTGAGAAGGCAGGAAGGGACAGAAAATCAGGATGAAAGTTAACGGGGAACCCAGGGTGGTAACGGGAAGAGTGCTGACACATTGCAGGGAATAAAACCAAGGCCATAAAACACTTTATATACAAACTATAGAATGAAAATCTAATTTGCTCTATAAACTTGCACCTAATACACAATAAAAAAAAAATTTAAAAAAAAAAAAAACCTGACCTGAACTTCCAAGTGGCTTTTATGGTCTTTTTTTACCCTACTTCATGTGAATATTCACGTTTTGCTACAGAAATATTAGTGTATTTGGTTACGAGGTGCTGCCCCAGACTCCACTGGGGGTGTTTGTGTATATGTGTTACATTTCCAAAATCCAGACACTTAATTCTGAAACTTATCTGCTCCAAGGGCTTGGGATAAGGGCTGTGAACCTACAAGATCACAGTCTTAACAGAGAACGTCTGCCAGGAGGAAGACGGACTAAGAAGGTTCCTGTTTTGCAAGATCTTAAGCAGGATATTTTGCCTTAACATTGAAACATTTTCACAAGGCCTAAAATGTAAACCATTAAAATGCAAGGCTTTTTATCATCAAGATTTGAACACTGCAGACATTCTTATCTCCGGTGAGCCTTGGGGATAGGATGAGACCCAGGGATAACAGGATGATACCCCAAAAATGCGTTGCCATCCAGTCAATTCCAATTCATAGTGACCCTAAAGGACAGAGTAGAATTGCCCCATAGGGTTCCCAAGAAGCAGCTGGTGGATTTGAACTGCTGCCCTTTTGGTTAGCAGCCAAGCTCTTAACCACTGTACCACCAGGGCTCTGCAAGAGGATGATAGTGAGGTTGAAAGTCAGGGATGGAGTGAGGTTAAATACATTGCCTGTTTGTTTGTTTTTTAAGTGCGATGGTTTTTGTTTGTTTTGCTTTATGGTAACAAAACAGACATATCAAAAACTCTACAGCAACCATATGGCCAGATCAAAATACCACGAACGCCATAAGAAAAAGAAGGGAATCTTCACAGCTACCAAAGGAGAAATCGTAGCTGCTCCCAGGAACTCTAGGACCCCTGAGAGATAGACGGAGCCCAGTAGTTCCGGTCGGTGAAACACCTTAAGCCCATAGGTCAAAACAGGAGACCCACAGGCATGCTTTGTTTGGATAGCACAGCATTGATCCGCACAGATTTGGTTTGGTTTTGTTTAATGTGAATATCTTGCCTGCATCAAAAATCAGAAGCTTTGCATAATCACCTTGGTATACCGCTTCTCTTGAAAAAATTCTTAAGACCACCATCTCGAGCTGAGGACAAGTAGCTGCACCATTTTAGACAGGCATGTCTTCCCCATTTCACTGCAGTCCCCAAGAGTCCTTATGTTCTCCTGGGAGATTCAAGTGGTCCTGAGGGCTCTGGGGTGTAAGACACGTGCTCGGGCCACTCCAGGACCACTGGGGCTCGCACCATGGATTCTGAGGCGTGCTGGTGAGATCCTGGTGTTACGCAGGACTGTGGACGAGCTGGAGAAAAGGTCTTTCTCGCGGAGAAGCCAGCAGCCTGCTCCAAAGCACACGTTTGAGCAATAATGACTAGTGAAATGATCCAGAGAAATCACAAAAATAAGCACTGAGCAGAACTGAGAAGTCAATGAAGAGTTCTAGAAAAGTCAAATAGCAAGGCTGGGGAGCAGTGGAGACAGGGACTCAGCTGAAAAGACCCTTTAGGGGACAACTGATATAATTATTTACACGAATGAGCAATTTGTTGCTTTTCTCCCAGCCAGCTACAAACATCCCTAATGTTTATAGTACACCTACTAGGTACCGGTGCATTTCATATGTTGCCTCATTTACTCTTTACAGGAGGCAGGTATTATTATGTCCATTTTAGAAATAAAGAATCTGAGGCCTAGAGATTTTAAGTAGCTTGCCCAAGGACACTAGCTTATAGTTGTTATAACCAGGATTCAAACCCAGATTTTTATAACCCCAAAATTAATTCACTAGACCATAAGCAAATGTTTACACTTGCCCATCAGGAGAGTAATTACTCAAAGAATCTAGGCATCTTAACTGTTTCCTCTCTCTCCTAAATAAAAATTATTCTCAGGATCTGCCACTGGCCAGTTATATCTTAGTGTGAATTTAAGTCATTTTAGAATCTTCTCTCCGACGGAGACATTAAAGATTTTTGCACCCAAGTGAAAAAAATATATACTCTAGGGCTGAAGGGCACTTTCAGCCCTAGAACGTAACCGTACTTGAGTCCTTGTGCATCTTGCCAATGGGTCTTGGCAACATTCTCGGAGGCCATGTGCTTAGGTTTTCCTATTAAACCATGATCAGTGCGATCACAACCCTCTGGCAAGAATACAGTTTGCAGGAGTATAAAGCATTGATTTTTCCAGCAGTACAAGAATCTCTGGTGTTCATGGTACCTACCGCACGATCTCAGAAAACTCAATTATTAATATGAGTATATGGACATCATTTTGTTGTGATTAGATTTCACTTTAATTTAAATTTTGTTGAAGTCACAAGGGAGCAAAGAAGCAGTCTCGCGAAAGAAACGAGTCAGTCTGCGTTTTATTTTTCATGTTTGCAAGCCAGGATTATCGGCAAATCTTATCAGTCAGGCAGCAAATTACCAAGAACTGCATTAAAAATGTGTATAGTCATTTTCAGTTTTGAAAGATTCAAGACTATAAATAATTAAATGCATTAGACATCTGTTATTTATGAGCTGAGATGGCAGTTTTAATTTAGTTCATTTAGCTGAGCCTGGCGTATCGTGACTAAAGGAAAGCGCAGGAAATATCTAAAAACGCCGTCTCTCGGAGCCTGCAGTGACCATAGGTGCAACTCAAAGCCTGGTCATTTTCACTTCCCTTCAAGGCCTGCCAAGACACACGGTGACCTATGTTGCCTGTCCTCGGGAATTCTGATTGGCTGGCAGACCAGGTCCATATCTGCCAGCCTCATGATGTAAATCAGGCAGCTTAGTAGGAGCGGTGAGCATGCTCCTTGTTAATTATGCATGCAGAACTCTGTCACTAGATCAGTTCCACGAAACACTTCAGGGAAATGCCAAAGCATTCAAACCACCTGCCCTTTCCTTTTTTCTATACTAGAGAAGGGTTGACATTCTGGATTTCCCAAAGATGTGCAAAAGCTTGTGGATAAGAAGAGGTAGGAACCAAACCCAGGAGACATGGTTTGGAAGGCACAGGACAATATGTTAATAATGAAGATGCACTGCGGTCACTAACTAAAACCAGCAGGGATCGTGTTCGGAAATGGAGGCTCTCTGACCACACAGCCCCATAAACCCACACACATCAGCCATGTGCCCTCTGACAAAATACCTTCGGATTCCTAACTCAAAAAACAGTGCCATTTTCTGCAGCCTGGAGGGGCTGGAACTTCGGTGCATCCTGAAGTGACCCTGGCCTCTGTCAGAGCGACTGGAGGTGTAATGGGTCGCATTACCTGTCCTCTGCCTGCTGAGAGGCAGACCATCTGATTGAGCACATCAAGCACCGGCCATGTGCCGTAGTTCGGAAATTACTGCAATACTTCATGTTTGCACACAGATTCTAGTAGGAAGATTTATTTATCTATCCATCTGTTCTTTTTTTCCCTTTAGGTTTGTTGGTGTTAAACAATTTGCCTTGTGAATTTTTGTTTGTGTTCTGTGTGCACTAAGCTTTAAGTGCAGGAAACGCTGAGGAATAAGGACCAGCACAGAAGTTGGTGAATTCTGAGCGCTCGAACTGCTTGACAGGCCAATATGGATGTACGTTTTAGGATCATGTACAGCCACATTCTGTCTGGAGAAAGGTGAGGCCAATGTGTCTGTCGTAGTCTAATTTCCCACATAGAAAACACAAAGTGGGAGTAAACCAATGCATTCTAGCAGAAACGGGATACACACAGTAACGACTCCCCTGGTCCCCTACTCCTGCATCTTTCCAAACCCTCAGCTGGGGCCACTTTGCCCATCTCAGGCCCCAGGCCCAGCCTGTAGTCACAGAAATAGAAGAATCACTGGAGCTCAGGGGTTCACATCTCTTGACCCTAGAAAATGCTCCTGCCCCAACACTGCATCCCAGATCCAGCGCAGGATTCCTTCTTGCCTTGCTTCTTACACCATAACCCTGCCTTGTCTCCCCGGGTCCATGTTGTCCCAGGAGCTCCTGAATCCTTGCCTTCATCTCTTCTTCCTCTGGGATCTGGGATCCCAGCCTTGCCAGCCATCTATGCTAGTTCCCCATAAAGCAGCTTTCTATCCTCTGACTTATTGCCAATAATGAGGTCATACTCTGATGTAGCCTGCCCAGATGCCTGCCACTGCTTCCAGAGGCTCCCGGGACATCACGCCCAGCCCACCAGCAGGCACAGCCACCAGTGTCCTCTGCCGAGACTCCCAAGGAAGAGTCTGTGGTCTGCCCTACCCCTGCTTGCTGGGCCCCTTTCCTCCTCAGCTGCCCCACCCAGCTGGGTCTCCCACCTCCAGAGCCGGCCTGTTCTCACAGTGGAGTCCCAGATCCATCAACTAGGTATTTGGCTTTTCCCTCTGTTCCCACCGAATGAGCCTGATTGACAGCTTTTCAGGGATTTCTGACTTGCCCAGCTGCTAATTCTGCTCCTCACCCAGCTCTGTATTCCCCTGCTCAAATTAATCTAGCAGAAGCTGATTTGGCTTGTAATGTGAGGTTAATTACAGAAGTGATAACATTTCTAAATAAAAATGATCTCCTCCGTTTAAAAAATCTAAATTAAAATAAAAGGAGAAGAAAATAATTCTTGGGTACACACCACAGCCCTAGTTCCCAACTCTTGCAAACACTTCTGCCAGCAGAACGTATCCTTTTCAGCAAGGCCGAAATGCTTCCCGGATGTACAACCTGCACAGTCGCACGGACCCTGCCCTCAGAAAGCCCTGTGCTTGATTTAACACTCTGCTGTTGCTACCTAACAGTTCTTAATAATTTTATCTTTGACCTTGTGTTTCATAAGGGAAAACCAATGGGACAATGGTACATGCATGTGAACAAAGGGGGTATGGTATGCTCAACATGCGTGTTCCCCACGGTTCATTGCTGTGTTCTGGATGCCCTCTGAGCATCAGCGAGACTCAAAGTGAGTACAGGGTCAGTGTGTTACATCTGTGACTGAGCAGGCAGGGGCGCTGACAGCCCCAAGAAGCCACACTTCTCATTGGAACCAGAAAATGTTTCGAACACAGAAAGAAGGCAATGGTATCCTAAGAAGCAGAAATAACCATGTGCTGGCCATCCTCGTCTGTCACCCCCTCGGGCTTGTGCCCAGGGGGAAATGACCCCCTAGGCCCCCCTTGCTACACCTCTGTGTGTGGCCACTGTGTATTTTAAGTGATTTCCAACCTAGGGGGCTCATCTTCTAGCAGCACAATATCAGACAATATTCTTTGGCAATCCACAGGGCTTTCACTGGCTAATTTTCCAAAGTAGATCACCAGGCCTTTCTTTCTAGTCTGTCTTAGTCTGGAAGCTCCGCTGAAACCTGTCCCACCATGGGTGACCCTGCTGGTGTTTGAAATACCTGCGGCATAGTTTCCAGCATTGTTAGCAACACGCAATCCAGCACAGTATGACAAACTGACAGACAGGTGTCGGTCTCTGTCTCTGCTCACCAGGACATTCCTGCTTACCCACCTAACACCCTGTCCTTCCGCATCCTCCACTTTGCCCACCTTGCTCTGTAGCCTTTGCCTCCCCCAGCAGCTTTGCTCTCTCACCAGTGCCCTCTGTCCAAACACGACCACAGGAAGCCTCCTTATATGTTCAACTCCTCGCTCAGGTTTCCTGACAATGGGGATCTGCCCCTTGGTACTTCCTGGCTCTCTATCGAATTGCAGACCCCAGCAGATGACCAGAAAGTGGGGAGACAGGGGACCGTGCTGGTCGTGGCCCATTGCCATGGGAGAAGGGTGGGACCCTGCCCCATGAAAGCAGCCCCATTGCTCCTTCTAATGTTACCTAGCTGTCTTTGACTAGAGCAACAGTACATTCTTCACATTTGGCCGGCAGTTTATAATTCCTAGCGCTCTCTCACGGTTACCAGACCCTGAGCTGGTCAGGGCACATTCTAGAGGCTTGGCGTGGGGGGTGGGCAGCATCTGAGCAAACGCAGGCCACCTGCTCCGTGTCGAGAAGGCACCTGGTAGTTCACTTTGCTCCATCTCCGAAAAATTCCCATAGTGGGACAGATATTTTGACAAACGAATATGTTATTAAGGCACAAACCCAAATTTACCAGCAACATTCTCTATTATTCCTGTTTCCCATTTTATTTATTATTCACTTATTTATTCATAGAGAAATATATCTATCAAAGTGCAATAGTCTCTTAACTGAGAAAACTGCCTGATTCTGTTCTTTAATTTAAAAACATCACGGCCAAGAACTTTAAGAAGACTGATTTGAAAGTGAAATGTCTTTTATCTTGTCACTGGGTTCTCACTTTTTCTCTTTTCTTCCCCCCTTTTCTCTTCCTCCTCCCCCTCTTCTTTCTCGCTTCAGCTTCATTTCCCTCCTCCTTCATCTTGTTCTGAGGGACTCACATTAGAGGGACTGTTTTCAAGGCGTCTAGTCCAGTTTCTTGGCTGATTCCGCTATTAGCAACTGTTGAGAGTGATGAGTTGGCCATCTCCCGAGGCCACCCTACCGCTCAGGCTTCTGGTCCTTCCTGAGGAGTCGCCCACTACACAACAAATGAGATTTCCCGGTAGCAGCTCTTATTTCTGCTTCTCATTCTTACTTGAGGAGAACTGGTTTCCAGCCTACACGATATCCCATTTGATTTTTAGGAAGTTTTCCCATTTTCTTTCATCCCTTCCTCACTGACTAAACCTCGCATCTTCATTTTCTGAGTAGGCAGCTTTCCTCATTGTCCTCGCAGGCCGTTTCTGTCTGCTTTTGGAAGACCCCACTCGGATGGCTGAGAGTCCTGGCTATCTGGCATTTACCCGGCAGTCACTGTCTGGAGCGGGCCTGATCCTTGGCCACCTTTTGAAGTCTGTGGTCTTGAAGTCAGGCAGTCGGAGCCTGCCTGATTGAAGGCAGCGACTAGTAGCTGGCCTCAGGGCAGGATTTGGCCGCGGCAGGCAGTTATGGGGCCAGGAAGAGCCTTTGCTCTCAGAGGCTTGCGTTCCTAGTCAGCCCAGACTGCCCTTAGGGCAAGGATCAAAGAATGCTTCCTTCTCACTTAAGCCTGTAGTTGAAAATGCAAAATGTTGTTAACAGAATAGGCCACCAGAAGCGTATTTGTTTTTGTTGCTGCGCCTTTTTCCTAGCTCGTGGCCATCGTGCGGATTCTGACTCATAGAGACCCTGTAGGACAGAGTAGAACTGCCTCATAGGGTTTCCAAGGCCATAATCTTTACAGAAGGAGACCGCCACATCTTTCTCCTGAGGAGCCGCTAATGGGTTTGAACCACTTACCTGTTAGCAGCTGAGCGCTTAACCCCTGCTCCACCAGGTTTCCTCCACAGACAGATGCACAGATATATTCCAGACCCGCATACTCTCTATATCTACCTCTCTATAAATTTCCCTCCTCAACTTTCTCTGTCCCTGTTTCTTCCCTCTCTCTCCTTCCTTGAGAAATAATCATTAATTTTAATAGAACTGAAATAAACATCCCTTTCATTTTGAAAGTGATCAGTGAGACATCTTAAGAAAATTGAATCTATGGTCACTGAGGAAAATAAAAACACCTGTATCAGGACCCACTCATTTTAAAAAAAAAAAAAAGGTATTGTCTTAGTCATCTAGTGCTGTTATAACAGAAATACCACGAGTGGATGGCTTTAACAAATAGAAATTTATTCTCTCACAGTCTAGGAGACTAGGGCACCAGCTCCTGGGGAATGCTTTTTCTCTCTGTTGGTTCCGGGGGAAGGTCCTTGTCATCAATCTTTCCCTGTCTAGGAGCTTCTCAGTGCAGGGACCCCAGGTCCAAAGGACATGCTCCTGTCCTGGCTCTTATTTCTTGGTGGTATGGGGTCGCCAACTCTCTGCTTGCTTCTCTCTCCTTTTCTCTCTTGTGGCGGGCTTAGTGGTTAAGAGCTATGGCTGTTAACCAGAAGGTCAGCAGTTCAAATCCACCAGGCACTCCTTGGAACCTCTATGGGGCAATTCTACTCTGTCCTATAGGGTCGCTAGGAGTCGGAATCGACTCAACAGCAATGGGTTTAAGATAAAATGTGACACAGGAGATACTCCAAGGAAACTCCCCTTAAATTGGATCAGAGTTGTGACCTGAGTAATGGTGTTGCATCCTACCCTAACCCTCTTTAACATAACCTGATCTTGCCACATTAACCGTAGGCAGAGATGAGGATTTACAACACAGAGGAAAATTACATCAGATCACAAAATGGTGGACAACCACACAATACTGGGAATCATGGCCTAGCCAAGTTGACATACATTTTGGGGGGACAGAATTCAATTCATAACAAGTATTATGGTAGATAGACAAGAGCCACCCTTGGCATCATCATTGAGAATTGACTTGCTGAGTCCCCTAACCATGGAGAACAACCAGAGTGTGCACACATCCCCTTGGCATAGCAAAGAGTCCATTTCATGTTGTAAACCATAGTGTTGGACATGATAAATGCATATGGAGAAATATGATTCTGTTGACCAACCCAGTCTACTCTTACTGGGTGACTAGCACAAGGATTTTGTGCTCCTTCAACCCCTTCCCCAAAATAACTTACGAAAATTGAAGGCAATCCCTCATGGCACAGAAATTTAGTTCCTACTAAGGACCAGGTTTATCTGGGGGAGGAGGAAGGCCCTGTCTAGGCACAGAGAGAGCTGGATGTTTGACCATTCCTGGGAGACACTGCATGAGCAGATGAGTAAGGACTTTGGAGTAGTGAGGCAGACAACTATTTGCATGACCTTAGACAGGCCTCAGTTTTCTCATCTGTAAAATGGAGAAGGATTACAACAGTAAACTTCTTCATAGTTTGTCATGAGGATTAAATGAAAGAAAACATCTAAAGCATCTAGTACAGCTTGGGACTTAGTAAATGTTCAGAAAATAACAAGGAAGTATCGCTCCAGAATTATTAATTACAAAAGAGAAAATAGTATCTTAGCGGTGGAAAATGTGATGATGCCACCTTAATGAAGTGATCGACATTGATATCATCAGTGAGATAAACTGACATCAAGAGCCCCCTGAAGTGATAATCTTCTGTTATATTCCTGCCAAAAATGCCTTCCCCTAGAACATCTAGCTCGATTGGCATAACACAGTTTATAAAGAAAATGTTCTACATTCTACTTTGGTGAGTAGCATCTGGAGTCTTAAAGCCTGGTGAGTGGCCATCTAAGATACTCCACTGGTCTCACCCCATCAGGAGCAAGGGAGAATGAAGAAAAATAAAGATACGAGGGAAAGATTAGTCCTAAGGACTAATGGACTACAACTACCACGGCCTCCACCAGACTGAGTTCAGTACAACTAGATGGTGCCCAGCTACCACCACTGATCACTCTGACATGGATCACAATAGAGGGTCCCAGATGGAGCTGGAGAAAAATATAGAACAATATTCTAACTCACAAAAAAAAAAACCAGACTTACTGGCCTGACAGAGACTGGAGGAAATCTCGAGACTATGGCCCGCAGACACCCTTTTAGTTCAGTAATGAAGTCACTCCCGAGGTTCACCCTTCAGCCAAAGATTAGACAGCCCCATAAAACAAAACAAGACCAAAGGGGCACACCAGCCCAGGGGCAAGGACTAGACAGCAAGAGGGGACAGGAAAGCTGGTAACAGGGAACCCAAGATCGAGATGGGAGAGTGTTGACATGTTGTGGGTTTGGTAACCAAAATCATGAAACAATATGTATACTAACTGTTTAATGAGAAGTTAGTTTGTTCTGTAAACCTTCATCTAAAAGTACAATAAAAAAAAAGAATATACATCTCTCAAATTCTATTAAAAAAAAAAACAACTCAGTGAAAAGTACCATAAAAAATCAGCCAAAGATAAGAGATTTGGCATCCTGGCTTTCCCCAGAGTAATGGGCAGAATTAGATGATGCAAGAAATTTCTGTGACAGCATCAGAGCCCATCACGATTTTGGCCAAGGGAATTTTGGATGTAGGAATTATGACTTTAATAAGTTAATTTTCACATAGCCCTTAGAAAGGCAATGATACTGTCCTCTAGGTACCGGTACACAGTTCCACAAAATCCTAAAAGAAAGAAAAAACAAAAATGCTTTTCCCTAGAGCTGGCACTCTGCGTTTGCACTTGTAGCCTCCTAAACTGTGAGGGAATACATTTCTGTTTGTTAAAGCCATCCACTTGCGATATTTCTGTGATAGCAGCACTAGATGACTAAGACGGGCCCCTTCCTCCTCCTCCATGTAACAGTCAGCCTTCACCCTTCCTTATCCCCGTAAAAGATTACCATTTATTTCTCTGTTTGTGTTTGTTTCATTTTGTCTTGTTTGCGGGACTTCGTTTCTCTTTATTGCTGAATAATGTTCCATTGCATGGATATACCACATTTTGTTTATTCATTCATCTGTTGATGAACACTTGGGTTGTTTCCACCTTTTGGCTACTACAATGTTGCAATGAACGTTGGTGTACAAGTATCTGTTTTGGTCTTGCTTTCGAGCCTCTTGGGTATATATATATATACCTAGGAGCAGAATTGCTGGGTCATATGGTAATTCTGGAGTCCCTGGGTACAAATGGTTCATGTTCTCTGCTGCTAACTAAGAGGTTGGTGGTCTGAGTATACCCAAAGGCACCTTGGAAGAAAGTCCTGGTGATCTACTTCTGAAAAATCAGTCATTGAAAACTCTATGGAGCACAGTTTTACTCTGACGTACATGGAATCGCTGAGTCGTAGTGGACTCAAAAGCAACTGTTTGTGGTAACTCTATGCTTAACTTTTTTTTTTTTATTGTGCTGAGTATATGAGCCCTGGGGACACAGCAGTTAAGCACTCAGCTGCTACCAAAAGGTTGGTGGTTTGAACCCACTCAACAGCTCCTCGGGAGAAAGACCTGGTGCTCTGCTTCTGTAAAGATTACAGCCAAGAAAACCGTAAAGTGCAGTTCTAGTCTGTCACGTAGGATCGCTATGACTTAGAATCGACTTTACAGCACCAAACAACAACATATATATAACAAAAAAAATTGCCATTTTTACTTTTTTACATGTACAATGTAGTGACATTAATTACCTTTATCATATTGTGTAATCTTCACCACTAAATATGTTTAGCTTTTTGAAGTACTGCCAAACTCTTTTCCACAGCAGCAACACCATTTTCCATTCCAACCAGCAAAGCACGAGGGTTCCAATTTCTCCGCGTCCTCAACAACACTTTTTAGTTTCCATTTTTCTGATAATAGCCATCCTAGTGGGTGTGAAGTGTTACCTTATTGTGGGTTTGTTTTCCATTTCCCTAGTAACTAATGACCTTAAGTGTCTTTTTATGTGTTCATTCACTATTTGTATATCTTCTTTAGAGAAATGTCTATTCAAATCTTTTGCTCATTTTTTAAATCGAGTTACTGAGTTACTTGTGTTTGTATTATTGAGCGGTAAGGGTTCTTTATATATTCTGGATACTGAACCCCTGTAAGATACATAGTTACCAAATACCTTTCTCCCATTCTGTAGGTTGTCTCCTCGCTTTCTTGAAAAATTCCCTTGATGCACAAAAATTTTTCATTTTGATGAAGTCCAGTTTATCTATTTTTTTCTTCTGTGATTTTGGTGTCATATCTAAGAATCTGTTGTCAAAAATAAAGTCTTGAAGCTTTACCCTATGTTTTCTTCTAAAGATTTTATATTTTTAGTTCTTACATTTAGGTCATTGATCTATTTTGAGTTCGTCTTCATATATAGCGTGAGGTATGGGCTCAACTTCATTCTTCTGCATGTACAGATCCAGTTTTCCCAGCAGCATTTGTTGAAGAGACTATTCTTGCCCCAGTGAATGTACTTAGCACCCTTGTTGAAAATCAATTGTCATACAAGTATGGGTTTGTTCCTGAACTCTCTATTCTATTCCATTGATCTGTATATATATCTATTCTATACCGTATCACACTGTTTCGATTACTGTAATTCTACAGTACATTTTGAAATTGGGAAGTGTTGAGTCCTCATACTTTGTTCTTCTTTTTCAAGATTATTTTAGATATTAAGACCCTTTGCAATTCCATATAGATTGAGGATCAACTTTTCCACTTCTGCAAAAAGGCTTCTGGAATTTTGATAGAGATTGTGTTGAATCTGTAACATTTATTTCTCCTGAAGCAGAATAATTCACCTCTTCTTTTCTTATCCAGACTACCTTGGAACACTCAAATGGCAATTAACTCTGGGTCTCTAGTGGTTAGCCCAGAGGTTCTCATCCCAGTTGCACATTTCAATCACCTGAAGGCTGGAACCACACCTCAAACCAGATTCAGAATCAGAACTTCCAGGGGTGAGGTGGACATTGATCCTGATGGACCTTGGGCCACAGATGGTCCCAGTGCTGAGTGAGGGCTAAGATCCACAGCACAGCACAAGGTCTACAGAGCTTTGATCAAATGAAAGGAAAGAACTGTCATTTCAAACGATCAGGCAGGGTTTCATCCACATCGCAGCCTACCCCACATCCACACATTCATCCAGTTCCTCGAAATGCCAGGAAAGCAGCACAAAGATGCATCCTCCTCCAGAGCAAGCATCCGAGCACCATGCTGGTTTTGTTTTTTCCCTCTTTGGCCTATAAGCATCTCAAGAATCAGGACTCTGTGTTATCTGTCTCTGTCAGACATTGTGCGAGACCCTAAGGAGGGTCCAGAACCTCAATAAATAGCAGTAAGAGTTACTCTTTATTGAGTAGCATCTATGTAATAGGCAGTTTCCGTATTTTATCTTATTAAACAAATCATAGCAATCATTTGAGTTAGGTATTATTGTCCTTTATATATGAGGAAACTGAGGCTCAGGAGAGTAAGTGATGTGCCCCAGGTCACATGGTTAGTAAGTGATGATGCCAAAATTTGAACTTGGATCCAACTAACTCGCAAGTCCTTGCTATTTTCACCACCCGCTCCCACACTGCCTCACGTTTATCTAGCAGATAGACGCAAAGAAGGCACAACTTTTGTCGTCTCTTTTTTTTTAAGTTACATAATTCCCAACTCTGATGAGCAATTAATTAACAAGTTCCAGTTGCAGCTTCTATATTTCCTTAGAACTAATACAGTAAAGCCCGAGAAAGCCGGAACCTGTGTAAGGTGGAAACCTGTCAGAGAAGGAAAATGCAAATATTTTCCACTAAAATGAATGATAGAAAACTGTAAGACTGTACCCTGTCAAAGGTGGAAAACTTGTGACATCTGGGAAAGTGAGGCAGTCCCATCAAGTTCCAGCTGTCACAGGTTTCACTGGATCAGAAACAGAGTCCCTGGGAGGTCCAAACTGTTAATGTGCTTGGCTGCTAACCAAAAGGTTGGAGGTTCACGTCCACCCAGAGGCACCTCAGAACAAAGATCTGGTGATCCACTTCCAAAAAATCAGCCATTGAAAACCCTATGGTGCACAGTTCTACTCTGACACCCATGGGGTCGCCATGAGTCAGAATCAACTCAACAGCAACTTGTAATGTCGGAAACAAACCTTGGATGTGGACACCAAGCTGAGGGTCCCAGCGCATTATTCTTGTCTAAACCTGCTCTTCACATGGCTGAGCAGAGGCTGGAGCCTTGGATAGATTGTTTCTGAATGTCTAAGTAAATAGAGCTCAAATAACAGTGACAGTGAGTGTTCTAAAATGACCAGAATTAGGTGAAAATTCATGAAACCTCACACAGAACTATATTTGCTCCAAGACTTACCTGTGAGTTGCAAAATAAGTAGGCTACGCTTGATGGTGGAAGAAGCCTGTCAATGTTGATAGCTTTGGACGAAATTCATAATCCTAGATGTGCTTCAGATGCTTGTCTGTAAACATTTTATCACCTCAGAACTCAAGCGACACAAGGCCACGTACGACGCTGTGAAGGCTGCCGGCTATCAGAGTTTCATGAGCACTAAACGTAAAATAGTAAAGCTGTCCAGAGATTAATTCACACCTGAGGCAAGGAATATCCTCACACTAGACAGGAGCTTAGAGTTCAAAAACGCTGACATGGGGAGGCAAGATGGACATTACACTCCACTGACAGCCTTCCAACAATCACTCTTCAGTGAGGGCGAGCAAGTGTATCTGTATTAGTATCTTTTGCTGTTAACAAATTACCCCAAAATCCGGCAGGTTAAAACAGCACACAGTCATTATCTCACAGCCTTTCTAGGTCAGGAATCCAGGGGCAGCTTGGCTGGTCCGTGGCTCAGGGTTTCTCACAGGCTTCATCCAAGGGGCCGGCTGGGGCTGCAGTCCTCTCGAGGTTCAGTGGGGAAGGATCCTCTTCCAAGCTCCTGCTCTTGGTTGTTGGTGGGATTCAGCTCCTCAAGGGCTATTGGACTGAGGGCCTCAGTTTCTCACTGGCTGTTGGCTGGAAGCCTTCCTCGCTTCTCTATTACATGGGCTTCTCCACAGGGCAGCTCACAACTTGACAGCTGGCCTCCCTCAGAGTGAGCAAGCAAGAGAGCAAGAGAGGACAAGCAAGACAAGTCACAGCCTTATTGTAACCTAACCTCAGAAGTGACACCTCATCTCTTTTGCAGTATTCTATTAGTTAGAAGCAAGTCACTAGGTCCAGCCCACACTCAAGGAGAGGGGATTACACAAGGGCATGAATACCAGTGGGTGGGGGTCAATGGGAATCAACCTAGAAGCTGTCTACCACAGTGTCACTGGGCTCCGTACACAGAAGCATTCAGGTCAGCAACATTAGGCGTCACAATGACCCCCTCCTACTCTCTCTCCATAAACAATAGCTCCCTGCTCAGCCCTGGATGCTGCATCATACACTAGAGGGGCCATCCAAAAACAGGCGGGCTTTTGTTTCTGGAGGGCTGATTACACTTTGTAATATTTCCTGATGATCTCTGCTTCATCCTAATAGAGTAACATTACCGTAAACACACATGCATACCACACACACACAAATTTGGGGTTAGAAAACATAAAAACAAAATGAAAGCTCTTTCTCACCCCTTTGGAGGCAATCCAGATATATCATATCCCTAAAGAATGAACCTCACAAAGGTGGTGAGAAAGAACAGACCCCATAAGTCTCAAACAAGACACCTGAGTTCAAGTCTTGCCTTTGACACAAATTAATTTTGTGACCCTTGGGTATATTGTTTCACCCTTCTAGACCTCCATTTCTTCATCTACTATGAAAAAGAAAAAATAGACGATTCTAGTTCAACTCTCTCAAAAGCTTCATCTAGCTCCTTTCCAAGGAGAATTCTCTCCCTTAGGGGCCCAAGGTCAAATCCCTTTTCCCTCTTTTCACACACCCCAGAGTGGCCTGGAACCCTGGTCAGTAGGTCTCCACTGTCAGAGCATTTAAATTCCCATAGTAGCCAAAGGCCTTTTTGGTGGGACTAGATTGTCCAGGATCAATGCATTTACCAGGACATTTTTAAACCACTTAACTGGTATTCAAATTGATAGTCCAGATTCTTGCTCCTCACAAAAACTGGTCTGGGCGATGCACAGAACACTGAAAAAGCTCTTGCAATCTCATCATTCCCAGAAGTCTCGCACATAAAATTTTTGATAGCTGACAATTTAACATATCCAACCAGAAACAAATCATCATCGTTAAGCATCACTGATAGGCCATCTACTAAGCAGATGTGTGAGAATTTGTGTCATAATTACCTGCAGAATAGTTGCCAGCAGCTATTGTCCCAGAAAATTTTTTCAGGCTCACAAGAGTATTTTATATCTATTGTCTAATATGCTGGGAATCAAAGGTACTTTAGCAACAGAATTAGCAATCCAACTATCTGTAATAAACTATTTGGCATCCTGAGTCCTCCTCTCGATTACTCTCAAGTTCTCCATTTTTACTCTTCGTCTTTGGTTACAACTGTATTTGTGAGCAAGGACCCCCAGTGATGCAGTGGTTAAATCCCCGGCTGCCAACCAAAAGGTCAGCAGTTCGAACCCCCTGAACGCTCCACAGGAGAAAGATGTGGCAGTCTGCTTTGGTAGAGACTTACAGCCTTGGAAACCCTGCAGGGCAGTTCTGCTCTGTCCCGTAGGATCACTATGAGTCAGAATCAACTCAAGGGCAGTGGATATTAAATGGCCCACCTCCCTGCGTCTACTTGAAGTCTCCCAATCCCAAAAAGAAAAAAGAAAAAAAAACCAGCAATAAAAACCCTGCTCTTGGATTATCAGTGTTTGTCGAGACTGTCACACCCATACTGGAATGGAGTTAGCTATACTAACTCTTCCAGTGTCAAATAAACAATCTCCGCAATTTCCACATTTCTACCTTCCTGATAATATCAGGGCCAAAGTGACTCATGTTTACTATCCTAGACTCAAATATTGTTGTTGTTGTTAGCTGCCATGAAGTTGGCCCCTGACTCTTGGTGGCCCCATGCACAGTGGAACAAAATACTGGCTAGTCCTATGCCATCCCCATGATTGATTGCACATTGGAACATTGTGATCCATAGGGTTTTCATTGACCGAATTTTGGAAGTAGATTACCAGGCCTTTCTTCCTAGTCTGTCATAGTCTGAAAGCTCCACTAGAACCTATGTGAGTCCAAACTATGTGGGACGAAGTATTGTCATCTTCGCTTCCAAGGAACACCCTGGCTATACTTCTACCAAGACAGATTTGTTCATTATTCTGGTAGTCTACAGTATATATTCTTCACCAACACCATAATTCAAGGGCATCATTTCTCCTTCGGTCTTGCTTATTCATTGTCCAGCTTTCACATGCATATGAAGCCATTGAAAACACCATGGCTTGGGTCTGGCGCACCTTAGTCCTCTAGGTAACATCTTTGCTTTTTAACACTTTAAAGAGGTCTTTTGCAGCGGATTTGCCCAATGCAATGCATCATTTGATTTCTTGACTGCTGCCTCCATGGGTGTTGATTGTGGATCCAAGTAAAATGAAATCCTTGACAACTTCAATCTTTTCTCTGTTTATCGGGATATTGCTTATTGGTCCAGTTGTGAGGATTTTTGTTTTCTTCATGTTACGGTGTAATCCATATTGAAGGCTGTAGTCTTTGATCTTCATCAATATGTGCTTCAAGTCCTCTTTGCTTTCAGCAAGCAAGGTTGTGTCATCTGTATATCACAGGTTGTTAATAAGTCTTCCTCCAATCCTGATGCCACGTTCTTCTTCATATAGTCCAGCTTCTCGGATTATTTGCTCAGCATACAGATTGAATAAGTATGGTAAAAAGATAACAACCCTGACACACACCTTTCCTTGTTTTAAACCATGCAGTATCCCCTTGTTCTGTTCAAACACTGCTTCTTGGTCTAAGCACAGGTTCCTCATGAGAACAATTAAGTGTTCTGGAATTCCCATTCTTCACAATGTTATCCATAATTTGTTATGATCCACACAGTTGAACGCCTTAGCATAGTCAATAAAACACAGGTAAACCTCTTCCTGGTATTCTCTGCTTTCAGCCATGGTCCATCTGACATCAGCAATGATATCTCTGATTCCACATCCTCTTCTGAATCTGGCTTGAATTTCTGGCAGTTCCCTGTCGATGTACAGCGGCAACCACTTATGAATGATTTTCAGCAAAATTTTACTTGTGTGTGATATTAATGATATTGTTTGATAATTTTCTCATTCTGTTGGATCACCTTTCTTTGGAATGGGCACAAATATGAATCTCTTCCAGTTGGTTGGCCTGGTAGCTGTCTTTTAAATTTCTTGGCATAGATGAGTGAGCGCTTCCAGCACTGCATCGGTTTGTTGAAACATCTCAATTGATATTCCATCAATTCTGTTCCTTCTTCTTTGTTTCCAACTTTTGTATTCCAATCACCAGTAATTATCAATGCATCTTGATTGCATGTTTGATCAATTTCAGACTGCAGAAGTTGGTAGTAATCTTCAATTTCTTCATCTTTGGCCTTAGTTGTTGGTACATTCATTTGAATAGTAGTCTAATTAACTGGTCTTCCTTGTAGATGTATGGGTATCATCCTATCACTGACAACATTGTACTTCAGGATAGATCTTGAAATGTTCTTTTTGATGATGAATGCAATGCTATTCCTCTTCAATGTGTCATTCTGGAATAGTAAACCATATGATTTTCTGATTCAAAATGGTCAGTACCAATCCATTTCAGCTCACTAATGCCTAGGATGTGGATGTTTATGCATTCCATTTTATTTTTGACTACTTACAATTTTCTTAAATTCATACTTCATACACTCCAAGTTCCTATTATTAATGGATGTTTGCAGCTGTTTCTTCTCATTTTGAGTTGTGCCACATCAGCCAATGAAGGTCCCAAAAGCTTGACTCCATCCAAATCATTAAGGTCGACTCTACTTTGAGGAGGCAGCTCTTTGTCAGTTACATTTTGAGTGCCTTCCAATCTGAGGGGCTCTTCTTCGGCACTATATCAGACAATATTCCTCTGCTGTTCATAAGATTTTCACTGGCTAATTCTTTTCAGAAGTAGGCCACAAGGTCCTTCTTCCTATTCTGTCTTAATCTGGAAACTGCCCTGAAACCTGTCCACCATGGGTGACCCTGCTGGTACTTGAAATATTGATGGCATAGCTTCAGCATCACAACAACATGTAAGCAATCACAGTAAGAGAAACCGACAGACACATGGGGATACCCCCACTAGACTCAAATAAATCTGCGCTTTCTTTCTTTCATACTCCCTTCAACCCTATTCAACTCCTCTCTCTCTTCCTCAGGCTGAATCAAGCCTCTCGTTCACATCCTCATATCAGAAAAGTGATTTTTTTGAGTCCATCTGCCTCTCATCCCCCACTTCTTCTCCACTTCCACTTCATCTTAACTGAAACCTGCTTTCTCCCCTTAGCATGCACTCCAAGGGAGACCACTGCTTCTTCTACTCACTCCAAGTCAAGGACTTACTCCTCGTTCCTTAGTCCATTTCCACCATCACACCTCGCATCCTTTTTAATCAGTTATTCTACCTTCTCACCTTTCCCATCACTTCTGTCTTCTGACATTCAGAACATTCTCCCCTGCCTTTCTCAGTGACTTCCCAACCTTGTTCCCATCCCCCTAGTCAATATCCTCTTCATCATACTCAGAGATTTTAATATCATTCATGGTCTTTAAGATTGAGAAAAGATTGAAGTTGTCAAGGATTTCATTTTACTTGGCTCCACAATCAACACCCATGAAAGCAGCAGTCAAGAAATCATACAACCCACTGCACTGGGCAAATCTCCTGCAAAAGACCTGTTTAAAGTGTTAAAAAAAAAAAAAAAGCAAAGACGTTGCTTTAAGGACTAAAGTGCACTAGACCTAAGCCATGGTGTTTTCAATCACCTCATATGCATGTGAAAGCAGGGCAATGAATAAGGAAGACTGAGGAAGAATTGACGCCTTTGAACTATGATGTTGGCAAAGAATATTGAATATACCATGGACTGCCAAAAGAACAAACAAAATATGCCTTGGGAGAATTATAGCCAGAATGCTCCTTAGTAGCAAGGATGGCAAGACTTCATCTCACATATCTTGGACATGTTATCCAGGAGGGATCAGTCCCTGGAGAAGGACATCATGCTTGGCAAAGTAGAGGGTGAGTGAAAAGAGGAAGACCCTCAACGAGATGAATTGACACGGTAACTGCAATAATAGGCTCAAGCATAGCAATTATCATCAGGATGGCACAGAACCAGGCAAGGTTTCATTTTGTTGTACATAGGGTCACTATGAGTCAGAACCAACTCAATGGCACCTAACAACAACAACAACAACATGGTCTTTAAACACTCTGGTGGCCTTCACCTTCATTCTCTTTCAAATACCCTCATGCACTGTGAGAACATGGGACTGTTTTACCTCTAAAACACCAAAGGAAGTGCTGTTGCTCTGAAATTCCCACCTGACTACTACCTCTTCCCTAAGGGGACTATCCCTGTCTCACTGAGTCTGTTCTTTGCCTTCATCCAAACATTCAATCCCACTTTCCACTCAACCACTTGCCTCTGGCCTGGCTGATCCCCAAACTCAACCACTGAACTCTGCTTCTACTAATACCCTAGTATTCCTGCTGCCCCTGACTTTCCATCCACCTGCCCATCCACACACTCAGTGACCCACCTATAAGAGAACCAGCATGGAAGTGTGACATTGCCTGGCAAATGAGGTAACATCAGGCCATCCAACCACAGCTGGGCCTCAGCTAGGGATGAAGTGTTGAATCATATGGCTCTTCCCCACCCCTCAGCTGCACCAAATAATTTTCTCTCTCCACATCCTAGTTCCCACCTTCTCATTCTCAGAAAATGACATGAACTCCTATTTCACTGAGAAGAGCTCCTTGTAATTCCTCCTCCCATCCATGCCTTAACCCCCACCTCCACCATCTTTCCCTTACGTCTCTGGGGAATGATTTACTTTCCCATGAGATTTTTGCCCAAGATATTTGCATAGTTTGGGCTGGCCACTGCATGTGCCCCACACCAACCACAGCTCATTGAGTTATAGACCAACTGCCATGTCATTACTGCAAAAGGAGGTGTTGAAGGCAAAGGGTGCAAGCTTCTGGGAAGAATGTAAAGGACATCTCATAACCCATCCTGCCTTCTTCTCACTATTAATGCTGCTGATACTACACTAGGAACCTAGTAAAGTGCAGGAAACCAGACCCACCTCAGGTGTTCATAATACATAGATATGGTTTTTGTGAGTTTTAGATATTTGTTTGCCAGGGAAACATTCTGGATTTTCTATATAGCTCTTTGGCTTTTTTCCTTGTTATTATTGCTAAGAATTTTCTTGTCTTTATTTGTGCTGTTTTAAATTTTCATTTCCTTTACTGTTACTTTATTTGATTATCCCTCTAAGTCCATGCTTCTTTCTTTTTTTCTGTTTAAAATATTTTTCTCCTAATCCTCTTTGTTAAAGTATTAACAGTCAAAGAGCATTCTTAATTCCTTAATCTTGTACGTAAGCTTCAAACCCATCTACTTTTATGGTTTTAAGTTTTTTCCCCTGGGTTTTAGTCTGTTATGCTCCTATTCTTTTATCTCTTTCACTTTGATGTCTTTAATATTTTACCTTGTTGATTTATATAGTTTTATCTTTGATCTTTGATCTTATTGATTATCTTGTCATTATTTTTAATTAATTTTTATTTTGTTTTTAAATTACATTTATAGCTTGCTAGTTTTATTTAACTTTAACCTGATTGTAGTGATCTTTATTTCTCATACTTTCTTTCAATGAGTCCACTCTTCTATTTCTTTTATCCTAAACCTTATTTAATCTCTCACTATTATTTTAATTCTTAACCTTTTCTCTGCATTGGGTTTTTATTCTCTTATTGTAACATTTTTTCTACTCTTTTTTTTGAAACTTTTCTTACCATGTCTCAATGTTTTAATTTTAATGTTCTCTTAGCCTCCTACCCTGCTTTTATTATTTTACTTAAGGGTTCTTTCCTTTTTTTCCTTCCCCTACACTGTTATTTATTTTATGACTTGTTTTAAAAATCAACAGCTGGAGGGGTAGTGAGAAAAATCCTGCTTGTTCTACTCACTCCAATTCAAGGACCCAGAAGAAGGGATTAATTTATTCGCTTATTTGTGTCCTTCCGTGGAGCATGGAGCTTGGAGCTTGGAAAGCTTCTCCCTCAGCCACTTCTCCCTACAACTGGCCTTCACCGGGTAGATCCCCTAGCCCTTTTAAGGAGAATTGAGAGACCCTTCCCTGTTGAGAATTCACATTTCTGACAAGTTCCCAGGCAATGCTAACACTGCTGGTTAGGGACCAATTCTGAGAACCACTATGTCCAGGCATGGACCAGTAACTTGAAATTTGTCTCCAAAATGGAGGGTGCCAAGAGACCAAAGAAAGAGGTAGGCAATTCCAGTGTGACAGCAATGGAATTTATTAGGAAGTCTTACATACGAGGCGACTCCTGGGCAGCTGCAGGACCAAAGAAGATCTCTGCTCCTCGAAGTGGGAGACTAGAGGTTTTATAGTGGTGGTGAACAATAGTGGCTACAAGCCAGGGGCTTATGTAAGAATGACTCAGCAAACACTAGTGAACTAGCGGACCACAAGATGGCGCTCACGTTCAGCCTCACAAAGCCTGTCCACCCCTCAAGGCCCGCTCTTACAATCAATCTTGCATGCTCCCCCTCTTATACTATAACACAAGAGACCCCGTTCTCTCCCCACTGGGAACAGATACAGAAATGGGGTTGGCCAGGTGCCATGTGGTGCCCACGATGTGCAAGAGACAGAGAAAGTTACTGTGTGCCCAGAACAGGGGGAAATCTTCACTGACAAACTGATAAGGAGAAGGAACCAGGAGAGAGAAGGTGATCCAATTCCCAGCCTCCTTATCAGAGAAGGCTCTGGGCCCATTCTCCCAACAGCAGGAATTTATTTATTATACATAAGAATCACCTGGGAATCTTATTAAAATGTAGATTTTTTTTAAATTGTGCTTTAGGTGAAAGTTTACAGAGCAAATAGTTTCTCATTCAACAATTCATGCACAAATTGTTTTGTGACATTGGTTGTGATCCCCGCAATTTGTCAACACTCCCTCCTTCTCCGCCCAGGTTCCTCATTTCTGTTAGTCTTGTTTTCCTGTTCCTTCCTGGCTTTTTGTCTTTGCTTTTGGGCAGGTGTTACCATTTGGTCTCATTTACATGACTGACTGAGCTAAGAGGCACTTTCCTCACATGTGTTATTGTTTATTTTATAGACCTATCTATTCTTTGGCTGAAGAGTGAATTTCAGGAATGACTTCAGTTCTGAGTTAAAAAGGTGTCTGGGGGCCATAGTCTCAGGATTCCCCCAGTCTGTCAGATGAGTAAGTCTGGTACTTTTTTGTGAATTTAAATTTTGTTCTACGTTTTTCTCCTGCTCTGTCTGGAACCCTCTATAAAATGTAGATTCTGATTCAGAATATCTAGGGTGGAAATGCAAATTCTAAGTAGAGGTTCAAACCCAAATGAACCAGTTCAAAGCCGTGTCCTTAACTCTCTCCAAGGCTAACATTCTCTGAATGGTTGAGGGTGGAGCGGTGGATACTCTGGATTTACTGAATGCCATTTCTTTCTCATGTTATCCAGCATATATGTTTCTAAATCCACGTTTGAGGATATGCTTTTGGACTTGGGGCTGCCTCATGCTCAGCCTACACTGATGCACATTAAAAGAAACAGCACTATAAAACCAAATAATGAGAGTTGCTGAGGACGTAACTTTTTATATTTTTGAGGACCCGTGAAAGGAGCTTTTACGTGAGCTTGGCTCCTTTTGATCTTGCAGAAACTGCTCACGTTTCCCTCTCTGTGCTGGTTACTAGACGTCTTAAAGCCAAATTTGTGGCCTGCTCCAGCCAAGTTCCCAGTGCCTGGTGCCAGCACTTTGTGCATTAACCTCCTGCCCCACTTCATCCTGCTTTTTCTCTTGACTGCAATTTTCTAGCCTATTTATTTTATTCTGCGTTGTGATATTATATGTATTTTTTAAGCATCATAAACCCTTTCTGAAACAATGCCAGTCTGACTTACTACCCGTGTGACCTTAGGCAAGATCACTGTTCTCTGCACTTCATCTTCCTCATTTGTGACATGGAGATTATAAAAGCTATGCCACGGTGATTGTGAGGATTAAATGAGAAAATGCACGTCAAGCACTTAGCACAGTGCCTGACATACACCAAGTGCTTAACAAACTGTAGCTTAGCTCAAGAGCGGGCCCTGAGAAAGGACTGGGGCCATCTAACAACCTGAGTAAAGGGCCATATGAATGACTTTGTGACAGACAGTATCTTCCAAAGTTGTCAGCAACAATATTTTCCCTCCCACCTGCTCTTCTGCAATGTGAACCTGCTACTCTCCCATCATGAAGTGGAGTCTGTGTCTTCACCTCCTTGAACCTCGGCTGGCCCTGTGATTGCTTTGACCAATGGAATATCGGATGTAGCAGCAATGACTGTGGTTGTTCCAGGCACAGCCTTTACCTTTCCTGGAAGCTTCTGGTTCTTGCCCTTTGGGGTCCAGCTGCCAATTAAAAAGTGTGACCACTCTAACATACTGTGAGAATCTCAAGGCGTATGGAGAGGTCCTGGAAGATAAGAAGCCATGTGGAGAGGTCCCAGACATGTGAGAGAAGAAACCATCTTGGAAGTGGATCTTCTTAACCCAAGCCAACACCCAGCTGCGTCTTTCCCAAATTCCTGACACACCAAACCTTGTCAAAATAAAATGATTGCTTTAAATTGCTAAGTTTTAGGGTGATTTTTTAATACAGCCATAGATAACTGAAATGGAAGTGGAAGTTTTTTGAAAGTTATATAACCTCGTTGGATATTCAAACTCACTTTACAGATGACTAGAATAAAATTAAACTTACCATTTTGGTCATATGCTAAAAGTCAACTTCCCAGTGGACAAATGCTGTATCTGGCACTTCTTTAGGATCCACCCCAATAATTTGTAAATTCTGAATAAGGTATTATGTAATAAAGACTGTATATCCAGTTACTCACGGTATTTATTCATTCAATAGACATTTATTGACTACCTACTGTGTGCCATGCTTGGTAAAGCAGACAGTCAGCGAAAAAGAGGAAGACCCTCAATGAGATGGATTGACACAGTGGCTGCAATGATTGTGAGGATGGTGCAGGACCAGACAGTGTTTCCTTCTGTTGTACATAGGGTCGCTATAAGGCAGGACCAACTCGACGGCACCTGACTACAACAACTGTGTGTTGGAGATATAGCAGGGACCATGTTGAATAAAGCCTCTGCTCTTATAAAGCTAATACAGGTAGTTCTCTGTGCTGATTACTCTTCACATCACCCACCAGATCTAGTCTCCCCTCTCTGTACCCTGGAGGCTGACCTCTATGGTCTGTATCACCTGGGCTGCCTTGCCCTCTGGCTTCCAGTTGGGTTCAGTCCAGGACTTCCAACCGGTTCATTCCATTTTGAACCCCTGCTGAGAATTTGCATTTCCACCCCAGATATACTGAATCAAGTTGTTAAAATGTAGATTTTGATTCAGTATATCTGGGGTGGAAATGTAAGTTCTCAGCAGGGGTTCAAACTGGAATGAACTGGTTTGAAGCCCTGGTTCAGTCACTGGAAGGCACCAAAAGATCAAATGGTGAAAGGAGAGCAGGGTTAGGGTGTTTGTTCCTCCAGCTCCCTCCCTGCCTTCCCTGCCTGAGTTCTGGCAGTAATTGTATTCCTCTGCGAAAGGCGATACTTCCTATCAAGTAGCCCCTCTTCCAAGTCTCCACCTCTTCCCTGGATGTGGTAATACTGTTCCCTCCCCTTGCTCTTTCAGACCAAGGAGTAAGAATGGCTTCCCACTTTTGCTATACTTGATGCTTCACCATTTCTTTTTGGTTCCCTTTACCCTGTACTTAAGGAGCCCTGTTGGCACAGTGGTTAAGCAGCTCAGCTGCTAACTGAAAAGTTTGAACCCATCAGCTGCTCCATAGGAGTAAGATGTAGCAGTCTGCTTCCATAAAGATTTATAGCCTTGGAAACCCTATGGGGCAGTTCTACTCTATCCTATAGTGTCAGTGTGAGTCAGAATCAACTCATCAGCAATGGGTTTGGTTTGGTTTTTTTTGGTACTTACCTCTGTAAATAGCCCCTTTAGTAAATTCTCTGCAGTTTAATCATTTTTTGTGATTTTACCTGCTAGCATCATGACTGATATATTCTCATTTTAAGCACTCAACCTCACCAAGACCTTTATATGGAAAATATTTCTAATTCAGGTTTGAAAAATATGGTCAGCATATCCACTGAGGGCTTTTAAGAAGTACTGACCACTCAGTTACCAACTTTACTACAGCTCTAAAGTCCAGAATTCAAAGACATAGTTAAACAAACCCCAATCATTATTGATTACGCATGAAGATAATAAAAGGGTTTCATTTCATGTGCTAACACAAATCAGTTGAAAAAGACTGCCAAGAGCACTGTATTGAGAAGTCTAGGTCTATATCTGGACTTGGTGCAAAGAGTTCTGTGATCCATTAGCAATGTCTGCTGTGAGCACAGGATGTAGACTGACAGACAGTACATGAAACACATATATGTCATTTCAGGCTATGGTTTTAGTATCACTGCTGAATCACTTATGTCATTGGTGTCTTCCATAAATATCTTTTTAAAACATAAACATACTAAGACCCACAATGAGTAAATCCCACGCTTCGTGCAAATCTATTTCCATGAGCCAGAAAATCTTTTCAAGTCACCTAGCGAATCAGGGAACTGAGGTGAACTAAAGCCTGTGATGCAGAGCTCTGGCTAAATCAAACTGAACTTCAAGCTACAAGTGCTTCATCTGCTCATGAAATCTGTACTTTCTTTGACTGTGGAACTGTCACAGTGATTTTTAAATTTTCTTTAGCAGCAGAACTCTTTGTTTAAGTTAAATCTCACACAGACTCTAAGAAGATAAAGGTAGAGTTGGTCTGATTGAAGAGACAAACGCCAGAGGCCTACCTTGCTTGACCTCCACCCCAAACTCCTCAGCAGAGCTCTGAGATCTCGAAGGAACTGTTTGAACACTAAGAGTTTAAAAATGGCAGGACAGAGTCATCTGACTTCCTCTAATTTCACAAGGGGAAAGGAGAATAAAGGTCAACAGCCCAAGGCTGATTCCCATGAAGCGGAGGTCAACACACCTCCACCCTCCAATCTTCTTCCAATTCTGACACCAACCATCCCTCCCATGTCACTCTCTACTTCTCTGCTGGGTTTGATAATTCATTGCAATGGCCACACAGAGCTCACAGACCATACTCACAGTTATGGGGTTTAATAGGGAAGTAACAGGTTACAATTCAGGATACAGTTCTTCGGTCAGGACAGCCTCTTCTCAGCCATGCCCTCAGACAGGCCTCACTCTGGCCCTCAGTCCCTAGGCCCAGTCACTTTCCTGCTCAGGACAGTGTTACAAAGCTCTTTAGCTCTGCCACCAAGTGCCTGGAGGAACCTCACTCCACCAGTAAGCCTCAGCCCTCAGGTCCTCAGCTCTCTTGCTCTGCTCTGTAGGTAAGCAAGTTTAGCTCCACCGACAAGTGTCCAGAGGCACCCCATTCCACCAGCAAGTCTCCTGCCCAAAGGCATTCAGCCTTCTCTCTCCACAGGGAGTGAATCTCATTGCACTGTCTCCTACCAGTCTCCTGGTTTTGCTGCCTCTGCTGCCACCATTTCTCTGCCACTACTTTTCATCATCTTACCATCTCCAGTGTCACAGCTCTCTTTCTCTGGGTCTAAGAGAGTCTCAGTGCAGAATCCCAGATCCAAAGGATGCACCCCACTCCCATCTCTTCTGCTTGGTGGTAGTCAGTTCCCCCTTTCCGCCTCTGCGTTGGCTTATTTTAAGCCTAGCAGGATGACAAAACTGACCAATCCCCTTGTTAGGGTTCCATACACCTTATTTGCATGGCCCAATCCCCCACAAGGGTGTCATACACCTTATTTGCATTATTAGCAAGCTGTCCAGTCTCCTTGGTGGGCCAAAAGCACCTTATTTGCATAATTCCACAAACTCATTTGGTGGGAGTTACAAGACCATGGCAAGAAAGGTCTTACAAAATCTACCCTTCACATCTCAAAGAGGAATTATCTTAGATTCCTTGGGGCCCTAAGTAATTCCAGCAGTACAATATTTTGATGTATTAACCAACTCTTTTCACTTTGATGTTTCCAATTACCCTGTGACCCAACCCTATTCGTGCATCTAGATGTAAAGCATCCATTGCTCAAAGACGAGTTGTCCCATAGAACTGCAGAACTAAAGAGTTGGATGTTTAGTTTTTGTTTTCAAAAGTCAAGGTCCAAGTTGAATTAGTCTGCCTGATTAATATTAGGCTATACTGCATCAAAAAATGAGCTAGAAATATCAGTGGCTTAGCACAAGAAATGTTATTTGAGTTGAGCCTTTCTCCTTCATCTTTTAGCAATATCATCTAGAACATACAACTTTGAAGGCTGATGATGCAGAGGAAGAGAAAGAATGGGGCGCTTACACTCACTTTTAAATTCCTCAGCCTGGAATCACTTCCATTCACATTTCATTGACTAGAAAAAGTCACATGGCCCCACCTAACAAGAGGGGCGGGAAGGCTCCGTCTTCCCATGTGCCCAGGAAGGAAAGGAGAACCAGATATGAGTGAGCACTTGTGATCTCTACCACAGAAAAGTGAGACAAAAAGATTTAGAAGAATATGTAATCAGGCACAAAGCATTTTCCCCACCACCTGAGTGAATGATGGGGAAGAAGTAGGGAAGTGTAATGAAAGGGAAATGATGAGGAGAATTGACAAAGGGTCATGATATGAACGGACTATGTGGACAGAAGCAGATGCAGCATCCAGAGACAGTTTCCCTTACCCCGCTTGTGCTCAAGCAAGAACCCCTAGCACTAAGGATGCAAATGAAAGCTGAGTCATTGCTCACAGATGGTCCAGACTCCATTCCATCTGATAGGCATTCTACACACCCAGAGCTGAAGATCCATGCTAGTCATCCATCCCGCTGCATTTGGGGAAGATCTTCTATCAACAGTATGGAGCACGTTTCCCACTGCCATCCAGAAGGACTGATGCTCACCTGTGCCCCTAGACCTAGTCATTATCTGATTACTCCATTATATGACTACTCCATGTAGACAACACATGTATACACACACCCACTAAGGCTTTCAAAGAGCCAGAAGGTAAGGAACGTGATGGTATTGAAGTGGGATAAAAAAGTAACTTCACCAGCCATTCCCCTCCTCTGTTGAACCTAATGAAACAGCTCAAGATTTCCCCACCAGCCAGAACAAAAGTGAATTAACCTCATACATTCAGTGGCCCTGAACTAACCCATACTAACTCAAAGAAAGCCATAGATCCATCTACTGCTCACAGGTAAAAAGGGAAGTCATCTGAAAACTAAAAAGAAAGAAAAATAATCAAATTCAACTTTGATAACTTTATTATAGAAACGTGGTGGGAAGCATCATCTCATTCCTTTCACTGCAAAAAAATATGAGAAACCTGAAGTTAGAAATGTCTTTAGTAAATGTGTTTAGGGAATTAAAATTGCAATATACTAGAAGGTCACCTAGTCCACGATTGTAAGGTGCTTTTCAATTCTGTCCATGCTACGTGTTCAAATTCTGTAAAAGTAAGACACAGATTCATTTTATGAAACCTGAAACCTCCAAGTTTGATTAGGAATTTAAGATCCTGCAGCTTCGCTGATAGATGATACACTCGGCACCCAATTTTCTGCTATTAGGTGATATGCAGCACCCAGAAAAGGATGGTAGACAATCATGGAGCCGCCATAACATCATGACATTTATTTTTCTGACTCGTCTCAGAGAGTTTTAACAAAGAAAGAGCTCCAAAGACGGGGGGGGGGG
>NW_004444097.1:258510-294302 GCF_000243295.1 Trichechus manatus latirostris | reverse complement strand
GTGGGAAGTAATAAAGGCCTCGTTTTAGTAGGTGCCCATTTTTAAAGGGCAATACTCATTGGATTAAGAGGTTGAGCTCTGTTAGCTGAAACACCAAGCAGCCTTGCTGCTCAAAAGGAAGCTGATGATTTATGTTCAACCCAACCCACCACCACAGGTTTAAAATGTGACTCTAATGCGGTTTCTACTGCCGAGTATAAAACCCAGAAAAGACTTCCCAGGCAAAAGCTTGGAAGAAACACCTTAGGGTCATTTTCGCAGCCTGCAGGCATAATTCCAAAGCCTACACCCGGACATGATCCAGCCCACAGCGAACGCTATGTTTGAGCACAGAATGGCTGACCTTCTGTTTAGGGTCAGAAATCAGCTAATCTGTTTCTCAGACTTGTTCCGCAGAAGCTGAGCAGATAGATAAGTTTAACTAAAACGATGCCAGACGCCATCCCCGTCACAAAATGGAAATCTTGGAGGCACGTTGACCACCATGCACCGGTACACAGCGCCACCTACAGCATCATTGGTGCAATTCATAGTAGTCGTCTTCAAAGACAGCAGAGAAAGAGCGGAACAATCTAGGAGAACACTACTTCAGGTACCCGCAGGGGGGCAGAATGTATCTGACCTAGACCTTGAACTTGTAAGGTATTATGTTTATTTGGAGGTAGAAAATAATAGAAAAGTGAGATAACGAGAGGACTCTGGGCCAATTGCTCACATACTTGTTTGCTTTCTCGATTGCTTTAGTCTGAAAACATTGATTTTTGACATGGTGATATTTTTTTCCAAGAACTGCTGCAAGAATCCAGCAAAGAGTAAAAACAATCATAAATAACTGTCAAGAGTAGTTGACACTGACATCTGATGCGAAATAGTCAATCATCTGTCGTCTCTAAAACTTAGAAAATAAAACCCTGGCGGAAGGGGCTCTAGGACCTTCAAACTTACAGAAGCTGGGGGTGGATGTGATCGTAGCTGGGGGTTCTGGGAAAGGTCCCCAAAATCATCTTCCCACTAACTCCTGAAAGTGCACCATCTTTCCCCTCTCTCTGGAGTCCATCTTTACTGGTTCTTTTATTTTTTTTTTAATTCAGATTGATTAAGCATCTGCTCTGTGGTATAGGGAGGGAGACAATCGAAGAGGGAAGAAGAAATATATAGATGGGGTTAGCTCTTGCCGTCAGAGAACTTGTGTCATTTATACTGCCTAGAATTATAATTTTATTACAGTAACATAATGTGCTCTAATATACAGACCCATGTTTTCTACCGATTTTTGTTCAGAGAAGGGGAGGATTACTGGGTCCGGAGCAATTAAGGAAGACTTTATTAAGGAGATGAAAAACTTAAAGTTCAAGTTCAAGTTCAAATGTAAACAAGGGAGAGCATGCCAAATGGAATAACTGATATGAGCATGGGCATGGAGGCAGGAAAATACTAGATGTGCCCTATGTAAAATAACACGTACACAGACGCATGTGCGCGCATACACACACACATACGCTGTAAGAGAGACAGACACATCCTCACACACCGTCCACTCTATCCCTTTTCCTGCTTTATTCTTTCTCATCACACTTATCATCACCTGATTTGTATTTATTTATGTGATTACTTTCGGTCCCTCTCCAGTAGATGCAAGTTCCACAACAGCAGGAACTTTGTTCATTCACTGCTGTATCTCCAGTGCCTAATTCAGTGCCTGGCACATCATAGCTTCTAGATAAGTACAGGAGGAAGAAGGGATGGTAAGAAGGAGGAAAAAAAGGAGGGAAGGTGCTCAGGACATTCACTGGGGAACATGTGGGGGAGTCATGCGCAATGTGATGGCCCAAGTTTGGCTAGTGGGTGGCCCTTCGAGTTAGCTGTAGTGGTACAGGAAAAGAGTTCAACCATCCAGCAGGCCTGGGCTCAAATCCTAGCCCAATGGGATGGTGGTTACTGGAGCCTGGTGGTGCAGTGGTTAAGAGCTCAGATGCTAAGCAAAAGGTAGGCAATTCAAATTCATCAGCCACTCCTTGGAAACGTATGGGGCAGTTCTCCTATGTCCTGTAGGGTCGCTGTGAGTTGGAATCAACTCAACAGCAATGAGTATGGGTATGGTGATTATTTAGGAAAGTGACTGTTTGGGGGGAAATACCCACTGGAGTATTTAGAGGTGTTGGGAGGTCAAGTCAGCCGCTTGTTCTTAAATGGTTCAGGAAAAATAAGAGTAATAATAGCTATGTATAATAACAAAAATTTTATTTTTAATCACATAAGATAGTATATGCAAAGCATCTGGAACAGGGTCAATACTCATGACGTGTCAGTTGTCTCTCCCAAGTAAGGGGGAGGCAATGTTATGGCTGCATCTATACACTCGGCTAAAATGAAAACTGACATCAGATCAACTCTCTGTTCAGAGTAAGAGAGTAAGACCCACACAACAGCCAAGACTGCTGACCCTCCCAGTATCTGGACAGCAGCAGTAACAGCAGGTAGTTAGCAGAGTGTCAGGATAATGGTAGTTCTTTTTGGATTACAAAGCACTTTTGAGTTCATAATCTCATTTTATCCTCACGGTGCTCCAGTGAGGTAGGCAATTATCATTATTGTTCCCGGGTTTTTTTATTATTATTGCAGTTATTATTTTGAAGAAATGGCAGTTCGGAGACCTCAGAGTGGAGCTAAATTAATAATAATTAAAATGATGGTTTACCTTTTCTGGGAGAGAAGCAAAATTGTACTCATAACTTGCATGCACACACACACACAGAACCACAAGCCTAATATCGTGTGGGCCCAGAGGCATCTCTCAAGACTCAAAGGAAAGTACTGGGAAGGTGTACTCAGCCTTAGTAAGGAGCCGTCTCACCTGACCGTGACATTGAGACAATGGGCTGCCTGTCCTCCGTACACAGCTCCAGGTCTCTCTGGGTTCCTCACCTTCCTCAAACTAGGAGAATGTTTGAAGCAAAGCATTGTTCTTGTGGAGACAACACAGGGTAGTCAGACAGGCTTGAATCCTAACTCCAGCGCCACTGCTGACCACGTGGACTTGGGCAAGTTACTGCCTCCCCAAGCCTCTGTTTCCCAGTTTCCTCATTTGTAAGATGGACACAATGATAACAACTTCTGAGATTATCTGTACTTGCACACACAGAAGTATACAGCCACATGTATTTCACAGCCAGTGAATGTCCTTGTTTGTTCAGGAATCAAACATTACATCATTGAAATGTGCAGCTGGCTTTAACCTTGGAATGACATTGCTTTGCCTAGTTCTATTGGCTTGAATTTCTGATTATGTACCCAGTTCCCATTTGTCCAGTTGTGTTGTTATGTCTTATGTTATGAAGCTTATGTCTTCATTTTCATACACTCCAGCTTCCCTGACTCTCCCTCTGGTACCAAGCCAGGAAGTAAGCAAGAGCCGCCCTGGGCTCATCTGGCACCAGTGATTCTGTCTCATTAGAAACAGCAGTCCTGTGCAATACCACCTATGCGCATTCCAGCCAAGAACACACAACCGCAATCTAATCATGAAGAAACACCAGACAGTCACAAAATGAGGAATGTCCTATTAAAAAAGAGACAAGCAAGAGAATATGTCCTTCGAAAATGTCAATATCATAAAAGACAAAAAAAAAAGTTGTGGAAATGTTCCAGATTAAAGGAAACTAAAGAGACATGACAATTAAATTCAACAGCTGACCCTAAACTAGATCCTGTACTGAAGGGGAAAAAAATGCTATGAAGGACATTAGATTAACTGATGAAATTAGAATATGGACAGTAGATCATGTAAACTATTGTATCAGTGTAAATTTGTGATTATGTAAACTATTGTATCAGTGTAAATTTACTATTGTGATTACCAGGGTACGTGGTAAGAGAGTATCTCTATTGTGTATTTAGTACACCTAATACTGTAGTATTTAGCATAATGTAGTATATGGTTAGCGCCAACTCATAGTGACCCTATAGGACAGAGTAGAACTGCCCCATAGAGTTTCCAAGGAGGGCTTGGTAGATTCGAACTGCCAACCTTTTGGTTAGCAGCCTGAGATTTTAACCACTACGCCACCAGGGTTTCCAGGTAGTATTTAGGCATAAAAGGTCATGATACAGGTAGCTTATCTTCAAATTTTTTGCAAAAAGAATGTGTATATATATATATATTCTACATATTTGTGTATTAGTGTCTCAGGGCTGCCACGACAAAGTGCCACAAACTGGGGTGCTTAGAAGAACAGAAATGTATTGTCTCACAGTTCTGGAGGCTAAGAGTCTGAAATTAAGGTATAGGCCATGTTGATTTCTTCTTAGGGCTCTGAGAGAGATTCTTTTCCATGCCTCTCTCCTAGCTTCTGATGATGACCGATAATCCCTGGCGTCCCTTGACTTGTAGATAACTCTAATCTCTGCTTCCATCTTCACGTGGCCATCTTCCCTCTGTGTCTCATCTCTTTTATAAGGACACCACTCATACTGGGTTAGGACCCACGCTATCCACCCAACTGATAACATCTTCAAAAACCTTATTTCTAAACAAGGTCATGTTCAGAAGTACCGGGGCTTAAGTCTCAACATATCTTTTGGGGAGACACAATCCAATCCATAACATAAACTACGTGCGTGTTTGTGTGTGTGTATATAAATGTCTGTATGTGTATATAAATATATATGTACATAGATTCTATATATTTGGAGAAAAAGAGAGAGTGAAAACATAAACAATAAAACAAAGTAAATGGAAGTAAAATGTTACACTAGGTAAAACTGGGCAAAGAGTTTATGGGCGCCCCTTGTACTGTTTTATGTTTGCAACTTTTTTAAGTTTGAAATTATTTCCAAATAAAAAGTAAAAACAAGAAAAAAAGAAACAGCTGTTCTGGCCCTCCACTGCTGGGTTCTTAAAAAGCCAATGGACAGGAAGAATTCAGGTATGTCTTTGTCCCTCACCAGCCCCATTTGTGTGCCACAATCTTTGTTAATAATAACTTTTATTTGCACGATAATTAAAAGAGTTAACAATTTATAGTGTTTTTGGTGCTTGTAAGGCGCTATTTTAAGTGCTTTATATATAAGGCCATATTGAATGTGGCAGTAGAGTAACACAGTCCATGTTCAGCCCCTACCAACACGCCCATGCTTTCCCTCCTCTGTCACGGGGAGCCCTCGCCCCTGCCCCATGAAGTCACGATGTGAGCTGGGGGTGCATCAGTGCAGTAGAGGTAGATGTCATGGGGATGGGGGCCACCTGTTCATGCAACACAGATTATCAGGCTTCAGCCAAGCCAGCCTAAACTGGATCCCTGGGTGAAGGCCTGGGAAGCAGAAAGCTATATATTGGAAAAGCTGATTGTCATGGGAATCACAGAAATGCAGTTAACCAGCATCAAGACCCAACATTAGTACATAGTAAGACCTCAATGTGTAAAGTAGACTGGGTCTTTTCCCTCCTAAAATCTGGTAAGGGGGATCAATAGATTCAGAATGCTTTAATGAAGATTGAAAAACTTTGACTTTAAATCAAGGTAGATATGATAGATATAAGTGTTGTAGGAATGGATAACTAGAGAATGGAGTTGTTACCTCCCAATGGGCCAATTAGAAATGGCCTATTCTAATACCACTCCTGGTAAAGAATAAGTACAATTTAGACATGCAGTGTGGCTAGGGAAATTAACACCAGAGACAGAAACAGCATGAGCAAATACACAGAGGTGAGCTAGACTAGTCTTATTTGTTAAGAGGTTGTTGTTGTTATGTGCCATCAAGTCGGTTCCAACTCATAGCAACCCTGTGTACAGCTGAACAAAACACTGCCTGGTCCTGCGCCATCCTCACAATCACTGTTATGTTTGAGCCCACTGTTGCAGCCACTGTGTCAATCCATCTCGTTGAGGGTCTTCCTCTTTTTCGCTGACCCTCTACTTTACCAAGCATGATGTCCTTCTCCAGGAGTTGGTCCCTCCTGATAACATGTCCAAAGCATGTGAGATGAAGTCTTGCCATCCTTGCTTCTAATGAACATTCTGGCTGTACTTCTTCCAAGACAGTTTTGTTCATTCTTCTGGCGGTCCATGGTGTATTCAATAGTTTTCGCCAACACAGTAATTCAAAGGCATCAATTCTTTTTGGTCTTCCTTATTCATTGTCCAGCTTTTGCATGCATATGAGGCGATCAAAAACACCATGGCTTGGACCAGGCACACCTTAGTCCTTAAAGTGCTTTTTAACACTTTAAAGAGATCTTTTGCAGCAGATTTGCCCAGAACAATGCATCGTTTGATTTCTTGACTGCTGCTTCCATGGGTGTTGATTGTGGATCCAAGTAAAATGAAATCCCTGACAACTTCAATCTTTTCTCCGTTTATCATGATATTGCTTATTGGTCCAGTTGTGAGGATTTTTATTTTCTTTATGTTGAAGGCTGTAGTCTTTGATCTTCATCAGTAAGTGCTTCAAGTCTTCTTCACCTTCAGCATAGCGCAGGTTATTAACGAGTCTTCCTCCAGTCCTAACACCTCCTTCTTCTTCCTACAGTCCACCTTCTCAGATTATTTGCTCAGCATACAGATTGAATAAGTATGAAGAAAGTGTACAACCCTGACACACACCTTTCTTGTCTTGAAACCATGAAGTACCCCTTGTTCTGTTCAAATGACTGCCTTTTGGTCTAAGTACAGGTTTCTCATGAGCACAATTCAGGGTTCTGGAATTCCCATTCTTTGCAATGTTATCCATAATTTATTATGATCCACACAGTTGAATGCCTTTACACAGTCAATAAAACACAGGTAAACATCTTTCTGGTATTCTCTGCTTTCAGCCATGGTCCATCTGACGTCAGCAATGATATCCCTTGTTCCACGTCCTTTTCTGAATCCGGCTTGAATTTCTGGCAGCTCCCTGCCTATGTACTGCTACAACCATTTTTGAATGATCTTCAACAAAATTTTGCTTGTGTGTGATATGTGGAAAGTTAATCCAGTATCCTGACCAACCAGTTGCCTTTGAGTCAATCCTGGCTCATGGTAACCCCACGTGTGTCAGAGTAGAACTGTGATGCATAGGTTTTCCAATGGCTGACTTTTCGGAAGTAGATCAGGCCCTTTATCCAAGGCTCCTCTGGGTAGACTCGAACTACCAACCTTTCAGTTAGTAGCCAAGTGCATTAACCATTTGCACCACCAGTATTCTAGTTCCCAACTAAGGGATCTGGGTCTGATTCAATAGCCAGTGAGGAGCAAAATAATTAGAGCTGAGCGTTAGGACGCTCAGTCAGACCCAAGCATTGGGAGAAAGGGGAAAAAAGGGAAGGGAAATGGAGAAAGAGAAAGACTGGTGCCTTTGGATTATATTAGGCAGGGGAAAGCAGCTGCTCAAGACTTTAGCTCTAAGTGATACCAGGCAAGGGAGCACCCAGACCAGACTAACCTAGGAAGAAGCCTTAGATAAGCCTGCCAGCTTGCATACATACACACACGCACAGACACACACACACACACACACACACAGACACACACACACACACATAGGGTGGCTTGCCAGCCATGACTCACATAGGCCTCTCGTAGCTCTACAGTTTCACCTCATATGGTGTCAGTGACCAACAGCCCACATTTTACAAGACTCCTAAATTCAAAAGTCTACCTCCTGTCAGACCAGATGTAGCCTAATTTCCACTTCCTGAAATGTGCTCATATTCCCAGTGCTGTCCATCTCCTGTAACAAATAACTAAGGTGCTTATGTGGGTTTTTACATTTGTCAAACTGGGGCCTGAGGAAAAGCAAGAACTGCAGTATAATAAGAAGGGGGAGGAGCGCCCTCTTGTGGCTCTGGCCTGAACTTGTCGCTTGACTTGGGGTAATTACTAATCTAAGTCTCCGTCTTCTGTAAAACAGGTGACATGCCTTCCAATAGTGTGGTTATGAGAATTAAATAAGATGGATGCAAAGCACCTAACCCAGTGTCTGATAGGAAGTTCTCAGTCAATTGTAGCTATTGATATTGCTTTGCTTGTGATTGTGATTATAATAATGGCGGAGCAAACTCGCCTCAGCCGGAAATGCTACCGCCCGCCTCCTGGCACCCACAGAATTTAACCAAAACCTCGAGTTAGTTTTGCTCCTTACTAGTCCCCTTGTGTACAGTAAATCTCGCCTACTAAAATCGTTAGTCCCACGTCCGATTTACTGGTTCCTCTCCCAAGGCTCATGTCTCACACTAGAAGGGAAACTAGAGTTCAATGTTAAAACTCAATTTGTAGCATCTTTGCTCATAAGTGCTTCATAATTGAATATGGGGCTGGAGTGAAATAATGAAATCCTGCATTTGTAGAGCACAGCGTGTCAGCACGTCCCCACCCACTGTCTCATGTATGCACTCATTTTTCATGTAAGAAATGTTATTGAGCACCTACTGGGTTTCGGGCACTTCCTGCTCTTATTTCCTGTAACCCCAGCGGGGAGATCAAAGTCCTTTCTCTCCCAGGCGCGGCGAGAGGGAGATGGGGTGTGAGGCATCAGCATCGCGCTGTGAGCTGGACTTCAAGGATGATGGCATCCGGGCACTGAGGGGAAAACTTTCATTCCTATAGTCAGTATTTGAATAAGTCTATGAAGTTACTGGAAACACTGGTGGTGTCGTGGTTAAGAGCTATGGCTGCTACCCAGAAGGGCGGCAGTTTGAATCCACCACGAGCTCCTTGGAAACTCTATGGGGCAGTTCTACTCGACTTGAGGTCAACAGGTTTTTTTGGGTTGAATGAGCTCGCTGACCAGATGGGGAGCCACATTGTGGCAGAGGATAGGTCTAAGGAAAGAAAGCATGTGGCCCATCTGGAAAACTGGGGGTCCTCCCTGCCTGTTGTGGAGTGCGTTTGGCGGATTATCCAATAGACAAGGTGAGCACAGTGTTTACCTTGCTTACCAGATCATCTGTAGTGAACAATTTCACTACAGATTAGTAAGTAAGCACAAGTAAGCTGTGCTTACCTTGCTTACCAGGTCATCTGCCCCTGTCAGGGACTGTAAATTTGAAAAGAGGTTTTGATTCTGTAGGAAGGTGCTGCGGGGTTGAGAGAGAGACAGATGCCAGCTGTACCTAGAAGCAGAATCTTTGATGTGGTGAAAAAATGTGAAATTGTTCACTACAGATGATCTGGTAAGCAAGGTAAGCCCTGTGCTTACCTGGCCTATTGGATAATACGCCCCTAGTTGGGTGGTAGGGAAAGTGGCTGAAGAGAGGGGCAAGGGCCCACTGAGAGGGACTTTGGGCTCCTTTACTTGGTACTTACCGTGCTGCCTGGTGGTAAACATAGGCAGCTTGGCACTACTTCTAACTGTTCAAACAAGCGTTTCTAAGAACAGTTTATAGAAGAAGATTTGAAAGGATAGAGACCCAATAGAGCCCAGGTTTCTGAGGCATGCAGGCGCTCTGGTTCTGTGGCAGGGGGTGCCCACAGCCTAGGCTCCAGGAACACGTGGGAGTGCTCTCCCTTGTCCCTTGCCCTCTCCGGGTGCCATTGTTTTGTTGGTTCTGTTGAGCGGCCCACTGAGAGGCCCTGGGAGGTTGAAACAGCTATTGTAAGCAGGTGCTGGCAGGAATCCCTGGGGTCAGCAGGCCAAAAACTCATCCTCCCAGGAGGAGCTGCAGTTCTTCCTGATCAGGAGGACCTTATGCAAGTGTCGAAGAGGACCCTCCTCCTGGAGCTCATCTTTTTCACCTGAGAACTCCCAACGACCGGCCAGACCTTATATAAGATATATTTGTAGCATGAGTAAATTAATTCATTAACATTGATAATGGAGAAGACAGGATGTGTCTACCTCATCCTTGTAGTAAACATAGGTTTTCAACCCCAGCATTTCATTGGAAAACAACACTGCCCACAATTCTGTCTATATGGCTCACACAGGGTTGACCCAACCCGCTCCTCCAAGAGTGGGCATATGATTAGGTTAGGAAAGGTCCAAACCCAGCTTGGGCCAATCAAGCTCTCCCCAGATTTTTAATGAGCAATCAGAAAAGAAGTATTCTCTCCAGAACTATGGACTCAGAGGACCATGTAAGCCTGGCACTGTCAGGGGCCACTTCGTCAACATGAGAATTGAGTGTTCCTGAGAAGAAAACCAACACACACTCATACAGCCAGAGCTGAGAGATCAAGAAACGAAGAAACTGAGCTCTGATGACAGATGAGCCTCTGGATCCAACCATGCCTGATCTACTTTCCAGACTTCCTAGATACATAAGTCAATAACAGCTTTTTTTTACTTGGCAAATAAAAGAATGTGGTCTTACACATTTCTCCTTTTTATTTTACTCCTTGAGCAGAAATAGGACAGTGCTGATCTGGGGAAGCCTTCCAGAGTAATCCTGATATCAACAATTTTCCCAAGATAGTTTGAGACACATAACAGATGGGGTTCAAATCCCAGTTCTGCCTCTCATTTGCTATGTTGTTCTTAGGTGTCATTGAGTTGGTTCCGACTCATAGCAAAAACAGAATGAAACACTGCCCAGTCCTGCACCATCCTCATGATTGTTGTTATGCTTGAGCCCATTGTTGCAGCCACTGTGTTAATCCATCTTGTTGAGAGTCTTCCTCTTTCTCAATGACCCTGTCTCCTGATAACATGTCCAAAGTATATCAGATGAAGTCTTGCCATTCTTGCTTCTAATGAGCATTCTGGTTGTACTTCTTCCAAGACAGATTCGTTCATTCTTCTGGCAGTCCATGGTATAGTCAATATTCTTCACCAGCTTCATAATTCAAAGGCACCAATTTTTCTTTGGTCTTCCTTATTCATTGTCCAGCTTTCACATGCGTATGAGGTGATTGAAAACACCATGGCTTGGGGTCAGGTGCACCTTAGTCTTTAAAGTGACATCTTTGCTTTTTAACACTGTAAAGAGATCTTTTGCAGCAGATTTACCCAATGCAATGCATCATTTGATTTCTTGACTGGTGCTTCCATAAGCATTCACTGTGGATTTAAGTAAAATGAAATCACTGACAACTTCAATATTTTCTCCGTTTATCATGATGTTGCTTATTGGTCCAGTTGTGAAGATTTTTGTTTCCTTTATGTTGAGGTCTAATCCATACTGAAGGCTATGGTCTTTGATCTTCATCAGTAAGTGCTTCAAGTCTTCTTCACTTTCAGCAAGTAAGGTTGTGTCATCTGCATATTGCAGGTTGTTAATGAGTCTTCTTCCAATCCTGATCCCGCGTTCTTCATATAGTCCAGCTTCTCGGATTACTTGCTCAGCATACAGATTGAATAACTTTGGTGAAAGGATACAACCCTGACACACAACTTTCCTGACTTAAAACCATGCAGTATCACCTTGTTCTGTTCAAACAACTGCCTCTTTGTCTAAGTACAGCTTCCTCATAAGCACAATGAAGTGTTCTGGAATTCCCATTCTTTGCAATGTTATCCATAATTTGTTATGATCCATACAGTCAAATGTCTTTGCATAGTCAATAAAACACAGGTAAACATCTTTCTGGTATTCTCTACTTTCAGTCAGGATCCATCTGACATCAGCAATGATATCCCTTGTTCCACATCCTCTTCTGAATCCAGCTTGAATGTCTGGCAGTTCCCTTTGGATGTACTGCTGCAACCGCTTTTGAATGATCTTCAGCAAAATTTTACTTGTGTGTGATATTGATGATATGGTTAGATAATTTCCACATACTGTTGGATCACCTTTCTTTGGAATGGGTATAAATATAGATCTCTCCCAGTCGGTTGGCCAGGCAGCTGTCTTCCAAATTTCTTGACATAGACAAGTGGACACTTCTAGCACTGCATCTGTTTGTTGAAACATCTCAATCAGTATTCCATCAATTCCTGAAGCCTTGTTTTTCACCAATGCCTTCAGTGCAGCTTGGACCTCTTCCTTCAGTACCATCGGTACCCGATTATATATTGCCTCCTGAAATGATTGAACATCACCAATTCTTTTTGGTGCAGTGACTCTGTGTATTCCTTCCATCTTCTTTTGATGCTTCCTGCATCGTTTAATATTTTCCCCATAGAATCCTTCAATATTGCAACTCAAAGCTTGAATTTTTTCTTCAGTTCCTTCGCTTGAGGAATGCCAAGCATGTTCTTCCCTTTGGGTTTTCTAACTCCAGGTTTTGCACATTTCATTATGATACTTTACTTTGTCTTCTCAAGCCACCCTTTGCAATCTTCTGTTCAACTCTTTTACTTCCTCATTTCTTCCATTCACTTTAGCTACTCTGTGTTCAAGAGCAAGTTTCAGAGTCTCTTCTGGTATCCATTTTGGTCTTTTCTTTCTTTCCTGTCTTTTTAATGACCTCTTGCTTTCTTCATGTATGATGTCCTTGATGTCATCCCACAACTCCTCTGGTCTTCGGTCATTAGTGTTCAATGCTTCAAATCCATTATTGAGATGGCCTCTAAATTCAGGTGGGATATACTCAAGGTCATACTTTGGCTTTCGTGGACTTGTTCTAATTTTCTTCAACTTCAGCCTGAATTGGCATATGAGCAATTGATAGGCTGTTCCCACAGTCGGCCCCTGGTCTTGTTCTGACTGATATTGAGCTTTTCCATTGTCTCTTTACACAGATATAGTTGATTTGATTCCTGTGTATTCCATCTGGCAAGGTCCCTGTGTACAGTCACCATTTATGTTGTTGAAAAAAGGTATTTGTAATGAAGAGTTGTTGATCTTGCAAAATTTTATCATTTGATCTCTAACATTGTTTCTATCGCCAAGGCCATATTTTCCAACTACCAATCCTTCTTCTTTGTTTCCAACTTTCGCATTCCAATCATCAGTAATTATCTATGCATCTTGATTGACTGATAATTTCAGACTGCAGAAGTTGGTAAAAACTCTTCAATTTCTTCATCCTTGGCCTTAGTGGTTGGTGCGTAAATTTGAATAATAGTCACATTAACTGATCTTCCTTGTAGGTATATGGCTATTATACTATTACTGACAGCATTGTGATAGTGCAGTGGTTAAAGCATTCGACTGCTAACCCAAAGGTCGGCTGTTTGAAACCACCAATGGCTCAGAGGGAAAAAGATGTGGCAGTCTGCTTCAGTAAAGATTTACAGTCTTGGAAACCCTGTGGAGTCACTATGAGTTGGAATCGACTTGATGGCAGTGGATTTGGTTTTATTTATGTATTTATTTATCTGACAGCATTGTACTTCTGGATAGATCTTGAAATGTTCTTTTTGACAGTGAATGCGATGCCATTCCTCTTCAATTTGTCATTCCTGGCATAGTGTACCATGTGATTTTCCGATTCAAAATGGCCAATACCAGTCTATTTCAGCCCACTAATGCCTAGGATATCAATGTTTATGCCTTCCATTTCATTTTTGACAACTTCCAATTTTCCTAGATTCATACTTCATACATTCCATGTTCAGATTATTAATGGATGTTGGCAGCTGTTTCTTCTCATTTTGAGTCTTGCCACATCAACCAATGAAGGTCCCAAAAGCTTGACTCCATTCACATCATTAAGGTCAACTCTACTTTGAGGAGGCAGCTCTTCCCTCGTCGTATCTTGAGTGCCTTCCAACCTGAGGGGCTCATCTTCCGGCACTATTATCAGACAATGTTCTGCTGCTATTCATAAGGTTTTCGCTGGCCAATTTTTCAGAAGTAGACTGCCAGGTCTGTCTTCCTAGTCTTTCCCAGTCTGGAAGCTCTGCTGAAACCTGTCCACCAAGGGTGACCCTGATGGTATTTGAAATACTGGTGGCAAAGCTTCCAGTATCACAGTGACACACAAGCCACCACAGTATGACAAACTGACAGACATGCAGTATTTGCTATGTGACCCTGAAAATTGTTTAGGCATCCTTGACAATGAAGATATTGTTTCCTGTCCCAAATGATAGCCCTTTTCTAGATTTATAAATTGGACTCTAGAAAAAGTTCATCTTAACCACAACCACTCAAATTATTCCGCTATTTTTATAGGTATTAATGTTTATTGTTATTGTTAGGTGTCATTTAGTCAGTTCCAACTCATAGTGACCCTAGGTATGACAGAACAAAACACTGCCTGGTCCTGCACCATCCTCACAATTGTTGCTATGTTTGAGCCCATTGTTGCAGCCACTGTGTTAGTTCATCTCGTTGGGAATCTTCCTCTTTTTCACTGACCCTCTACTTTACCGAGCATAATGTCTTTCTCTAGGGACTGGTCCCTCCTGATACCATGTCCCAAGTACATAACAGGAAGTCTGGCCATCCTCTCTTCTAAAAAGCATTCTGGCTGTACTTCTTCCAAGACAGGTTTGTTTGCTCTTCTGGCCGTCCATGGTATATTGTTGTTTAAGCACATGCAATATTGTATTTGCGCATAAAAGCCATTAGAAGGCAAATCTCATTTAGAAGACAACCAATAATTAGTCGGATATAAGGTGGATTAGTAGGATGTAAAGACGTATTTGCAAGCTGGAATACTACCTAACTGGGGGGAGCAAAGCTAATAAAATTAGCTTTGTTGAAGTGAGAAGGCACATGATCAGGTCCTTGAGTCTCATTGCCTCCGTTTGCTCAGATAAGTAAGGAGTAGGGTGTAAGAGAAGGGCCCCGATGGTGCAACAGTTACGTGCTCAGCTGCTAACTGAAAAGTTGGCAGTTTGAACCCACCCAGCTGTTCTGCAGGAGAAAGAGCTGGTGATCTGCTCCCATAAAGATTACAGCCAAGAAAACCCTATAGGGAAGTTCTACTCTTCTCATATGGGATCGCTTTGAGTCAAAATCAGCTTGTTAAGGTCGAAGAGAAAAATTGAGAAGGCTTTAACTGAATATTCACAGAAGCAATTGAAGATCTAGGAGATTTTTCTGATAATGGGCTGTAAATTCCAAGTGCACAGTGAAAAGGTTCAAGTCTGATAGGCGATAAGGGGACTTGGAAGATTTGTATTTCTGGTGATGACTGATACAACTAGGAATTAATTTAGGGTGAGATGCAATCAGTATTCAGAGTCTTCAAGGCAGACTGTATTGAAGAGGCTGTGTGTACTGATGGTGTGTATTGATGGCGATAACAGTGGAACTAGGGAGAAGTTGGGGGGTTGCTACTGGAGACACAAGAGCATTTGGAGTCTGTCATGGATCAAATTGTGTTCCTCAAAAATACCTTCAACTTGGCTAGGCCACGATTCCCAGTATTATGTGTTGTCCACCATTTTGTCATCTGATGTGATTTTCCTATGTGTTGTAAATCCTACCTCTATGATGTTAATGAGGCAGGACTCAATCTACAAGATTAGATTTTGTCTTAAATCAGTCTCTTCTGAGATATAAGAGAGAAGCAATCAGAGATACATGGCAAGAAAGCAGCGCCAGGAGCAGATCATATCCTTTGGACCCGAGGTCCCTGAGTGGAGAAGCTCCTACTCCAGGGGAAGATTGAAGACAAGGACATTCCTCCAGAGCCAACAGAGAGAGAAAGCCTTCCCCTGGATGTGACGCCCTGAATTCAGACCTCTAGCCTCCTAAACTGTGAGAGAATAAATTTCTTTGTTAAAGCCAAAAAATTTGGCTTGTTAAATTTCAGGGACAGTGCCCAGTCAACAGTAAGGAGCCTACTGTAGGAGGAAGGAGGAGCTCTGACTGGCCACTGAGACAGTAAACAAGGCTGGGGCAAAGGCCGGGGCTGGTCAGGAGCTGTGGTCCCAATGCCTTTCCCCGTGCCCTTCCATTGCCCCACAGAGGGAGCAGGTGACCTTTTGCCTTTTTAATAAGCCTAGCTCAAGGTGCGCTCCTTTCTCTCCTCTCCACCCCTCTGCCTCTCACTGTCTCTTCCTCCAGTCTCTCTTCACTCTGTTGCTTTGCTTCAGGCCTCTTTCTGGCATTCACAGGACTCTGCATGCCAATACGGCCATTGGGCCAAAGAGATTTCCAGTGTTTTCTAATTCCTCGAAGGTCCCCTTTAAAACTGCCAAAAGGAAGATCTGTAGCTGCTTTAGCCTGCAAGCCAGATGTTCATCAGCCATGGAAAGAGCTGTTAATACCAGGCTTGGAAAATTTACTGTTTTTATTATTATTATTTCAAAAGCACTTTATACTCTGGTTTTACTCCACAAATATCACTGAGTGTAGAAGTCTGAATAAAACCCTGCTGGGGCAGTTGGCAGGGGTTTGGAGTGTAAACTCTGACAGTGCCTCTCCTCTCCAGAATCTTACGTCCACTCCTCTTCCTCTCCACGAGTCCATCACAGTCACCCAAGCCTGGGAGTCATCTCAGCCTCCAAATCCCTCACCCCTCACTAGTTGTCCCAAAGCCCTGCTCTTCCACATCCCTGCCCCTTCTACATTCACCTCCATATCAAGGGGAAAAGCTGGAAAAATGCAACCAATTTCCTGTAGAATCTGCCATTGAGGGGCACTCGCTCCAGATTGGAAGGCAGAAGAGGAGAAGCCCTGTTCCCCTCTGGCAAGGGTGGGCATGTAATCTGTAGACATGACATTTGCACAGGGCAATCGCCTACTGTGATGTGGCAGGCCACTGACATCACCGAGATTCTGCAGTCTTCCGATCGCCTGAAAACCAGCAGTAGTTTTCCATGATATATGTTTCCCACAGCTCTTCCTACAGTTCTGTAAGCTTCCCAATATTCTAGGGGTTGGCAAACTTTCTGAAAAGAGCCATAGAGTAAATATTTCAGGCTTTGCAAGCCACATACAGTCTCTATCACAACTGCTTGACTCTGTCGTCGTAATACAAAAGCAGCCATAGACAATAAACAAATAGGCATGGCTGTGTTCCCATAAAACTTTATTTATAAAAACAGGCAACGGGCTGGGTTTGAACCACAGGTTGTAGTTTGATGACCCGTCCAATATTTAATTTCTTTCTGCTTGAAATATTTATGTAGTGGTTTCTATTTTCCTGACTGAATTCCGACTGATACAATATCCTAAATATCTTTGAAATCTCCCCTTCCACTGCCTGAGCTGTCTCTTATCTGAATTGGGTCTTGTCCTTGGTCAGGCTATCTGGAGTCTTCTCCAGCATCCATACCTCCCTTGTGCAGCTACAATCTCCTATCATGTCTACTTAAAACTCTGTCAATGGCTCTGCATCACTTTTAGGTTACCTTGTGTCAGTAAGGGTCTCAGTGGGAAGCAGATGACATGATCAAATTAGGATAATTCAAGATGGTATTATTTACAAAGATAGGGCCCAGATTCAGGGGAACCACTAGACACAATGCAGTAACACAGGGTTTGTAGCCATGGAGCTGTTTTGACCCTGAGGTCCATTGGGATGAGAGCAGGGAGCGCTGCCAGAACCCAGAAGGGGAGAGTCATGTGGAGCAGTGCTTCTCTAATGATCTCTGCTGAAGGACCACAATGGGGTGTTTTGTTTTCATTTTGGTTTGGTTTGGTTTGGTTTTAATCAAATTCTTCTCAGACTAGTACTTTTATAAAACTCAATTAAAAAGTTACCAGAAAGAAAAAAAAAACAAACACATATGAAATGCAAGTCGAAAGTTTTTTTATTATTAGATTCAACAGACATAAAATATCTCTGTCAAATGGCTATAAAAGTTCCTAAAGTCTTACTCTCAGCTGCTGTTCTTACGTCATCATGGGGCCCAAGGCAGCCCTGCAGGGAGGGAGCCAGAAGAACAAATGTTCCACTTTCTCCCTCTCTCTCATCTCCTACCAGCACTCCCCATTGGCCAAACCCAACCAGAACCCAGACAGCAGAAGAGACCATTGCTATAGACCACGCAGGTCAGTCCCCCAGGGCAGAGACAGGTGGATATGTGGAAAGTGGAGCTGGAAGAACAAAAAGCAACAGAAGATTCAGCACAAAGTCCTCCATAAGCCCATTTCCCACCCTGTCTTCATGTGGTCTAATATTCTAGCCATACCAAATTACCTCTAGTTCCTGCATCCTCTCACATCCATCACTGTATACATGCTGTTCCCCATACCGAGGAAGCGTCCCACTCTTCTGCTCCTGGCTAAGTTTTGCTTATGTTTCAGGACCACAGAAGACTGTGGTAATAATTGTTTTGGACTGATCAGAACATTTTTCTGCCATTCTCTTTCTCCTGGTAGCAAACCCAGGTAGGGAGTTGACGCATGACCAAAATTCAGCTGGTTAGTTGACTGATTCAACAAATATTTGTTGAGTACTTACTGTGTATCATTTGTATTGTTCTAGGTGCTACTAACACAGCCAGGAACAGAAGCACACAAATCCCTGCTCTCATTTAGAGAAGGGACACACATTTGTTTAATTGTTTGTTTACTTATTTGTTATCTAACACACCAAAAAACCTGTTGCCATTGAGTCGATTCTAACTGATAGAGACCCTACAGGACAGAGTAGAACTGCCCCATAGGGTTTCCAAGGAGCAGCTGGTGGATTCAAACTGCTGACTTTTTTTGGTTAGTAGCTGTAGCTCTTAACCACTGAGCCACCAGGGCTCCATCAGGAGATAATCACGGAACTGGTCTATGGACATGTAGAAAAAGAAGTTCTTTCCCCCCGCTCCCGCCATCTTGGCAGGCCAAGCTGAAAAAACATTCATGTAGCCCTCTGCCCCAGCCACAGTGAGAAAGTCTATCTGAAATAAAAGAGTGACTCAGAGGGAAAAAGAATTGAGAGAAGAAGAGAGAGCAGTCTGACTATACTGAGATCCTAGATCTAGCTAAGATTGAAGTCTACCCTTAAATTTCCCAGTTAAATGAGTCAATAATTTTTTTTTTTTTTTTTTTTTTTTTTTGCTTAGGCTTATTTGGGTTAGTTTTCTGTCACTTGCAGCCAAATGAGTCCTAACTAATAGAGGGACTCGGCTCAAACTTCACCTTCTTCTGGATACTTTCCCTGGTTGCCTGGTCTAAGCATATTCTGAATGCCTTGAGCACATGCAGACGGAGCATCTATCTTGGCACTTCACATGATAGACACATGAGTAATCAAACAGCACTCACTGAGGGCAAAGGCTTCCATCTCTGAATCTCCAGGGCCTTACCTGTGTTCAAACCTGTTGCTGTCGAGTCGATTCTGACTCATAGTGACCCTACAGGACAGAGCAGAACTGCCCCACAGGGTTTCCAAGGAGCGGCTGGGGGATTCGAACTGCCAACCTTTCAGTTAGCAGCCTGAGATCTTAACCACTGTGCCACCAAGGCACCTTACCTATATTAGGCACCCCAAAAAAATGTTAATGAATTCTTGCCATCATTGACCCTCTATGACCAATAGTATATCCAATAGTATATGTCTATAATATATATTTATATATCCTGTAGACAGAGATACAAAGGGTCTTCTCTGATCTAAACTAGCCAGAATCCACACACCTTGGGTCAGACCAGTTGCCCACAGGACCCTCATCCCACAGGAGCTCATCCCATTTCTGATAAGATGCCTCATTACAAATCACATGGTGGCAGCCAGTTGACTTTTGACTGACTTGGCAATTAAGAATAGCTTACACACAGAATAGACCTTGGCACAATACGTTTGATGTATTAGCTCATTTAATCCTCCCAATAGCCCAGTAAGGTAGATGCTATTATTATCCCCACTTTATAGAAAACCAGAGCATAGAGCGTTTAGTAAATTCCCCAAGTGTTATAACTTTTAATGCCTATAGTCAAGGTAACATTTTCTCATAGAATCTCAATCAACAACAAACTTTTTTTTTTACTGTTGTAATTAAATGAAGTTTACATTTCAAGTTAGTCTCCCATACCGAAATTTTTTTTTACATACATTGTTATGAGACCCCAACGGCTTACCCCATTCTGCAACAGCACACTCCTCCCCTCCGCCCCTGATTCCCCATGAACATTCAACCAGCTCCTAACTCTCTCTGCCTTCCCATCTCACCTCTGGACAGAAGCCACCCCTTTGATCTCTTGTATCTACTTGACTAAGAGGCACATTCTTCACAAGTATCACTTTAGCAACAACAAAATTTTATTGAGAAAATGGAAGTCTGCCCTTTCATTTGAATGTTTTCAAAGAATCAAGCCCATCCTGGGCAGCCCATGTGACAGCTGTTTAGAGACACTGATAATGGAGCCATTTAGTCACCATCTTCCAGAGTAAACTCTTACAGGGCTAGGTTCCGAGTCCTTGGTGCTACTCTTGGTCAATCGGTGAGTGTGATTTTGGTCCAGATGCCATCCAAGGGGAGCAAGGCTGAGCCGCCCTTAACTCATACCCAGATGGAACAACTTCCGCAGAAAGGCCGGTCCTCCCCAGTACCCCCTGGAAGAAAAGGCACAGAAAAGATATTTGTAGCAAAAGAGAGGGAGCGACTTTCACCAGCAGGATGCTGAAAGGGAAGCCAGGCTGCTCAGAGAACATGCTTAACAGCACATATATCAAGATTTGTCCATGACATAGAGAGATCCCAGGACTAGGAGGATGGCCTGCTGCCAGCTGTAGCTTTGGCAATGACTTGCTGTGTGAGCTGGGCATGCTGACTCAATCCAGCAAACTTGTGTTCAGCCAGCATTACATGCAAACCGCTATCCTCTCTGCTTTCATTTGCTCAATGAGCATAGGTTAGGCTTTCTCAGCCTTGGCCCTGTTGACATTTTGGGCCAGATATTTCTTTGCTGAGGGGCTGTCCTGTGAATTGTAGATGTTTAGCAACAGCCTTGGCCTCTACTCACCAGATACCAGTGGTACTACCCACCCCAGTTGTGTCAACCAAAAATATCTCTAAACCATTGTTGTCAAGTTGAGTTCCACTCATAGGGACCCTACAAGACAGAGTAGAACTACACCATAGGGTTTCCAAGGAGCGGCTGGCGAATTCGAACTGCCGACCTTTTGGTTATCAGGCAAGCTCTTAACCACCATGCCACTATCACCAAATGTCCCCTGGGAGGCAAAATCACCCCTCGTTGAGAACCTGTGATGTAGGTATCCCAACCTGCCTGTCTCATGGGAGTTTGGGAAAGTCAAGTGAGATTGTCATTTTTTCAGAATGAAGAAGAGGAATTAATTTAAAATGTTTATTATTCTTTATTGAATGCCTACTGTGTCCTTGTCTCTTTACATGCTAACTCATTTAATCCCCACAATAATCCTACAAGGTAGGTGAGGTTACTTTCATTTTGCAGATAAAAAACTGAAACACAGAGAATTTAAGGAATTAGCCTAAGAGTAAATGGCAGAGGCATGACAAAAACACAGGTCTACCTGACTCCAAAGTCTATGTTCTTAATCACTATACTTTCTGTTTCCTACAGTGTAATAAAAACAAAAACAAGGTAACAGATAAGAAAATATTGACATGTGAAAACTGATTATGTGTGTGATCATAATTCTTATTTCTTGTTATTTATTAACTAAATAAAATAATTGCTATTTATTAATTATTATTACTTTATTATTTACCCAGAAGCAAAGAGGGCCAGAGCATGACAGATAATAGACTTGGGTCACTGCTGATAATGAAGAAAAGAGGCTGCATCCCCCGATGTGGTAGACATGCTACAACTCCCCTTCCCTCACCCAGGCCAGCCCTCTTTCCCACTGAGCCTGGCTGAAGCTTTGGAATCCTTTACAGCCTGCCATCACTAACCCATGAGAAATGGCACAGCAAGGTGGATCCCATTAGCCAGTCCTGCTTTAGGTGGAGATTTCTGCTGAACTGAAGGCTTCCTTGAAACGATCGCAGTGCACAAGTTGGTGCAATATGCTAGAACGTATGTCCTCAGGGCTACGCGTCTACACCAGGTCATGCGCTTACCTGAGCATCATATTCCAATAGAGGAAAGGCATAAAGTCGGCCTTCATGAGGTACATGGAAAGGCGCTCTTTGCTCTGGTCAAAAGGGAATGTTTCCAGTGGCTGGCCATTGTAGTCAAACTCCGCAAGAATCACACGGTTGTAGCCAGTCACCAGTGGGCAAGATGTGTAGCCATCATACTAAAATTAAAAATGAGTCTGAGTTGGAAAATGTGCTTCTTTCATACTATCATACAGACACTCTAAAATCTATTATTTGCTCTGAGTGGTTCCAGTTTTTCCTTTTCTTTTTCTTTTTGTATATTCTAATTTTTGTACAGTGAAATAGATAAATTATATATCAAAAAATAGTGATAAAGGCAAAAGTTGACGTGTCCATATTAGAGAAACTAAGTAAGAAAGTGGCAAAATCATGGGGAAATGCTATTTGCATACAGAATGGAAGATTATAATTGAGACAATGATCCTTGCAAGTCATACATACCTTCTTCACTGGTGTTTGATTCTTCATGATCAGAGATATTGTTCTATCAAGTATTCCTGACTGCGCAGCTTTAAGAGAAATGGAAAAGTCAGAAAAATCCAAGCATGGAAATTAACTTGCAAATAATTTTAATGTGAACAGGTTAAGAAGATTCCATTCCCCCGTCCCTCGTCCCTCTAGATTGTAACTAGAACACAACTCTTCTTACTACTTGAAGTTCTGACCACCAGAGGGGGCACTTCAGCTCATCAGGTTCAAAAAGCTCATGTCACGCAACATTCCTCTGTGGATTTGAACCTAAAGAACCAGCTCTCTCCAACAGGAGGGCTGGCAATTTCAAACAAGAATTTTAAAGACGAGTGGTCCTACCCTAACCCCAGTCCCCTTCCTCCTGGAGGTCAGTCAGTGGTCAGTGTGCCCAGTTTTCTCTGGCCATGCAGAATGTCCCTGTGTCCCTGTTCACAGACAGCCTAGATTGGTAGCCCCAGTAGATCTAATCAGGCAAAATACTTAGCTTCCTTCTTTAATGGACTTCCCTGACCAAGGCTGGACCAAATAAATATAAATATATAGATAGATATATATAGGTAAATATTTATAGATAGATAAATTGATAGATATTATATATATGTGTATATATATACACACTATATACCGAGCCCTGGTGGCGCAGTGGTTAAGAGCTCAGCTACTAACCAAAAGGTCAGCAGTTTGAATCCACCAGCCCCTCCTTGGAAACCCCATGGGGCAGTTCTACTCTGTCCTATATGGGTCGCTATGAGTTGGAATCAACACAATGGCAACAAGTTTGTTTGGTTTTGGTATATACATGTACATACATATACACATATATATATACATGCATATAAATATAATTTTTATGGCAAGAGTGGGGGAGACTGTCCCTTTTATTACAAAAAATTTAAAACCTAATATAATGAACCCTGTCCTTCAGCCCTGTCTCATGCATTCCACCATCCACACCCCTTGTACTTTCTGGAGTGTGTTTAGAGCAGACATCATTCCATCTCACCCACAAACATTCCTCAGTGTGTCTCCGGTAGATGAGGAATTATCTAACACAAAAGCATTATCACACCCAAAAATATTAACAATAATTCTTTAATATCATCTAATCCCAGCCCGTGCGCAATTCTGACTGACTAAAACAAGCAGCTTGGGTCTTAGGGTGGAAGAATGGATTTACTTTTGAAGAAAGATGAGTTACCTTTGCATTGTAAAATGCTCATTAAAGTGGTTATTTTTAATCCCCCATATCAGGGGTTAGCAAACTTTTCTGTAAAGAGCCAGATAAATATTTTAGGCTTTGTGGGCAATATCAGAGATATTCTATAACAAGAGAGAATATACATGTCCACAAAAATGTTACTGACATTATTCAAAAGATAATAATAATTTATTACACTTCTTAAAATACAGGTCAACTACCGAGAAGAATGGAATTATTTTTCTTAGGATAACATTTCGTTTAATGGGGTTCAGAGTTCGTGCTCTGTGTCATTGAATCGATTGTCAAAGTTCATCTGTAGAACCCTTCTTAGCGGGCTGTATGAAAACAAGCAGCAAAGGTTGCATTTGGCTGACAGGCTATAGTTTGCTGACACTGCCCCCAAATCAAAAGAGCAATCAATTTTTTTCTGGAATGAAGGGGTTCAAAAAAATAAAGAGTAAACAACTCTTCTGTAAAAATATTAAATAGCTGCCTTCATTGTGGGCAAAGCAGTATCTCTGTTTTTCCGAAACTTTGTTCCTCTTCGGGAACTTACAGGGCTTGGGATCTGTATTGGGAGACCTGAAGAGGCCCCTGAAACAGGGTGTCAAGGTCAGGGAAAGCAGAGAGCAGCCTGACGAGGGTGGACCTTGACAGCAATCACACTCAACGTCCAGATTTAAGGCATGTGTGTGGAGGTGTGCCTGAGTTGTTTTTCCCGGCATTACAGTCCCCTTCTGTTATGCCCTGAGTCTCCTTGGTACAAATGATTAAGCATTTGGCTGCTAACCTAAAGGTTGAAGGGTTTAAGTCCACCCAGAGGCACCTTAGAAGAAATGCCTGGCGATCTACTTTTGAAAAATCAGCCATTGGAAACCTTATGGAACACAGCTCTAATCTGATACACATGGGGTCGCCAGAAATCAAAGCCAACTCAGTGAAAACTGGTTGTTTTGTTTTTCTGTTATGCCCAAGCCTTCAGTTAACTTTTGTTAAACGTCACATCCTGGTCTTGACTGTGCTACTGTCAATTAAGGGAGAATCCTCGGGCAAAGCGAAGCAGAGGAAGAAGCATGTGGCCCAAGAAAGCCAGATTCAGTGTGGCAAGATGAAGTCTCACTCACAATAGCATAGTGGTCTGGAGTGAGGTAAGACAACTGGCGGGGTGCCAGGTAAACCCAAGGACAGATTTGGGGAACAAGTATAAGCAGTTCCTGGGGATACTTAGAGGACTGGGAAGTGAGGAGAGGGTGAGAAATGAGACTTCTTGCAGATCCACTGGGGGAGGGCTAGGACTTGTTATGTAGACATGAAAGAAAAGAGCATGTGAAGAAGCGAATTCACTCACTACTGTTGGAAATCCAATGGGTTGGAAACAACCCAAGTACAAATTCAAAGTGCACTTGTTAAATGAGTTTTGGAACAACCATACAATAGAATACAGATTGTAAAAAGCAAGGTGTGGACGCTCTCTATGTCCTGAGATACATTAAGTGAAAAATGCAACAGGCAGAAGAGCGTGCATAGTCTGCTACATTCTGTATAAAAAGGGAGACAATAGGAACTTTTTCTTCTTTGCTGGTATTTGGAAAAAGAAACTCTGCAAAGTTAAAAAAGAAATAAAAGTGATGAGTAATGCAGACACTGAGCAGATGGAAGGCAGGGCTGGGAGCAAGGCTTTTTCCCTTGTAACTTTTTGTCTAATCATATTTAATATCTAATCATATTTAATATTATCTATTCAAAACATTGAATTAAATGTTTGTTTGGGTTTTTTGTTTTGCCTTGTTTTGTTTTTTTAAGTAGGCTAAAGGTGAGGTAACCTGGGCCTCACATACATCACAGGCATTTTCACCACGTAAATTCAGCAGGTTTACATTGGTTGAAATGTAAAAGTATTCAAAGTACAGCCCCACACACAACCTATAAATTACAAACAGAAAAGGCTTTTTACAAAGGAGTGAACCAGTGGCCACCCCACCCCTCTTGACCCGGTGATGAAATTTAGCTTCACCAATAACGGGTCAAACTTAAGTCAACCTGAAGGTTGAAAATTTAGAGGGTTAATATGTTGTGGGGTTGTTAACCAATGTCATAAAACAACCTGTGTACTACTGTTTCATGAGAAACTATTTGTTATGTAAGCCTTCACCTGAAGTACAATAAAATAAAATAAATAAATAAAAAATAAAAAAATAAAAACTTAAGTCAACCTGTCCTGAGGTGATGCACTGAGAGGTGCCAGCATCACCTAGGAGACCCTTGCCAAAACATACAACCTGACCTCCAACCTGAGCAAACAACTATTGCTGTTGTTAGGTGCCATCAAGTCAATTCTGACTTATAGCAACCCCAGGTGACAGGGTAGAACTGTCCCATAGGATTTCCTAGCCTGTAGTCTTTATGGAAGCAGATCACCATGTCTTTTCTCCCAAGGAGCTGCTGGGTAGGTTCAAACCACCAACCTTTGAGTTAGCAGCCAAACACTTAACTATTGCACCGCCAGGGCCCCTTGAACAAACAACTAGACCACTCCAAATTGCAGGATATCCTGCAAGATACTGGCCCGCATCCTTCAAAAATGCCAATGTCATGAAAGTAAAAAAAGATCCAATGTCAGGAGGGCTGTTCTAGATTAAAGGAGACCAAAGAAATGTGACCACCTTGATTGGATCCTTGATTTAATAGAAGGAAGGCTATAAAAGGCATTTTTAGGAAAACTGGAGAAATTCAAACTGAATTGTATATGACATGATTTTATCATACAATGTTCAGTTTCAATTTCTTGATAATGGTCTTGTGTCATTTTTCTCAGGAGATAAAGGTTGAAGTATTTAAGGGTAAAGTATCACAATGTCTAAACTTTCTTTCAAATGACTCGGCAAAAAAAGTCCATACGTAAATTAAGTGATGAAGCAAATGTCACAAAATATTAATAACTGGTTAATACCTGAAGGGCATATGGGTATTGGAGACCCGTGTTGGCACAAATGGTTAAGTGCTGCACTACTAAGGCCTGGCAGTCGACTTCCGAAAGGTCACAGCCTTGAAAACCCTATGGAGCCGCTCTACTCTGCACACATGGGTCATCGTGAGTCAGAACTAACTCAACAGCAACTAACAACAACAATCTGGGTATTCATTGTTCTTTCAAATTTTGCTTATGTTTGAGGTCTTCTGTTGAGGGGAATTACTATTAACAATGAAAAAGACATTCAGTGGGTTTTCTAGAAAGTCCTTCTTACGTTAAAATAGTGAAAGTAACACATCACGCTCCGCCTGTGTGGAGTCCACACAAAACCCATCAGCAGGGAGGCCCATGTTTTACAGCATCCGGAGGAGACAGTTCCTGTCTGTAGAACACACAATCTAAAAGACAATTCTCCCCATCACTGCTAGCGCAGAACAGCGAGCTTAAGGACTTAGTTTTTCAGACTGAGGCCTTAATCATGTACCAATCAGGGCACGCTCTGCTGTATTTGTCTTAACAGAACAATTTTCTGGTCCACAAGCTTTCATTGACTTGCATGTGTTTCTGGGAAAATAAATGATTCCTTAGCTTTACAGTGGTTCAAGCAGAAGAAAAACAGCCAACCTGCCTGGCATCAGAGGGAAGAATGCCGGAGATATGAGCATGGCAGTATGAGAAGTAGCAGAATTCCAGAGAGCTGGAAAAGTGATGCCCTCTGTCTAATGCCCTTCCCCTGAAAACAACCCCTCTGACCTAGAAAAGGCAGATAAGCTCATGCTACTCTGGGGAACAGCACTGAAACGATACTTTCTTCTCTTCACAACACTAGGTTCATTGACAGTTTGCTTCTGTGTCAGGGAGGTCAAACTCATTTTTAGAGCAAACAAGTTTCCTCATTATTAATGGAACGCTGTTGGTGCCAAACTTCTGTTCTTGTGACAGTGTCTTGGGGTGACATCATTTTGAGAAGGGGAGAAATGTAGCTCTTTGTCTTACCCACTGCGGCAGCGGTCTTTGATGTAGGAAGGTTGGTGCAGTCCCCAATCGCAAACACATTAGGGTATCTCTTGTGCTGCAGAGTTTCTTTGTTCACATCCACCCAGCCAGCAGCATCAGCCACAGGACTCGTCTTAATGACATCTGGCGGGCCCATCGGTGGTGTGACGTGGAGCATTTCATACTACACAAAAGGAGAACATCCAAATGTGTGGGTTTTCAGTGTTTCTCCAGCCCTGCAAGTTCTCCGCCATCTTTCTTACCCTGTACTCTGTATTATGACTGCATGGAGCATTATACAGATTAGTGCTTATACTGATCCACACCCTCTCAGAGATCTCACATACTCCCAGGGAGTCTGATGGTAAAATAAGTAGCCACTCTTTTGGTTGGCATAGTCTCCCCATACAGAGTCCAGGGGATCCCTTCAGCAGTAGGCAAAGGGGATCCAAGAAACTGGGGTGAACCTCACTAATTGTCATGGTTTGAATTATCTCCGCCAAAAAATGTGTATATCAGTTTGGCTGGGCCATGATTCCTGGTACTGTGTGATTTTCCTATATGTTGTAAATCCTGCCTCTATGATGTTAATGAGGGAGGATGGGTGGCAGTTCTGTAAGTAAGGCAGGACTGGAGCTACAAGACTGGATTGTGTCCTGAGGCAATCTCTTGATATATAAAAGACAGAAGTGAGCAGTGAGAGAGGGGAACCTCATACCATCAAGAAAGCAGTGCCTGGAGCAGAGCGCGTCCTTTGGACCAGGGTCCCTGCGCAGAGAAGCTCCTAGTCCGGGGCCACACCGAAGTGAAGAAGGCCGAGAGAGAAAAAGCCTTCGCCTGGAGCTGACGCCCTGAATTTGGACTTTTAGCCTACTTTAACTGTGAGGAAATAAATTTCTCTTTGTTAAAGCCATCCACTTGTGGTATTTCTGTTGTAGCAGCACTAGATGACTAAGACACTAATGTTCAGAAAGAATCCATTGCTATTTCTATTATTACTATAATGAAGGTATGGTATATTGCAGTTGTTCTCTTTTTGACCCTCAGCTGTAGACTTGTAAAGTCTGGTACTTCAGTTTTATTCCGAAAAAAGGTCATCAGAGTTCCTAAAACTTGTAAAGGCCACATTAGGAGCTAGTAAATAAACATCATTCCCAAATAGGGGTCATCTCACAAGACACAAAGGGAACAGTCAAAACACCCATTTAAAATGAAATAAGAGGTGTTAAGAATATTGACTAGCACTTTGGAGGAGGAGGGAGAGATCTGATTTGGTAAAGGGTTTACTGAGCAGTGCAGGGCACAGTGATGGATTTTTTTTCCCCCCCAAAAAAAACTGTATCGGGGTTACCCTTGGCAATAGTGCATTGACCCATCTTGATTGCTTCTGGTGGCTCGTTTAGCTTTTTTGTTTGTTTATGTAATCTTCTACTTTTTGTAGCTCATCCTTTTTATTCTCTTTAAGAGGTTAAAAATTTGGCTTTAAAGAACTATATCTAGCAATTTCAATTTGCTGGTGGTCCACTTTAGAACAAATTGATTCAAATGTTCTAGTAACATTTCATTAGCATGAAAAAGCTTTGGCATCTTAAGACAATTCTAGCCTGTGACAGTCCATAGCTGCTGTGCAAAATCTGTTGCCATCAAATCTATTCCAGCTCATAGTGACCCTACAGGACAGAGTAGAACTGCCCCATAGGGTGTCCAAGGAGTGGCTGGTAGATTCAAACTGCCAGCCTTTGGGTTAGCAGCCAAGCTCTTAACCACTACGCCACCAGGGCTCCCAACAGCTGCTGATTTCCGTAATAAGGTGGTCCATGCCTTTATTCAGGCTCAGCAGCAATCGCTGAAGAAAGGGGGAATTAGGAAGATGACTTGTATTTTTTCTAACTCTCAGATTATATAATTATAAGCTTAAGTAACCTTAAGGCAGTAAACATATGTTATGGATTGATTTGTGTCCAAATTGATTGGTGTCCACCACCCAAGAACACCTGGGGCTACCAGAAGCTAGAAGAGATGAGGATCTTCCCCTTTTCTTCAGAGAGAGCATGGTCCTGTTGACACCCTGAATTTGGACTTTTAGGCTCAGAACTAGGAGAGAATAAGTTTCTCTTGTTTTAAGCTACATAGTTGGTATATGTTGAAACTAACACAGTGTGTCTGCCAGATAATGAGTGAATGGCCAACAACCATTCTCCACCAGATGGTTAAGGCTCACCAGGTGATTAAGGCCACATCTGCATTTCTGTAGTCAACTCGAGCTACTTTTATGAACTGAGGACTAAATCTTATGAGAGTCATCATTATCTGCTGGAGTTAATGTGCTTGAATTTCCCAGGTACACACAGATTTCATACTTCTTTTCTAGAAGGAAAGTCCAAATATTTTTACAGAATCATCATAAAGGTACGGAGTTTTACTCGAGCTAAAGTCCTACTCAAAAGAAATACTAGGACCTGCTTTATGGGTTTATTAAAAATTTACATGGTAGTTAATTTTATGGATTGATTAAAAATTAACACTGTAGTTGTAGCTTCTTCTCTATCCATTAAAACGAAAACTTTAGTCTTCAATACACTTTATTTAAGAAAGGAAAGATATGTGCAATACACTTTAGAAAAAGCTTGAGTTAAAAAGCTTAAAATTTGAAGTTTTGATGTTTAAAAGATTAATCTTGGTTCACTTCAAAATTCCTTTTTATGGAACCCTTCATTCTTCTAAAAATGCTGAATGAATAAAATGTGATCATGCAATACCTTCTCATTTTGCTAACAGCACTTGGCAGAATAATATAAACAAATGATTCCTCCACGCACGCTTCTTCAGATGCTTTTACATCTTTTTCTTAATCCTCATCACACATGAACAAGGACAAAAGTATATTTCCACTCACAGAAGAGACAGCTGAGACACAAGAAGGCCAAGCCCATACAGCAAAGGCTAGATCTTTCAAAGAGTGTTAGCTCTACCAGCTCTTTCAAGAAAGATTTTTAAGTGCTTGCTTTTATGCACACGTGAAAGATGTTGAAAGACAGCACATTCAGCAGGTGATAAGATTTCCCTGTCAATTCCTGAACTACTCCCAGGGTTGCTTCCTGCTCATTAGCAGAGCTGTCTCTCGCAAGCCACAAACTGAGACAATCACCAGATCGTGCATTTAAGGAAGCCCTTCCTGAACTCTGGAGTCCTGGGTATTGCAAATAGTTAACAAGTTCAGCTACTAACCAAAAAGGTGGAAGTTCAAGTCCACTCAGAGGCACCTTGAAAGCAAGGCCTAGTGATCTACTTTCCAAAGTCAGCCATTGAAGACCCATGAGTTGGAACTCACTCAATGGCTCCTGAACTCCAGATGATAACTGAAGTTGTGGGATATTTTTGGCTGCTTCAAGCGACTTGGTGCCAGGAAAAGCAGTGACGAAGGGATGGGACAAAAATTACTCAGCACCAGTAGATAAGCCCTCATCTCCTTCCATAGGTCCAACTTCTTGCTTCCTTCTCTTTCCCACCCATTTTGGTCCCCCTTCTCACACTATCAGGAGCCCTGGTGGCACAGCAGTTAAGCACTCAGCTGCTAATTAAAAGGTTGGTGATCAGAACCCATCAGCCGCACCACAGGAGAAAGATGAGGCAGTCTGCTTCTGTAAAGATTACAGCCTTGGAAACCCTATGGGGCAGTCCTACTCTGTCCTACAGGGTTGCTGTGAGTCAGAATCGACACGACAGCAACGGGTTTCTCACCCTGTCACTGGCCTAAGGTGTCATTTTAGCCGGCCTTCCCCAACACACAGTGACGCGGCAGACAGGGAGGTGGGAGCTGCAGGCATCTAGGGCACTGTCCAACACATGACGCCTCGGGCCAACAGCTTAGCCTCGCCACTCACTGAGATCACTTGGGTCTCTCCGGGTTTGCCCAGGTTCTCAAAAACAGCCTCTTGCTTGTCGGCACGGACTTCAATGAGGTTTTGCTTGTAGTTAACAGTGATGTTCCTCTCTTGGATGATCTCCAGCAGGGCATCTGCATACTTCTTCACCCCAAAAATTGCTCCAAGAGAAGTGTTGAAAATGATATTGGCCTTGGGTCGCTTTCCCGTCTGAGAAAAAAGGAAAAAAGAGAAACAACAAACACCAAAGCCATCACTCCAGCCACCTTTTTAAAAACCCAGACGAGGATGAAAACCCTCAGAAGAAACCTTGCCAGCTTTTTTCGTCTCTACCCCAGTGGGTAATGTGTGGGCCAATCCACCACCACCTCCTTATTTTCTGTTAGCAACACAGGAACCAAGTACACGCTTGAGTCTGGGTTGAGGTGGGCACTGTTGAGTTAAAGGCTAGCGGTGAATATCAAGTCCAGGTAAAGGCAGGATAAAGCTGAACTGTTTATTCACACATTCATTGATTCAATGATAAATATTTAACGAGGTTGGCCGGGGGGGCAGTTGTGGTTTAGTGGTAGAATTCTCACCTTCCATGCAGGAGGCCAGGGTTCAATTCCTGGTCAATGCACCTTATATGCAGCCACCACCCACCTGTCAGTGGAGGCTTGCATACTGGTAGGATGCTGAACAGGTTTCAGGGGAGCTTCCAGACTAAGATGGACTAGGAAGAAAGGCCTGGTGACTACTTACAAAAATCAGCCAATGAAAACTCTATGGATCACAAAGGTCTGATCTGCAAGCAATGATGAGGACGGTGCAGGACCAGGAAGCATTTCGTATTGTGCGTGGGGTCACCATGCGTTGGGGGCCAACTTGATGGTAGCTAACAACCAGAGTTGGCCAGGTGCTGTTTCAAGTGCTGAGGGAACAGCAATGAAGCAAAGAGACTTCTTGTCCCCTTGGCTGTTACACTCTAGAATTGTTCACATGTTTCAGAGAGATCAGTATTCCCCTAAGTCCCTAGGGTATTTTGACACCTAAAAAAGAAACTTCCTTTTATGCACAGGTGAAAGCTGTTTGAAGACAGCAAATTCCACAGGTGAAAGACTTCCCTGCCGATTCTTGAACTACACGCAGGGCTGCTTCCTGCTCACAAGCAGGGCTGTCTCTCACTTCCCTCTTGGGAGAAAAGAGCCACAAAAAGAGAATTTCCACAAGGGAAGAAAACAGCTGGTCTCTTACTCTTTTCCATTGTTCAGCTCCCTTTAAAATTTGCTCACCTTGATCTCACCATCTGCAGCCCCTTATGACCGAGAATGAACTTCCTTATAATCAGAAATAATTACTGGAACTATTCCTTAATTCCCATCCCCACGGGGTTGCTGCAAGTTTACACAACTCAGGGGGAAGGCCTTGCCCAGTGCCAGGTACCAAGGACACATTCAACAGCCTTCATCCCCATCTCCCCTCTCCCCCTCTCCATCTCCCGTCTGTCCTTTTACAGAACCACAGGCTGCTTTGAATTCTGCCACTGTTTCAAATCAAACCACCCCTTGGTAAACCAAATGTCACATCGCAGGCAAGGGCAAGGGCACGCGAGCAGCTTCCCTCACAGCCTTGTACCACGTATACTTGAGCTGCAAACACCTATTCTTCCAAGAGGGCCTCCCTGCACTTTCCACTCAGGTCTGACGTTCTACGCTTTGCCTATGATGTTGTCAAAAGGTGTGTATCAAGAGCTAGATAATATTCACAATGTGAACTTGAGTGGGAATAGCTGAAGATATTATTATGTATAAAAATGAACAATTTGCAACTATCCAGTTATCTACCCATATGAGAATATTTAAACAATCTCTAACATATCTCCCCAGTAGACTCTTATACACACATAAAAAATTATGTTACAAAGACTATTTGTTGTTGTTAGGTGCAGTTGAGTCAGTTCCGACTCATAGCAACCCCATGTACAACCGAATGAAACACTGCCCAGTCCTGCGCCATCCTCACAATGGTTGTTATGCTTGAGCCCATTGTTGCAGCCACTGTGTCAATCCATCTCATTGAGGATCTTCCTCTTTTTCTCTGACCCTCTACTTTACCAAGTATGATGTCCTTCTCCAGGGATTGATCCTTCCTGATAACATGTCCAAAGTATGTGAGACGTAGTCTCGCCATCCTTGCTTCTAAGCAGCATTCTGGCTGTACTTCTTCCAAGACAGAGTTGTTGGTTCTACAAAGACTATTTAATAACATGTAATACACCTAAACTGGGATGTATAATATGATTGTAACCATGTTAAAAAAAAAATACATATAAGAAAACAACCAGGACATGTCAAATGGATGACAGCAGCTGTATAAAAGTGATTGGATTATGAGGGACCTCCTCTTCCTTCTTTCTATTTCATAAACTTTCAGTTATATAATTTTATACATATGTAATAAAAACCTAGAAATAACAAGGTGTTGTGTCAGGGATAAAAATGGAATTCTGGCCATCGTGGAATGAGTGCTCTCCGCCACCCTGGTCACTGTGCCCGGAGAAGAAGCATACCTTCCTGAAATAGGCTTCTGACAAATACATGATCTTCTGTGGGGCTCCCGCACACTTCACTGGAGTATTTGGGAAGGTGAATATGGCGTTGCCTTCCTTGAAGTCCTGCAGAGCTTTCCAAGTCTTCTCCACTGTCTTAACTGAATAATTGGACCCTATTTTGGGATGATCAAAACCTTCCGGTAGGCCTTTAATCTGCCACAAAGCACACAAAGAAATTATTTTTAACAAAAGTACAAATGGCCTTATAGTCCTTGTTCTTTGTTATTTCTACAACCTCTCTAGTAGAGCGGTTGTACCTTTATTACCCCCAATACACACAATAATGGAGCAGGCAGGTGGGTGAGGGATCTGTAAGACCCAAACTGTGGCACACGAAGTCAAGGGCCAAACCGTAGAATGGGCTCAGCCCAGGGGAACCTTTCTGCCTAAGCCACTGTGTGTTGGTCTGGCTCAGAGGAAGGAAGAGAGAAAGGCTCAGCTGACCAACCAGGATATGCAGCGGGTGGCGGGAATGAGCGCACTCCCTGCCAACGCCATCTTAAATCAGTTTCGGCCTGCAGCTGGTGGCTACTCTGTGCCAGCATTTCCATAGGCTCAGGGAAGACCTCCATATTACACACCTAACCAACTAGTGCACATGAGGCCTAACCCACGCTGGCAGCAAGGTGGGAAACTCAAGCCTTCCAAGGAATGCCAAGTGCTATTCGCTAGTCTGGGTCTCGTCCAACTCTTCGCTATCTGGCTCCGGCTGGTAATGCCCTGGCCTCTCGTGGCCTCCCTACTACCACTCAGAGAGTCGGTGTTCCCACAGCTGTGCAGAACTTAGCACCTCAGGCTGCTGCTGCTGCTGCTGCTGCTGCTGCTGCTCCTCAAGCTGTGGCACCATATGCCTCCAGCATCTGCAACCCTCATGCTGGGATACAGCCTCTGCAGGCCCCACAGCCTGCAGTCCACGTGCAGGGAAAGGAGCCCCTGACTGCCGCCATGCTGGCCTCCGCACCCCTGCCGGAGCAGAAGCAGATGCTGGGAGAACGATTGTTCCCACTCATCCAAACAATGCATTCAAGCCTCGCTGGAAAGGTTACAGGGATGCTGCTGGAGATGGACAACTCCAAGCTGCTGCATGTGCTGGGGCCTCCCGAGTCTCTCCCCTCCAAGGTGGATGAGGCTGTGGCAGTTCTACAGGCTCGTTGTGACAAGAAAGAAGCTGCCCAGAAGATGGGTGCTGTTGCTGCTGTTACCTCTGAGACAAGGAAAAACTGATTCAAAAGCCAGATAACCCCTCATGGATTTCAGCTCAAGTCTGAAGACTTCCTAGCTTGTCCTATGGACTTCAACATCAAGAACCCAACAGCAAATTTAATACGTTGTTTTGTATCAAAAGGTCAATTATGAAACACCTAGAATGTTTCAGTTATATTCTATGCTAACACTGGGTTTTCACCATACACCTCTGAGGGAAATATTATTAGCCTATAGAACTGATGAGGAAACGGAAGCAGAGCAAAGTTGAGAGACTCTCCCAGAATCTTTCAGAACTGGACACCAAGGCCCCTGACCACCAGCCAAAGCTCCTCCCTCAGGACTGCCACACCTCCTGGTTCCCAAAGCAAAAGCCATCCAAGACATAAACTAACAGCTGATCTCTTACTTCCTTTGTCATTTTTCTCTAGTCTGAAGAAGCCATTGTTAAGGAAAAAGCTGCCATTAAGTGGTAACCAGATTCCTTTTAGGAAGACCTGAGTCATGAAGGGTGGGTTATAAGCCCTCATCCAGTTAGAGCTGCTTCCCTGGGAACTCTGACTCACAGGGAGGAAGGGGGAGAGAGAGGCAGGGGAAAAGGCAGGAAGGGGGAGAGGGAGGAGGAAGGAGAGGGAGGAAGGGGAGAGGGAGGGGGGAGAGGGAGGAGGAAGGAGAGGGAGG